>NW_003852545.1:2326544-2328497 GCF_000181295.1 Otolemur garnettii
CAAGCAAAATTTTTTTAATCAGTGGTTCTCAACCTTCCTAGTGCTGCTATGTATTTTCATTGTTAAAAAGGGGTCTCAACCCACAAGTTGAGAACCTCCGTCTTAAATGCTTAAGTGATTATTACAAATATTTAAAGTTTAAAAATACAAACTTAATGCTCTAAAACTACATTATGTGCAGCCTATATCATCCTATTTTTCTTTTACTATCACACAACGTAATATGATTTTTAAACATAAATTATTTTATTTTATTTTAATATAAAATACAAATTGCCAGCAGATTCTGGGAGACTCCCGTATGGTCTTTACCCACATTACCCAACTGTTGGCATTTTTCACTCTGTTTGATTTTATTCCATTTCTCTCTCCGCCATGCTCTATATAACACTTTCTGGACCTAAGCTCCAAATATCATGCACTTTTGCAACTAAACACCTCAATTTATATTTCCTGGGATCAGTGAGATTCTCCGATACAACCATAGAACAAGGATCAAAATTAGAACATTTAACACGGGTAAAATCTTGCTATCTAATAAAGTCAAGTGCCACTATTCATTTCAATAACGTCCACCTTTTTATTTGAATACAAAATCCAGTTCAGATCATGCACTGCATTTATTTGTCAGGTATCTTTTGTGTAATTTATTCTAAAATTATGAAGACTTTCTTGTCATTTTGATGCAGACATCTTCAGGTTCTATCCGTTGTAGCAGTTATGGCTTTACATATTTTAACTTCAGCTATTAAACATATACATATTATCTTACTCATAAATGATACATGCTTATCAATATTAAACATATCTGAATATACAGATTTCCTATCTTGGAATGTTTTTATATTGATATTATTTAGCCATCTCAGCTCTCAGCTTTATTATGACTGTTCTTTTCATGGTTTATCTTGTTCCTTTATTTTCATCCTACTTGTGACTTTATGTTTAGAATTAATCTCTTCTGAGTACAATTTTGTCCTAATTTTTATTTGATAATTCTTCCTTTTTAATTGGCGTTCAAACTGCATTTACATTTAAAATCTATTTGCTATGATTTTATTGACATTTAACATACCATTTGCTGTGGTTAGAGTTAGGTCTACCACTTTGTTGTATCCTCAACTGTTTTATGTTCCTCTAATCTTTGCTTATTTCCTTGTTATGTTTTTGTCTAATATGGCTTTTAGTATTTCACTTTTATATATTTGTTAGTTGTAAATTTTTATGCATTACTGTTTAGTCATTAATCTAGGATTAAAGCATATTTTTTTCTAGTTCCATTTTCTTTGGCTTTAATGTTATACTAAAATCACCTTATATACATATTAGTTAAATAAAACGTTGTATATAACATTTATGATTTATGGTGTTCTTCATTCTTTCTTACATGTTTGTAAATTCAAATTAAATCATCTTGTGTCATTTCCATTTTGCTTGAAAAAAATATCTCCCTATCATTTCTCATAATGTAGGACATAGGTCTGTTAGTGATTGATTTTCTCAACATACACTTATGTAAAATTGAATTTTTGGTCTTCACATCTAAAAAATATTTTCTCTGAATGTACAATTCATGGATGACATTTCTATTATGTTTCTCTTTCATTACATGAAAGATGTTTCTTTGTCTTTTGGATTTCATTGACGCTGAGAAGCAGTCAACAGTAATTCATGGCATTGTTCTCTCCTCACTTTTTTGAGGGTTCTTTATATTTCCTTTTCATGTTTGACTTTTAGTAGAATGATTATCAATTACTGAGATTTGATTTACTTTATAAATATCTGGCATGGGTTTCACTTTGAGATACATGCTTATGTTTCTCAAATTAAAAAAAAGTAAATCTCGTGTAATTTTTCTATAAATATTTGTCATGTCACCTTCACTTTCTGACTTTTTTGGATCCAAATATTGTGCATTAGATCACTTGATATTATTTCATATCACACCAATAC
>NW_003852545.1:2328624-2350291 GCF_000181295.1 Otolemur garnettii
TTAAGTTGACTGATTCATTCCACTCCTGTTTTCAATGTTCCGTTAAACAAAGCCAGTAATTTGTCATTTCATTTAGGTTTAGAATTTCCATCATTTTTTAATATGGCTTCTATTTCCTTATGCACATTCTAAAACGGTTCTTTCATAATGACCACCATTTTCTGTGAAGATTTAAAAATACTTATAAAGACTGATTAAAAGCAATTGTTTACTAATTCCATCATCTTGGTCATCTCAGAGTCCCTTTCATTATCTGCTTATTTTTGTAATAGGTCATATTTTCCTATTTATTTACAAATAATAATACTTTTAATAGTATTTTTCTATTTTTTATATATTTTATATCATAGATGACTTATTTTAAAGACGCTGGATCCTCTTGTCCGTCTCTAAAGATCCTTTATTTTATTATCATTGTGTTAGCGGCAAGTCATTTGGGTGTGTTCAAACTCTGAGCTCAGCAGTCTCTGCCGCGGGAGGCTAACGCGGGAAACAGCCACATTCGTTCAGCCTTCAAACTGCTCCTCTCTGGGCGGCCGCTCTGGAGTCTCTTCCCCGCATGCACAGTGCGGTGGGGCAGTTCCTATGCAGCTTTAAAGGATTCTTTTTTGTGGGTTCCTGTTCTCCTGATTTCTCCGTTCCCTTTCAGCTCCTTCATTAGTCCCAGACTCGATCATCTTACTCCTAAAGCTAGTAAGACCAGCGATGTCTTTGGACTTGAATTACTGCCACCGTACAGATGGGTTAGGATGTGCCCACTCGCATAAGAAGCAACTTTTCATCTTATGCAGTTTGTTCTCCTCTTTTAAGAATTAATTATTCTCTAGTTTTGACCAGCTTGCATTCTTTTCAATGATGCAAATTTTACATACTTTTTGTTAAAGTTTATAATCGCCATGTACAAAAGGATCATTTCAATATAGGCTATGTCATCATTTCCAGTAATGTAAACTCAATGACATTTTAAATTAGCTTAATATACTAATCTAATCACCCAATAGGACACATTTTCTTAAACATCAATACCACTTTTATTACTAAACACAACGCACATTATTCTAAACTTACAGATTTGATTCTTAATTTTTGCAGTAATGCTTAAACTTTTGAGCCTTTACAAGATAACGTAAACTCAGGCAAAAAAATTAATTTGTCATCTCAATTAAACTAGAATCTTATTCTAATTAATTGAGTTTCCTATGTTATGTCAGTTATCCATGACAGGGCTAAAGTTAAACCCACACTCTGCTGTTGTATATGTCAAAAACTAACAAGGGCTTAAGAAATTGGGTTGTATATTTGCATAGCAACTCTCCCTAAGCCAAGATATATACTAGACACATACATGCAGAGGTTTTCTTTAAAGCAAATTGAGACTCTGAAGACTCTTCTCTTCATGAAGATATACTTCTACCTTTGTAGTTTTTATTTCTTGGTTTAAGAGGTATCTTTACAAACTTATATTTCTAAGAGTGATGTCTACATTCATATCCCTACAATATCTGCCCTTCAGTGAATCAGTTTAAAGTCTGGAGTTCTTCATCATTTAAAAAATTTATTTGGCAATAACTATTAAACTTAAAAGTGCTGTACTATTAATTTGTATAAAAATAGTTTGAATACACTTAATTAGATCCTAAATCTTCTATGCCTGCTTCTTGGGTTATAACTCTAAAGTGATTTTAATGATATTGTGGATAATCTATGGGAAATGACATATAAATGCACATTATTTATTGTAATAGTTGCTATCATTACACAGGCACTTACAAGATGTGAGAATATTTCTAAGTAATTTGGTAGTAATTTTTGCAAAAAAGTAGATATTACTATGATTCTTTTATGTATTATAGAAATAGAAAATTTTAAAAAAAATTGCAAAAAGTAAAATAGCTAACATCAACAATTCACGGTGTTTCAGATAGGGGGCATGTGCAGAATCTGAGAATGTTATAGATTTGATGACAAGAAGAAAGATTCCCTGCTGAAGGACTAGGTTATTATCAGAATATTATGCCAACTCTTCAAGCCTATGGCAACAAGATAGAAACGATGATCTTACACACAGAGTTTGCAGAATTGGGGCCCGGTTGGCTAATATCCATTTGCTAGAATTAAGGGGTTAGAAAACATAGTAATGCAACAGTTTTGAAAAATTTGAAACTATAAATAATAAACAGCATTTAGTAAGTTGTTTCAAGAGAGAAATTGAAAGGGTGTAAGAGCAGTTAGCTAGATGATGTATTTCTTCAAATAAAATATTGTATGAAAAAAATTAGATAGATACCAAACCAACTTCCAATAGTAAATTATAAACACTGATATTTTGTCTAAAAGAAGGAAGGAGTTAAATAATCCCAATTAAATTGTTAAAAATTAAACCATATTTCACCAAAGTCAATTATAATTGTTCCGTCATTAAAAATCGATGCATGTAATGTATATGCATTGGTATAAGATGACAAAACAGCAGTAAGCAAAAACAGGATTAAACAGAATAAATGTTTATAACACCCCTTGTTAAGTAAAATGAAGCCAGGAGTAGATAACTCTGTTATGCTGCATGAATCTTGTTTGTGGATTATTGAACAATCTAAATTGTTTGGGGAAAAAAAAAGTCTACTGGATGCAGTGGAAACAATTGAGTGGATTATTAAACAATCTAAATTTTTTGGAAAAAAAAAGTCCACTGGTTACAGTGGAAATACTTCTTGCAAAATCATAGCTGAACTTAGTCAACTTCAAATGTTGTAGAAAGGATATACTAAGTAGACTTAATATCTATAGCTTCATAAAAAGGAATGAATTTATATAAAATGATAATTATATAAACAAATGCATTGTTAAATCATATTATATATTATACTACACATTTGATTCGATTTTTTAAATATTGAAGCAAAGGACAGGTACAATATAAGTATTTTTTCCAGAGAACTGAATACTTTTAAAGTTTGTTACTATATAGTGGGTGGACATAAAGTTTGTGTGCAATTTAAAATAATTGTGACATATGTATATATGTATTAAATATATGGAATATATTATATATGTTCATATAATATAATATTATATATTATATAATTCATATAATATATATATGATTCTCCACGTTTTTCGGTATAAATGTTGCTCTATGTTTTATTTCATCCACTACTGTAAGATGTAATTTTTTAGTCTAAAATAGTCATTTATACAACTGCTATTTGTGCATTCACTCTCATGCTCTGCCAGTAAGAGGTTCTGGTGTTATAATTATTCTTTCATGCTCTGGTTTACAATGTTTAAAAGTCTTATGAACATAATGGTCAATGAATATATGTTGCAGGGGTGACTTAATGGATGAATAAGTGGCTTTATGAGGTGCTGGAGATGCTGTCTCTATAATTCTATTCACTCTATAATTATTATTCTCTCTATAATTAACCGCCCATCTATTTTTTAAAGATCATCCTTCATACAGTGTTTTACTTCTTTAAATTCCATTACATTTTGTACCTTTTTTTCATCCCTGATCTCTGATTTTTATTTTTAGTCTAACCTACATGGGCCACTCGCCTTGAAGAAACTTAGATTGCTCAGGTAA
Organism: Otolemur garnettii; assembly: GCF_000181295.1. NCBI lineage: Eukaryota > Metazoa > Chordata > Mammalia > Primates > Galagidae > Otolemur > Otolemur garnettii. The sequence continues at coordinate 2,332,211 of NW_003852545.1, forward strand.
TTACTATATAAAACATTAAAAAAAAAAAAACCTATCCATTAATAATCTTCAACTGACATTGTTTTCAGACCTTGAATATTCTTTGTGTTCCCACTTTTTTTCTGTTGAAATATGAATGTTACTGGGAAATTCTAGAATCCTTGCTCCCTGTTAGACTATGGTAGCCTCAATTTCTTTCATGGCACCTACTGGGATGTGTGTTTCTTCATTCCTTGGCCCATAGAAATTGGACAGTTGCTGGTCCACCTGTCAGCACCCACCTTCCTTTGGACTCCTCTCAACGGCTTCCATTCAATGAGTTGTCAGTCTCTCCCCATCTGCTCTTATTTGCATATTTGTATAAGATCTCAATCCTTTTCTACTCTCAACTCTGCCATATGAACCTGGGCAACTCCAATTCTCATTGATCAAAGTAAACATTAAGCACCACACAGGTAAGGCGACCTGTCTAGTCAGAGTAGCGCTTGACACACGCCAAGTGGTTTATTGACGTTCGTTATTGTTAATATTTGTAAATGAACTGAAATGTTCACTTCTACCATGAAGACTCTATTCAGTATCCTATTTGGAAGAAATACAAATAAATTACCAGGAGCTTTGAATATAACTGCAAATGTGCTGGATACTTCTACATTCATCTCACAGCACCTCTGTCAAACAGAGGTGTTTATGTTCCATATTTGTAGTTTACATTTTCCCTTCCATCTTATGCCAACTAAAAGTGGACTTTCTTGTTCTTCCAAAACAGGTCATTGGTGCCCATCTTCATGCTTAAGCCAATAGTCTATCTTTTATTCATTTCGGTGGGTGTCTCAGTGACCTCTGAATGGACTTCCGTATCCTGCCCTCCAGAAACACTATTTCTGTCTTCAGGGACACGCCATAGCCTGATTTTATTTTTTCTTATCTCTCTATCTCTCCTAAGTCTCTCTTACAGGCATTTCTTCCTTTAATAGTCAAGACACCAACATTCTGCCTCCATCTTCCCTTGTTTGTGTATCCCTATCACTAATAGGGATCTTCAGATTACCATGTCCAAGAGAGGACTAAAGATTGTTACCAAGAAACTTTTATCACAGTGGAGTTTACTCAGTTCTCTCCAACTCACTAAATGCAATCACTAGTACTCAGCTGCACCATTAAACACTGGCCTCACCTGTGATTCCTTAAAGCCTTGATATCTCCCCTAACTTCAAAGTATATCTGACTAGTCTTCAATGTTAGTATTTGACACATTCTAACCCCAGCCTAACATCCAAATGCAACTTCCTCTAACCTCACTCTGTTCTCGTATATAATCTTGATTCTTATATAAACTTGATTTTCTTTTTCTATTTAAGTACTCCAAGTATTTTTTTTTTTCTCTAGGAATTCACACTTGATGGTTCTTCTTTCTAGAAATACTCTGGGTACAAAATTCTGTGATTTCATTTCTTATACTTATCTTTTGAATGAAGTGTCTTCTCAGGGAAAAATTCTTCAAATTACATTAGCTAATACATTTCTTCAGCTGCTGTCAATCATATTAGCATGGTTTATGTTCTTTATAACACTTCACAAAGCCAGAAGGCTGCATTATATTTTAATTTCATTCACATATTGATTGTTTATCTAATGCATTTTGAATTTAAGATTATTGAGGACAGGGATTCCACTTTTTCTCCTTGCATTTTAACTCTGTGCCATAACAGGTGTTGATGAATGACAATAAAAAATCATAGGCAATGGATTAAAGATGAGAAATTCATGGAAATAGTTCATATTGAGGAGCTTCCCTCTTCTGATCCTTTCTACATCAAACATTTATTATGAAAACATTATCAGCAACATTTTATTAACTTCCAGACAAATAAGGTAAATATGTCTTTAAATAAAATTGGATCTCTTAAGTATCAAAGGCAAGTAATTGGAAAAATCATTGTCAAATAAATGGCTGTCTCCACAGATGCTGTCTAACTGAACATGCATATCCCTGGAATTAGAAATCTCTTTTTCACTCTTATTAGACCTCACGTTGTTGGGAAGTTAATTGTTCCTGACTCTTAAAATTTTCTCTCAAAGAAGATTTCTTCCCCCTGTCTACTAATATTTTCAAGTCTTTCATATTAAACATAGAATAATCATCTGTCTTTTCCCTGAATACACCATCTATCCTTTCTTCCACTCTTCTTCACTAGGCTTCCTCAAAAAATAGACATCACATAATATTTCCATTTTTATCATTCACAGCCAGTCATCATTTAATCAAAATTCTCTACTATCACCCATCAGCCCAAAGCTCAGTAACTTCATTGTCAAAGCCAATGCATTCTCCATGGCCACTCTACTTTTGACTCTATAGTATTCAGACATCACTGATTTCTCTCTCTCTCCATACAGCCTATTCTCCAACTGAGGTTTTAAAATTCTCTCTTCTCTTTGGCTTCCGTTCATACAAGTTTTTCTATCACCTCTTTTTGTCACCATACCAGCACATTATATGGCTCATCTTTGCTCTCTGTACATTGTGGGGACCTCCTGATATGTTCATTCTTTGTCCTATTCTTTTTTGAGTTTATATAATATCTACTTTTATGGCTAAATCTAACATCTATAGGTCTAAACTCTCAACCTTAAATTTTTGTTTCCTACCACACTAACCTACTGCATAAGCAAACTTGCAAACACCAAAAAGATATCTCTTCTGGAGTGGATGGAGATCAGATTAAGCCCTTGAAATGCCCATCTGCACACACACACACACACACATAGATTGTATATTTTTAAAAGAGATAACTCTGCTATGGCCCCTTTTCTAAATATATACTATAAATGTATGTGTATATATACATATACAAATACACATTATTTTAAAAAAATATTTGAAAGACTTCAGTATTCACTTTCTCAGAAAAAATTATGTTGAAAAAAATTCTATCATAATCTTTCATTGCAAATAATATATGTCTTAAGCATTATTCATCTCCCTGAATAAGAAGGTTGTGAGAAATTTTCAGATACTAAAGATTTAGTTCAACCTCAATTAGTTGCTAACATCATTTCTTGCCATAAGCCACCAGGGGGCGAGTTTCCTGAAATGGAATGTACCTAATTATTTCTTCAACATTCTTGATACCCCCTATATTTTGCCAAAATAGGTGCTTCAATTCTACATTACTTATTTTAGATTCATCTAGAGTAAAGATAGTATCGGTAGAATTTTTTAGTGATTTTAGACCAAGAAAAAGAAGGCATGAGTTAATGATACACAAAATTAATATTTAGGTTTATATGATGTTAGAATTTCAGAAATAGTTTCCGTGATAGGGTATTTCAGTGATTGAAATCAAGATTGCAAAGCAGTTTCTTGGATTCTGAATCAATCTTCCTGACTCAATATTATTCTCAATCACATGTCATAGGTAGAAAATGTTTTATATTCCCTAATATGGGCTATTAATGATTAGAATAATACTCAAAACTTACCTAATGGGTCAAATTGGAAGAATCTGGCTAAGAGGGAAAAAAACCCTATATAACTATTGCTACACAAATTCACTTCTTCCACTCTTCCATAATGTACCTTATGTTCTCCTTTACAAATGAATCATATTTGCTTTTATTTTTTTTGAGACAGAGTCTTATTTTGTCACTCTCTGTAGAGTGCAATGGGTGTCGTAGCTCACAGAAACCTCAAGCTCTTGGGCTTAAGTGATATTTTTGCCTCAGCCTCCAGAGAAGCTAGGACTACATCTGTATACTTAAAGATGGGGTCTACTCATAGCCTAGAGTACTATGATTACAGGTGTGAATCACCATCCGGCTTTAACATTTGCTTTAGATCGCATAAAAGTTTCACAGGAGCTACATCAAAATATCAGTCACATACCAGGGAAGAAAGTCTTTTGAAAGTCTTTTTCACAATTGGCATTGTAATGATGGCGTTTTAGTGGTAATATTTTGGGCTATTTTGTTTTACAAGTCCAGTCAGCTCTGATCTTGCACTTCCTCAAAGTCTTTTTTACACTAATAATGTATTACATGTTGAATATCAAAGACATGTTCCAAAAATTTCAAGTCCAATTGTCTATCTTCTTTTAAAAAACTATTGATAATATCTTTTGCCCACTTTCTTTTTTTTTTTCTTTTTTTTTTTTGGCAGTTTTTGCCCAAGACCAAGTTTGAACACACCTACCGCTGGTAAACAGGGCCAGTGCCCTACTCCTTTGAGCCACAGGTGCCACCCTCTTTTGTCTCCTTTTTAATGGGATATTTTTGTTTTATTCTTACTGATTTGTTTGAGCTCTTATGGATTCTGAAAATTATCCCTTTATCAGATTTATAATTTATGAATATTTCCCCCCATTCTCTAGGTTGTCTTGGCCACAAACATATGAATGTTCAACTGATTATCTGAAAAATGCAAATTAAAGCCACAATGAGATATCATCTTACTTTTGTCAGAACAAACATTATTAAAAACATAAAATGTAACGGATGCTGGTAAGGATGCAGAGAGAAAGGAACATTGATATGTTATTGATGAGGCTAAAAATTAGTGCAACCTCTATGGAAAACAGTACAGAGATTCCTCAAAGAGATAGCAATCCCACTACAGAACATCTACTCAAGGGAAAATAAGTCACTTTATCAAAAAGACACATACACTCAAAAGTGTATCGCAGCACAATTCACAATTGCAAAGATGTGGAATTGACCTAAGTGCCCATCAATTCATGAGTGGATCAAGGAAACTGTGGGGTGGGCATGGACACACCATACAGTGCTACTTAGCCATGAAAAGGAATGAAATGATGCCATTTGCAGAAACTAGGATGAAATTTAAGACCATTATCCTGAGTAAAGCATCTCAAGAACGAGAAAACAAATACCCATTGTACTCTTGAATAATTGGGAACTAAACAATGGATGCACAAAGGCACAAAAAATATAATGAGAAATCATAGGAAATTGAATTCATAGGCAATCAAAAGGGAGGGGTAGAAGAGGGGTAAAATCCTACTTATCAAGTACAATGAACACTGTTCAGCTGCTGGGCCCACTAAAAACCCCAACAGAAGCATTATAAAAGGTTCTCTAACAAAAACATTTGTACTCCTTCATATTTTGTTATAAAAAAAAGATGCACAATAAATTTTCCAGGGCAAGAATCATTGTATCAACCTTTAACTGACAGCTGCCTTAAGGCTGAGACATGGCCTCTTTCAAAAATATTATGAGATTATTTATTCATTCACCACTTTTCAATACTGGCTGGTGATGCTCATTGACTTTTCCTATAGGTAAATATACAGAATTAAACTCAACTAAATCCCTCCCCTACCCGGTTGATCCTTTCATGTCATTCAGACATAGACTAAATCAGCTGGGTGGCTTCATCCTCTGACACTGTTGTCTTTCCCCTTGTGATTTCAGAGCTATGAAGTCATGAGTAGAAACAGCTCTACCACACTACAGAACACATTACAGCTTTTGTTTTTAGCAGGAAAAAAACTTTTAATATGAGCAGAAGAACTTTAGTTTGAGATGATAGGTATTTTGTGGGTATGAACAACTAAGAGAGAGAGGTACTAGCAAAGAATGATAATACCAGTTACACTGGTACTGATATTTATTGAAGTATTACCACAAGCTAAATACTGTCTAAGCTTGTTTCAAATTTAAATTAGTTTAACCTTTATGAAGTACTATATTCTCATTTAATAAATGAGGAACTCAGGCAATAAATGGCTATAAACTTGCTCCAAATGACTCAACTAATAGCAGAAGTTCTGGAATCAATTCCCTATTAGCCTGTCTTAAATAACTTACAAAACTGGGAGAAAATATTTGCGAACTGTATCTCCATAAGGGAATAACCAGAACATGTAAGGAACTCAAACAGCCCAAAAGTGAAAAAACAGAAACAAACAAAAATAACTCATAATGACAACCCTAAATAATCCAATTTAAAAATGGGCAAAAGTGAATAGGCATTTCTCAAAAGAAGATATGCAAATGGCCAAAATGCATATTACAAATGCTCAAAATCAGGGTGGCGCCTATGGCTCAAGGAGTAGGGCAACGGTCCCATATACTGGGGTGGCGGGTTCAAGCCTGGCCAAAACCACAAAAAAAAAAAAAAAAAAAGCTCGACAACACTAATAATTAGAGAAATACAAATCAAAACTAATATAATATACCATTTCACTTCAGTTAGAATGGCTATTATCAAAAATGTAGGCAATAATAAATGCCAGCAGGAATGTAAAGAAAATGGATCTCTTCTTGTACCTTGCTGGTATAGACAGCCACTGTGGAAAACAGTCTGGGGATTCCTCCAAAAATATGATCAACAATTCCACTCCTGGGCATATATTCTAAAGAAAGCAAATCAATATATTGAAGAAATATTTGCACTGCCTTGTTCATTCACAATAACCAAAATGTGGACGCAGCCTATCAACAAAGGAATAGAAAAGAAAATACGGCACACCCACACCATGGAGCACCTAGTTATCTGTAAAAAGGATTTCATTCTGTCATTTGGAGCAACAATGAACAGGTAGACATTACATTAATAGAAAAAAAAAAATCCAGGCATATGAAGACAAGAATTGGATACTCCAACTTTTATGTGGGAAATAATAGATCTCATGGAGGTAGTGAGTAGAATCAGATAATTTTATTTTCTTTGATTTTCATTTCTGTTTTAGGATGGGCTTTTTAATTATATGCTTTAGCTGTGGCACAAAATATTTAAATTCCTGCTAGAATTAGCAAGTGAAATGTTCATCTGTATTTCTAAACTCATCTCAAATTCTTAAGAATCCTAAATTCTTAATTATTATACTCTCTTCTATTTCTTAAATTAACGTAGCAGCACTTTTCTTCATACTTGGATTTTTTTCCACACAACATACAAAACTGGGTACGAGGATAATGAATTAGCATCAACAATAACACTAGTTATTTTTAAGCACCAATTTAAGAGTTAAATTAGTTAACACAGTAAAAACTGGAAATATTTTTGAAACTTTATAAATTCTCATTGTGAATAATATTGTTGACATAAATTAATAGACTAAAATAAATTCAGAAAATTCAGTCATTTTTTCAGCTGGGAGACAAAAAAGGAGTAAAGGAATGTGAACCTCGGACTGTATCACTGAACAGCAGAGAGTCTTTCTATAACTCCATGATAATAAACTATGCCTAACTTTCCCAATTGAGTCAAAGAGAAAGCCTAGATTCTTCCCAGACAGGGCATCACATTGAATGTTGAGGCAAATATTCATACACTGGATAGGTTTATGTTTTTGCCCCAATTTTTGTTTAAATGTTTGGTTTTACTTTAATTTCAGACATACATTCATTTTAGTAAAATTTTGAAACAATTTGAATTGGAAATAAAACAAAGTTCAGACTCCAAAGCAAAATATTATAAAGTAGAAAAATTCTATCACATTATCAATTGATGGCATATTTATATGTGGCAATGATGGAACCATGAAATGTATTTTGTCTGGTAGAAAACATTTGAAACTACTCTCCCACGTATACATGAAATAAAGCAGTTTAATTACCAGTGACAAGTGAAAAGCCCAGTGAACGTGGCTAATGATGTATAGGGCACTGAGTTCAATATTTATGTTTTGATTAGCTCTACTGAATAATAAAATCACAGAATTTAGAAAAAGCTATAATGAAGTACATTAAAGTATGTTTGATGCAACTGGACTCCATACAACCCTTTCATAAAGTTTATTTTATTAACATACACAATGAATATTTAAGAAAGTAAGATCTTGTGAGGTCGGTGGTGTTTTGTTCTGTTACTTCGGCTGATTAAGTCTTTCAAGGACTTACACAGCCAGAGGCTATGTTTTAGAATGTCTTATTAAGTAAAGGCATGTTACAGGGGGAAGAAAGTTGCTTCAAGAACCTTATAACTTCTAAAGTGCACAAATAAAGCTAGCTTGAGTCATAATTTTTACACTTTTCAACTTTCTAAAATTTCAACATTTCTCTATACTAAGATATAAAAACTTAACACAAACTCTCTTCAGAATCACTGATAAGTTGATATTCAATAAACATAATGTGACTTAATTGTAATGTTAAATTTTATATTTATTCTGGGATAATTCTATCCTCTGCTTGTTTTCCATGCCAAATAGCCATACTTTCACATTATTTTTTTACCCCCCTATGGGGCATTGTTGAATTAAGGACAGTTTTAAGAGTTATGGTAAATACTGTGTAAGTCATTTTTTTTTTTTTAGGACATAATTTTAAGAGGGACTTTACCTAACAAACGCAATCAATGTAACCTGGTTCAAAAAAAAACCATACTCTCACATTCTCTATATAAATTATAGGAAACAAAATCTACATTAATGATTCCATAAATTTTACATGCATTCTTTTGGCTATAATTAGTGTATTCCCATTAAACTTTCAAAATTATAAATAATAACCTATGCTACCAAGAGATAAAATCTACTTTGGTTTTGACTTTTTCTCCCTTGTGAAAGTTTGCATTTAATCCTAAATCTTGGCATGCTTCCAGATTTCAATCTTACCTGCAATTTAAGTCATTCATTAATTAAGTCAAAATATATTTTCAACAGTGAGAATTCTTTTTCCAGAGTACCAAACAGTACATTAACTTAGACTAAATTCCTCTTTGGTAAATGATTTTTTTTTTCAGAGAATTATCTAAGTGACAAAATAAATTTTTCTTATTTAGAAATAAAAGAAGCTAGCTTAAAGAAACTTTGTCTGCAATCTACGCATATAAAAACAATATGTTATAACATCAAGTGCCAGGTCAAGAAAAAAATGAGTTTTTTCCTCATATTTTTTTATATAGGCCATACCATCAGTGGAAACTTTTCAAATGTATGTTAAATTGGTTTCCTAATAGTTGAACTCAAACAATCTCATTGACATATTTAAAAGACTATTGTTATAATCTCAAATCTAATTGGTTTATGAAATATAAATTTAGCACAGATAAGCATATGTATATGTGCAAGTGTGTAGTCATCTGTGCAAGAAGTTTATAATAAAAACACATACTATGCCATAAAAAATAACTATAAAAATAATTTAGAAAAAGATTTAGCAGTTGCCTCTTTGTTATATATCTTGATAAACATTTTATCACATTCTTTGTATATTATAGGTTTAATGTTATATGCATATAGCACCTGTAACCAGTGTTGAAATAGAATTGACTTGTGAATATGTGGGTTCAGTGTCTGCTGACATGCCATTATGAGCTTAACTAGTCAGTTGATTGTCAAACCTTCCCCATTTATCAGCCCTAAAAAACAAATATAAAGATACAGCAGTACATAGCTTTTTCATTGTAAGTGACAATTTGAATTGCTCCAAGGTACACCTTATTTTTAAAATGTTTTGTACATGTTTTTTAAAGAAGTTGCTTGTGTAAATCCCAGGGGCTCTCCCTTTGGCAATAGATCAAAAAATAACTTTAAGTCCTGAAACCCTGAGAGGTTATGACAGAGAAGTGACTTCAAAGAAGTTCATGGGACTTTTGTGTGTGCGCGATACAGTAACTTTACCTCTAGGTCCTGAAAACATGCTTAGTGTTTATAATGTGCATTTTATAGTTAGAATATAAGAGAAAGTGAAGAGAATCTGAATAACGTCGCATGAGTCATTGTGTGAGGTACAGAACGTTGCTTTCCAGGATCCTTGCAAGCTTGTCTTAATAGGAAAACCAACTTAACAGTAAGTTTCATGCCTAAGTATTTCCTAAAAGTATTCCATGATTAATCAATGAGCAAATTGTAGTCACTGTATATATTCTGCAGATATGATGATCAATATTATGATCATTTTTCCTACTCTCACAGAACTTATATACTGAATAGGGGACATATTTTTAAAAGTAAGAATCCAACCAAGTATAGAAGATTGTGAAAAGGAGAATGGAGAAGGTTGCAGAAATAAAGATTACTGAATGGGGGTGAAGTTAGATGAGTTGCAAAGGGCTTTTGCACAGAGGAGAGTTAGGCTGAGATATTAGAGAGAAAAATGTGAGCCAGAACAACACAAGTGAGGGTTTGGGCATGGTGTGCAGGTCATGCATCTCCAGGCAAAAGGAACAGATTCAAGAACAGTCATTTTAACCATCTTATTTATTTTAATCTCATTTAATAGATATTTTATTTAATCAACTGACATTTATTTATTTATTTAGCAACTCCTATGTTTGAGGCATTATTCTTGACAGGATGACAGTCTTTTCTAATACCTTAAATTATAGTAATGAAAGAGAGCTATAAAGAAGAATAAGTTTATATGCCCCTTATTCCTCTGGGTATGGTGGCTTACGTTTGCAATCCTAATACTTTGAGAGGCTGAGGTGGAAGGATCATTTGAGGCCAGAAGTTTAAGACCCGCCTTGTCAATAAAACAAGACCCTGTCACTATGAAAAATGGAAAAGTTACCAGGTGTAGTGGCTTGGGGCCAGAGACTCAGGAGGCTGAGGCAGGAGGATCACTAGCCAGCAGTTTGATTTTGCAGTGAACTCTGATGATGCCTCTGTATTCTAGCCCAGGTAACAGGGTGAGACCCTGTCTAAAAATACACAGGCACATATACACAGACCCTATCACATGGTGATGTGATACAGACTATGCAGGAAAAGAAAATAAGCTTGTAAGGGAGCTAGACAATTTATATGTTGATGTGGGTATAGGTCCTTTCTTGAACACATTTCAGTTTGTATTTTATTATCATCTTACCTGTTTTATGTGGTCCTTTCTACATTTAGTCTTAACTGAAATCCCCCATCATGATAAAATTTCTGAGCAGCCACATAAGGGCCAGAAGCAAGGAGACAGGGGTTCCTTCATTGAGAATTGACCATGTTTAATAATAACACCTCCTTCCTTCCCTTGCTCAAATCTGACTTCATCCTCCCCCTCTCATGAGAAGCTGATGCCCTGTGCTGACACTGCAGAGCAGCTGGTGACATTTAACTCTTTGTAGTGAATGTCATTAAGAACAATATCTCCCTACTCTCTCTCTTTTTAATTTCATTTCCCTCTAACTCTCATTCAAATTCCTTAAGGCTTAATATACGCCCCCCGCCCAAAGTTTTTGGTATTTTACTCTGTTCTTTGAGCTCTGCTTTCTAAACCTTCCTACTCTAAGTCTGAATAAGAAACAGCATCTCGGCTCAGCGCCTGTGGCTCAAGTGGCTAAGGCACCAGCCATGTACACCCAAGGTGGTGGGTTCGAATCCAGCCCAGGCCTCCAAACAACAATGATGGCTGCAACCAAAAAATAGCCGGGTGTTGTGGCGGATGCCTATGGTCCCAGCCACTTGGGAGGCTAAGGCAGGAGACTCGCTTGAGCCCAGGAGTGGGAGGTTGCTGTGAGATGAGATGCCACGGCACTCTACCCAGGGGGACAGCTTGAGGCTCCTGTCTCAAAAAAAAAAAAAAAAAGAAAGAAAAGAAAAGAAATAGCATCTCTTAGGAACTTAATAGAAGTGCAGAATCTCTAGCCTCAACATGTGCCCCCCAAAATAGCACCTTCCCTTTAACAAGATTCCCGGGTAATAAATATGGACAAGTTCATGAAATACAGTGCTGGTCTGCACAGCTCTGTGGGAGTAGTATACTGAGATACGTACAAAAAGTGAAAGTACTTAGAAAATTTTAGAGCAATTTTACATTACCGCGAAATGGCTATATTATTTTCCAAATACATCATTCTACGAAAGACTGACGTTGAAGTAAGTTTCTCCTTTCATGTAGATAATTCATGAAATATTCTTCTGCAGGACCCAAGCTAAATAACTGAGTTCAGTAGTAAATAAGCGTTCAAAGATAAGCACACTGACAAGTTAATATTTAGAGACTGGAAGTGATGAAAGAACTCGTGATGTGTCCTTCTGAAGCGGGAATGTTTTGAGCCAAAGAAGCAGTAATTATGGGGTGCAGATACAGAAGTAAAATTCTGGTTGATTTGAAAAGAACAATAAAATTATAATGACTGGGTCACAGGGTTAAAGAAGAAGAGGGTAAGAAAAGGGGATAGGGCAGAGATGAGTGTGTGTGTGTGTGTGTGTGCGCAGCTTGAATGCAGCTGAAATGCAGTCTGTGTGGGTCTTGGCAGGCCATGCTAAGGTTTTCCACTTTGTATTCTAACTGAAATGGAAAATTATTGGAGGGATTCAAGTGAGGAGAGATGTGATTCTATTTATCTTTTTACAAAGATAACTGTGCTGGTTGTTTTAGGAATAGACTCAGTGTGAGCAAGGTCTGAACCCCTGAGACCACTCAGGAGATTGGAGCCCTTTGGAACGATTCAGGCGAGAGGTGATGGCATCTGATTTCACTGTCACAGCAGTGAAAGAGAAGAGAAGAGGTTGGACACTGAATGGACATTGAAGGAGGTGCTGAGAGTATTTTCTGATAGAATGAATGTGTGTGGGGGGGAGATGAAGTGATAAAGAGAAAATTAAAGTGCAAGTTTTTTGCCTGAGTAACCGGGAAAATGGATTTCCTCTTAACTGAGGTGAAAAGAGCAGGTCTGACACACAAAATATATTCAAAGCCCTGCTCAAATATTTGTAAACTTTAATGTGTAGTAGTAAAGGCAAACACACCCATTTATAATAGAAATTTTGTATTCTCATGATGCCTTCTGAGCCCAGGTATAAAAATTGTAAAAAATAAGAATAATATATTAAAATGCAGGTGGCAGTAGTGAAAAAAGTCTTGAAAGAATTTCAGACAAAGGATAATATCCTGATTATATCACTTACTAAGATAATAACATTGAATAAGTTTCTTAAACTCTGAGTACATTGCTTCAGTTTTAAAATGGTTTTATTATCTACATCTTGGGAATCTTAGAAAAACTATAATTGTAGTTGGCATAAAAGATGTTTAGTAAACCTTCTACTGTCATAAAAGGAATATAAGGAACTATAGCATTAGATGCACTTACATTTAGGAACTTAAAAACATGAGCAAAATAAAGGTTTGCAATGAAAGCAGTATCTACCTTTAAAAATCCTTTTAAGTGAATTAAATGGAAACAGATAGTTTAAGTCCCTCATAAATCTCTCCTACAATAATTTTTTCAAGCATTTTTATATTTTCCAGTGAAAATTCACCTTCTATTTAATGTGCCCTTATGATAAAATGTTATTTTCATGGTTTGTTAGAATAATTACTGGACTGGGAGTTAAGAAATGAAAATGCTGGTCTGGGCACTTGCTCACAATCAAGAAACATTACCATTTCTTAACTCTTTTTAACTCTAAAATGGGGGTTATAGAATAGATTATCTTTAGAACTTCTACCAGTTGATAATGAAATGTCTTATATGATTGAGAAGTAAGTATAATATTGTCAAAAATTAATCTAAAGCCTCATGAAAACTGGTTACTTCAATATTGTGTGTGTAAGCAGAGGACTCTCTCTGCATAGAATAAGCAGGGGTCTGAAGGCAGTGTGTTACTTCTAACTTCATAGCCCTCCACTCAGAGAGTTACCAAATATTTCTTCTATCTAATAATGTGTGTCTTATATAATTATAATAACAAAATAGGGAAAATAGGTTTTCCTCTGTGCATTCCGCAGAGATTGATTCATTCAGCACCTTTCACCTTTGAAACACTTAGGGAATTTACAATCACCTTATAAGGAGTTGGTGGGACTTTATCATTCCATTACTTCTTATAGGACAATGTGTCAAGACAAAGCCTTTTTTTCTGCATGCATGCATATTCAAAACCTATTTATTCAAAATATTCAGGGCATGTGAAATTGAAGGTGCAAGCATTTTCTGGATAACGATTCATACGTATCATCCATGTGTCATTAATTTAAGAAATAGAGTCAATACGATATACCTTGTCTAAAGTATACTTTAATCCTTAAGCATAAGATATACAGTCTTTGATGGGACAGAAGGTATTTTAAACCCTTTTGTACCTTACGATAACACACTACCTATCCTTTGTCAATTAATAACTATGGGGGGAGGGAATTAGGCCAAATCAGATGTATGGCCATTTCAACAACACAGAAACTATGGTTAACATATTATAATTCAATCCTATTTACCGTGTTTCCCTGAAAATAAGACACTATCTTATATTTATTTTTTTCTCAAGAAGACACACGAGGGCTTATATTCAGGGGCTGTTTCCACGCTGAAATGCGTGGCACGGCTATGCAGATATGCATAGGCCCATCACTAGGTCTTATTATCAGGGTAGGGCTTATATTTAACAAATGCATAGAAATCCTGCTAGGGCTTATTTTTTGGGTAGGTCTTATTTTCAGGGAAACACGGTAGTTATCAGCCATGTAGTTGATTTCTTAAGAAGATTGTTTTAGCGGGCAGCGCCTTGTAGCTCAAGGAGTAGAGCACTGGCCCCATATGCTGGAGGTGGCAGGTTCAAACCCAGCCCCAGGCAAAAACTGCAAAACAAAACAAAACAAAAATAAAAGTCCTACTATTGGGTGGTGCCTGTGGCTCAAAGGAGTAGGGTGCCAGCCCCATATGCCGGAGGTGGAGAGTTGAAACCCATCTGGGCAAAAAAAACTGCCAAAAAAAAAAAAAGTATGTTTTAGCACAGTAGGAGATCATGAGTAATGGGCTTATTGTTTTACAGGTCCTTATCCTCGCACATGACATGGATGGTAGCTGTCCAGCAATCACAGAGCCTTTCCTTTCTTCTTATACCTCACAGAGCATCTTGGAGGATCAATATTTAAACTGAGATTTGTTAGCAAAGCTAAAAGCAAAAGTAAGATCCTGCTGGCTAATTAGAGTTATAATTTTACATAGAAAGTGCAGAGTATCGTGGCATAAATCTGCTTAGTTCTTTAAAAATTGAGCCCACTGAGGAGCAACAGTCTTGGAATTAAAGTTATTTACAATTTTATTTCTCTTCAGTTGAACTACAACTAAACTTTTAAATGGCAAGTTTTTAGTTCTCAAAATGCAAGATAAATAGAAGGAACCAAAAATCTATAAGGACATCAAAAATACACTAAATGTTTTAAAAATATGATACCTAGAATAGAGTATCTCATATGCTTCAGTCAACTTGCACTTCAAGATGGTTTATACATCCTCAATTCCCAGATTGACAATACCATGAATTAAAAGTATGCCAATTCTGGATGCACAAAATAATATGACTTTGAGAAGGAAAGTATTTATAGGTATTTGATGAAACATTGTCTCATTGTGGTCCAAGCATAAAGATAGACATATCAGACAAATAAAAAAATAATTCGGAATCCAGAAGTAAACCTGGTTTTACTATGGGGTAAATCCCAGGTTTACTCCCAGTATCTATGGCCAATTGGTGTTCAAAAATATGCAAAGATCATTCTAAGGAGGAATAACAGTTTCTACAACAATTAACACCGAAACAACTAAACATGCACTAGCAAAATGGAGAAGTTGAAATCACACATCACATTATGCAAGAAGCTAACTCAGTATGGGTCTAAGACTTAAATATAAGAATTAAAGTGACCAATAATATGAGTAAATCTTCAGGACACTGGGCATGTCCATGATTCTTTAATATGAGATAAAAGGAAAGAGCAACAAAAGAAAAAGAAAATTGGCTCAGTGCCCGTAGGTCAGTGGTTTGGGCACCAGCCACATACACCAAGGCTGGTGGGTTTGAACACGGCCTAGGCCTCTAACAATGAGAACTACTGCAAAAAATAGCCGGGCAAGTGGCAGGCTCCTGTAGTTCCAGCTACTTGGGAGGCTGAGGCAAGAGAATCGCTGAAGCCCAAGAGTTTGAAGTTGCTGTGAGCTGTGACACCACAGCACTCTATGGAGGGCAACATAATGAAACTCTGTCCCCCACCCCACCCCCCAAAAAAGAAAAAGAAGTGCAGATAAATTGGATTTCATTAAAATTTAAAACTTTTATTTGGCAAAGGACATAATCAAGAAAGTGTAAACACAATCTACAGAGAGCAGACAATATTTGTAAATCAGGCATCTGCTAGGGGGCTAGAATCTAGTTTTTATAAAAATGCCTTATGATTAAACAACAAAAAGATGTGTAACAATTAAAAAATGGGAAAAAAAAGACTTGAATAGACATTTATCCATAAAAGATACACTAATTTCTCTGAGGAATTAGAGAGGATATGAAGGGAGGCTCAATAGCATTAGTCATTATGGCAATGCAGTTTGAAATTTTAATAAGGTACCACTTCAACCCCCTAGGAAAGGGTTCTTTTTTTAATTGAAAATAAAAATCGTTGTTGAGAATGTGGAATACTTTACACCACTATTAGAAATATAAAATTCACTATTAGAAATGTAAAATGACTCAGTTGCTATGAAAAACAGTTTAGCAGTTTCTCAAAATGTTAAATGGAATTATCATGTAACTCAATAATTACAAGTCTTAAGAATGTGCCTGAAATAATCAAAAAGATAAATACATGAACTTACAAATTCACTGTATCATTCACTATAGGAAATAACTCAAATATCCACTGAATGAATGGATAATCCAATTGTGGTTTGCATACTCAATGAAATATTATATAGCCATAAAAAATGGATTAGGTACAGATACATGGTCCAAATACCCCCCAAAATGTTAAGTGGCAAAAGCCACATATAGAGTCACATACTGTATTATTCCATTTATATAAAATATTCATAACAAGTGAATGTATAGACACATAAAACAGATTGGTGGTCCCAGACATTTGGTGGTGGTTGTGATAAAATCATAACTACTTCATGGGAAGGTGGTTTCCTTCTGAGGTGATGAAAATAGTTTGCAGCAAAGGTAGTAGCTGTACAACACTGTGAATTTGCATTTAAAATGGTTCATTCTATGTCATATGGATTTAATCTCAGTAATATGTTTTAAAAGATAAATCATAATCACTTGTTGAAATATTTAGGTTAATGTTAAAAACTGGTGATGGAAGACATTCTCACATATCTTTCAGTTTTCGAAAGATTGTTTAGAAAAATCCCTATCAGTATTTGAATGATTTGATGAAAAAAAATTGGTTTATACTCTACTTAGAAAAAAGAGAAATGAGTGTCCGAATTAGCCTCTTACTGAAGCTTATAGAAATAGAGACATATGTAATACATACATGTGTATAAACTGCATAGAAGTTTTCAATAAATTCCTGCACAGTAGAAATAATTTGATAATGAAGGAAGAAAAGTACAATTACAGATAAACGATGTTGGGGCTCAGGAAATGACACCCTGAAATATGGTGCTTTGAAATGCTAAACTAAAGAAGCAGTCTCCCGATCTCTCATCTTCATTCTGCCCTCCATTAAACCATCCTCTGTCTTTTCTAAAAACTGCAGGATGAGACTATTCTCTGAAGTTCCCTTTTATACATGGAAACTGAACCTTGACGGAGGAACACAATTGCCTTTGATTCCTTCCATAAAATTTTGTTAATCAGAGAAGATTAAAACTCCTATCACAAAGGAAGAGACTAAAAGTTAAATGCTACACTTAGAGCCCAGATGAACTTTGTTCCAAACCATGGTCTGGTTTCAGTCTCCATTAAATTCCCCCCCAAAATTAGTTACTAACCTTTATCTAAACATTGGGCCCATTCATTCCCCCCAAGTCATTTAATTTGCGGCTGTATGCCCTCACTCTTCTACTTTGAAGAAGGGCACATATGTCTGTATCCCACTGGGTTACTGGCTTATCAGTGATCATTCTCCTTTGGTGTTTTCATGCTATGCATATTCGATAGATCAATACCACCTTTTCTCCTGTTAATCTATTGTGGATTCGTTTTCAGTGAACCTTCAGAGAGCGAAGGTAACGCTTTCCTTTGGCTCCCACATACACAAACATTAAAGTAACAAAAATAATTTTCCCCTGGAGATAAAAAGAAAATCGAAACTTCAGTTGAAGAGTAGTTAAGAAAAAGAAATTTATTTCATTTTATATTTTAATTTACTATTTAAATTATATTTTAAAAATATATTCACTATTTTAAGTTAATGTACTTTATATATTAATAGACATTTATATTTTAAGCTCCTATAATGAGATCTTAA
>NW_003852545.1:2350886-2352140 GCF_000181295.1 Otolemur garnettii
GTCAGCACGCCAGCCACAGCTACGGTCTCAGGAGAGTCAGCCAGGTCACCTCGTGCAAAATACAGTGAACCAGCCACACGGTCAGCACGTGAGCCATAGCTAGGGTCTCGGGAGAGTCAGCCAGGTCTGTTTGTCAGCCACAGGACACTGGCGACTCTGACAGCAGAGTTTCAGTGGGGTGCTAAAGGAAGAGGTCAGACTGCAGGGGATTAAGCACAGGAGAATAAAAAGAAAAAAAAAAAAGAAAAAAGAAAATAGAAAGGGAAGGAAAGAAATAGCATTAAATTACCATGTGAAGAAGACTGGGAAGGCCGGGCGCAGTGGCTCACACCTGTAACCCGGCCCTCTGAGAGGCCCAGGCAGGTGGATTGCTTGACCTTAGGAGTTATCTGGAGATCATCCTGAGCAAAAGTGAAACCTCGTCTCTACTAAAATTAGAAAAACTGAGATAAGGGGATTGCTTGAGCCCAAGAGTAGAAGGTTGCTGTGAGTTATGATGCCACAGCACTCCACCCAGGGATATAGCTTGAGACTCTGTCTCAGAAAATAAAGGGGTGGGTGGGGGAGGGAAGAGAGAGATAGCATAGAAACTAGAGAGGATACCACTTCAAGAAAGTGTCTTTTCTTGAACTTTGCATCATTGATTGCTCTTGCTTTTTAATGAAGGTGTAGTTAAGCTTTTGTGCTAGTTTAGAAAGTCTGGTGGAAATAAAGACAAGGAAGATAGAACACGGAGAACAGATGATGGATGGAGATTATAATGGTATAAACAGTATGTGTACTTGTGTTTGAACAGAAAGAAGAGTTTTCATTAGGAAGATTAAAACACAAATGGATTAATAAACTATTGTATATGTATACCATAGAATACCATTCAGCCATAAAGAAAGAGACTATGCATCTTTTATATTTATCTGGAAGGATTTGTAGAACATTCTCCTAAGTATCACAGTAATTAAAAAGCGAGCATCCCATCTAGTCAACTAATATGAAACTAGTAGATAAACAACTACATGCACACAGGGGAAAAAACAAATCAAATTGAAGAAGGAGAGGGGGTTGGTAAGCTCTGATAACGTGTACAGCATAGGAGTACATGTCACACCTCCTGATAACGTGTACAGTATAGGAGTACACGTCACATCTCCTGATAATGTGTACAGTACAGGAGTACATGTCAAACCTCCTTATAACATGTACAGCACAGGAGTACATGGCACACCTCCTGATAACGTGTACAGCACAGGAGTACAC
>NW_003852545.1:2352718-2357007 GCF_000181295.1 Otolemur garnettii
TTTATGGGACAAACACAAGCAGTGTAACCTCATTGTATATACTCAATCAGAAATTTAAATAATAAAGAAAGATTAAAAGAACATGTTCAGTATTACATACCTGACTTGTCAAAGGGCTGAAGTAGATTGGTAATTATTGTATAAGTCTTTTTGCTAAATATTTTTCTTAATGTATATTATGTCACATCTAAGATACCCATTTCATCAAAAACAAGCATATTATGTCCCCAAACAGCAGCAATGCTAAGTTCACCCATCTTTTTTTTTTTTTTTTTTTTGCCAGAAAATTTCAGGATTTCTCAAATTTGGAAAGACTTATCAGGAGTCTCCACTGTTACTCAAGAAACTTGTGACTAATATATGAGATTAAAATAAATTGCTAGTAGTTAATGGATGGCGTAGCATTCAACAGCTAGATTAGCCAATCAAAATTTGGGTTTTGTTCTTTTTAACTGGAATTGATTATCTTCGTAAGCTTGGATTCGTTAGGAAATATTTCTGTTTCTCATGTTTTCACACAGAGTAGCAACGCACATTTGAATATAATAACAACAACCTTCTTTATTTATTTGCTACCTGTTACTTACCTAGGTTACTGATTTGACAGCCACATAACAAAATACATTTTGTCCCTCTAAATTGTAAAGTCTTTAAAATACCTTTAAGCATGGAATTCTTGTACCACGTGAGAGTCCCAGCAACCTCACTCAGCAGGCTCCTGCCCTTATTAATGCTTCACTGTTGTGATTCTTACCATCTACCAAAAAATGGAGTGGATGGGACATTTGTCTATTCAAACTTCTATATTGGTTTTCCGTCAGCACCAAAAGAAAGAGGAAAAGGAAAAAATAAAGCATGTTAAAAGAAAAAGCTGTTTCAGTAGACATTTTACTGTTGCATACTAGATAAATGGGAGATAGACTTTTAATTAAACTCTCCCTGGCCTCATCAGATTAACAGCGTTTAAAGCCGGCTTATTTATTGAAAAGGTCTGTTTTAGCTTTTCTGGCCTAATCTCAATCATTTTCATTAGTGAAATCTTTAATCTGTTCTTTATTACAAATGGAAGGAGAGACAGTCACATCTATGGAATCTGAGATAATATCTTGAGTTTTAAGCTGCTTGCTGAATTATTTAAACACAAACATATTAGAAAATTTAAAGACCTAGTGTCCTAGAACAATAATATATCTGATTCAATTTTATTATATTCTTTTTGTTATTCTATGTAATTTTATACCCCCTAGAGGAAGAATGGACATGTGTATGTGTCTATGTATGCCGGTGAGTGTAATTTCTGGTACTGTGCCTTGACAAGTCTATAAAACCACTTATACATAATAGATCAGAAATTAAGGATTCCCTTTCCAGAAAGAACTGAATTTGGGAATGAATATTTTTGTTATTTTTGCATACATCTCCAACATTACTAAGCTCTTTATTCAATTTCCACCATAAGCAAATTATCTAGTTCAGCATCCATAAGTGTTTTCTCTCACCCTGCGAAAGTCACCAAACAGTTCCCCATTGATTGTCCCCCTCCTATTATTCACTTATCCAAGTTTTTGTGCAGGTTTCTGAAACCAGTTATTGTACCAGCTTTCATGGCTGAAGGCCGATACTTTTTCCTTAGATGAATCAAGCACAGCTGAGCACAGATTAAATGTAGAAGCAAAAATCTTTTTATCATTTTCGATTTTGTTTTATATGATTTGAGAATGCTACTTACCTTCTCTAAGTATGTGAGTGAGTGTTTTTATTAGATACAAAGGATCATTTTTGTTTACAGTAGTGTTGCAATACTGAATAACTACAGATTACAGTGGCTTAACATCATTAAAAATGATACCTTATAATATTCCTGAGAAATTTCATATTGTTATTTGTTATGACTTTATTATCCTTTTTTTTGCACCAGTAAACATGCCATGGTTCATTTCGCAGAATTAATGATGTCTGATTAAACTGCCAGTCCCCAGCAGACTTTTTAAAACTAATTTCATAGTATTGTAGTGGTACTTGTATTTTTAGTATGTGGATTGCTTTTATAATGCTGAGTCGTAATTGTAAGTGTGGGTGTCACCCAGACGGTGTTCATTACACCTGTCAGTTAGGTCTTCACCCATCTCCTCCCCCACCCCTGCCTCATTTTCACTGAGTTTTACTCCCCTCCTTGCCCATGTGTGCTCACTGGTTAGCTCCAATTTAATGGTGAGCACATGGGGTGTTTGTTTTTCCATTCTTTAGATAATTCATCTAAGAATAAGATTTCTCTTTCATCCAAATTGTTGCAAAAGGCCTTAATTCATTTCTCTTCATGGCTGAGTAATATTCCATATTATACATATATCACATGTTAATCCACTCATGAATTCGTGGGCACTTGGGTAAATTCCACATCTTTACAGTTGTGAAGTGTGCTCCAACAAACATGAGTGTAAGAGTCTTTCTGGTACGACGTCTTCTTTTCCTTTTGAGTAAATACTCAGTAATGGCACTGCTAAATCAAATGGGAGGTCTACCTTGAGATCTTTGGGGAATCTCCACACTGTTTTCCATAGAGGTCTTACCTATTTCAGACCCACCGACAGTGTAGAGCGTTCCTTTCTTTCCCCATCCATATCACATCTGTAGTTTCTGAACATTTTAATAAAAACCATTCTGCCTGGGGTAAGGTGACATTGCATTTTTGTTTTAATTTGCATGTCTCTGATGTTTGGTGACAGGGAGTGTTTCTTTCGTGTTTAGTGCCCGTTTGTCTCTCTTCTTTTGAAAAGCACATGTTCATTTGTCCACTTTTGATGGGGCTGCTTCATCCTTTTTCTTGCTGATTTTTTGAATCATATGCAAATTCTTGCTATTAGTTCTCTATCAGATATATAGCTTGCAAATATTTTCTCACATTTCTAGGTTTTCTACTTCTTACTTCTTTGGCTGTGAAGAACATTTTTAAATGTTTTTATTATTTCAGGTTAATTGAGGGTACAAAGAATTAGAATACAATGCTTGCATTTGTTGGTAAAATCCCTCTTATCTAATGCAGAATGTTTTTTCACTTGATCAAGTCCCATTTATTTTTGTTTTTACTGTCATTGCCCACAGGGCTCTTGCTCATAAATTGTTTCCCTACATGAACTTTTACTAAATTTTCTTCTAGAATTCTTACAGTCACATGCCTTATTTTAAAGTCTTTTTTCCATCTGGAAGGAATTTTTGAGTGGTGAGTAAAATGAGTCCTGTTTCATTCTCTTGTCCATGGTCATTCAATTTTCCCAGCACCATTTATTGTATAAGGATTCTTTTTCCCAGTGTATATTGTTGTGTCTTTGTGAAACACCAGTTGATTGTATATGGATAGTTTCATTTCTGAGGTTTCTGTTCTGTTCCCTGGTCTATGTGTCCATGAAGCATCACCTTCATACCAAAGCCAGTGAAGGAGCCAACCCAACAAAAAAAAAAAAAAAAGGAAAGAAAAGAAAACTACAGACAAATATTCTTTATGAATATGAATGGAAACACCCTCAATAAAATACTAGCAAAGTGAATTCAATAACACATCAGAAGAAAAAAAGTCCTCCATGAAAAAGTAGTCTTCATCCCAGAGATGCAAGGATGGTATAATATATGAGAATCAATAAACGGGGCAACACATAACCAGAAGCAAAAACAGAGACCATATGATCCTCTCAATAGATGAAGAAAAAGGATTACAGAAAACTGATCACCCTTTTCTGATAAAATTCTGACAAACTATGCAGAGAAGGAACATATCTCAAAATTGCAAAAGCCATATATGGCCCACGTGAGTCAACATCACACTGATGGGGGGGAAATAGAAAGCATCCCAGCAAGAACCGAAACGTGACAAGGATGCCCACTGTCAGGACTTCCATTCAATGTAAAGCTGGAGTTCCCTGCCTGAACAGTTAGGCAAGCGAAAGAAATTCAGTCTATCCAAAATGGGAAAGAGGAGGCTACACTACCATTTTTTGCCAATGATATAATCTTATATCTAGAAATCTATAAAGATTCCACAAAAAGACTGTAGGAATTAACAAATTAAACGAAATCTCAGGTTACAAAATCAATGCCCACAAATCAATGTCATTCCTAAATACCAACAACAGAGACCCAAATCAAAGAACCAGTACCAGTCATAAAGACTACAAAGAAATAAATACCTAGGAATATACTTAACCAAGGAGGTAAAAGATCTCCACAGAGATCAATGAAAAACACTGAAGGGGAAAGATCACAGACAACATGATCGAACGGGAGAAAACATGCCA
>NW_003852545.1:2357254-2365404 GCF_000181295.1 Otolemur garnettii
CGTCATTTTTGTTTGGCGGGCCTAGGCTGGATTTGAACCCGCCACATCAGGTGTATGTGGCTGGCACCTTAGCCACTTGAGCCACAGGTGCCAAGCCCATTTTTTTCTTTTTTTTGAGACAGAGTCTCACTATGTCACTCTTGGTTGAATGCTGTGGTGTCACACCTCAGAGCAACCTCAAACTCCTGGGCTTAAGTGATTCTCTTGCTTCAGCCTCCCAAGGAGCTGGGGACTATAAGTGCCAGCCACAACACCCAGTTATTTTCTATTGTTGTCATTGCCATTGTTGTTTAGCTGGCCCGGGCCAGATCTGAACGGGCCAGCCTCCGTATATGTGGCCAGTGCCACAACCACTGTGCTACGGGCACTGAGCCAGAATCGACATTTTTTAAATGTCCATACTTTCCAAAGTGGCTTTAAGATTCAATGCAAACCTCATCAAAAAGCAATATCTTATTTCACAGATTTGGAAAAAATTCTATGCTTCATTTGGAAATAGAAAAGAGCCCAAATAGCCAAAGCAATCTTAACCAAAAGGAACAAATCTGAAGGCATCACATTACCAGACTTCATACTATATTACAAGGCCATAGAGACCAAAACAGAATCGCATTCACACACACACACACACACACACACACACACAATTGTTGTGACTTTAAAGAGCATATATTTAATAGACATTAAACCAGGAAAATTATTTTTGTTTCAGTTTGCAAAGGATGCTTGTTACATATAAAATAAGAAACTACCACAAAAATTTATATTACTTTTTATTTATGTCAATTGATTGAGTGGGCTGGACTTTTAAAAACTAAAGAATATGTGAAAACACACATCTTTACAGGATACGGAAATGCTAACTATTTCTTAAATGGATTTGATTTTGATTTTTCATATCTACTAATGCATAAAAAGAATTCTATTAGAATTCTATTTTTCCTACAAAACTACCACACTTTTCCCAATGTGTTGTCCCATTTCCTCTTCACCTTTATGCTTTCTGTTCTGCACCTGCTAACTGTGCAGATTCAGGCAAATCAGTCTCTGTCTTTGTGTTAGTAATTCACGGGTGAAGTCAAGGTAACAATTCACCATTTTTTATTTTCAGCAATACATGAGTATGGAAAAGCTTTTACAACAGCCCCAGGTAACAAGAAGTTCTTAAAAGTTTAAGGATAAATGTCAGGAAATCAATCATGAAATGCTGAATTTAGTAGATTTTAGCACCATTATTCTTAATTATATGAATGGATACGTTTTATTTCTGAGATATATGAGAAAATATCTTCCAAAATGTAACAGCATGTTCCAGTCTCCTTCCTTAGGCTGTCCTCATGTTTATTTCTGTGCAGCTGCTCATATGCCAATAATACCTCATTCTGTGACTTGAGCAGTGCAGATACCAGAGTATTAATATAGAAGTTGATTAATCCAGATTCTAATATGTATTTCCTCTAATTCTGAATGTGATGTCTTTAACATAATAGAATCTGAGCTCCTTCCTATAATTAATACTGTGGATGACATATGAAGATATAATTTAGTACATTCATGTTAGTAATACAAAATAATTCTGGAGCTGTATTTTGTTTTCCTTAAAAAAGAAAAGATTTTCAGCAAGGAAAATTTCTAATAAACCATCTTCCTACCCAACATAATTTGATTAATGGAATTAACCATACTTCTTTTCATGAGAGGCTAATAAAGAAATAAACATTTAATCTAAATTTCCAAATTAAATATTATTTGATCTGCTGAGAAAATAAGTCACGATTAGACCCTACTTTTGACAGATTTTCACACTTTCCTACCTATATATCTAAAATTCTTTAAGCCCATTGAAATAGAAGTTGTTATATGATTTTTAACCTTGAGCTATGTATCAATTAATATTCCTTTTAGTTCTTTTCTATTGTTCTTTTTTAAAGATTATTGATTCTAGTTTTCCTAAATTAATACTACCTGATTCATGATTAATGATTTAATAAAATTCAGATAGATTTTCTCACTTTATCTGATTGTGATACACATTTACTCAGTCTCTATAGACCTGGAACATAGTTAATCAATACTAGGTAATTGTCGAACAAGTTATTGTGTAAAGACTCAGGCCACTTAATTCTCAATATATGTGTTTTATTTCAAAGAGACAACACTGTTGTAATCTCCATTCCTTTTTTAAATTCCTGAAATGTGTTAGATCCAGTCCACCATTCCAAAACAAGTTTGCTTTGTTCTTATAATACTTGCTCTGAGAAGAATCTACAGATTCTCTGGTAGAATGAGGAATTACAGGAATTAGTATTACACCGATAAAGTCTTACACTGGCATTTATCAGAATAATGTAGTGGACAGGGTTATAACTCCTCAAACGAATTTATAGTCACATACCCACATATTTTTGATTGTCATATGTTTGTTTGATTTTTTTTTTTTTTTTTTTTTTTGGCTAAAGATGAGGTCTCCCTCTTGGTCAGGGTGGTTGGAACTCCTGAGCTCATGCAATCCACCTGCCTAGGCCACCCAGAGTCCTAGGATTGCAAGTGTGAACCACCACACCCAGTCAAGTTCCTCACCCAAATCAGCCTCATCTCACCTGGATTCCAGATGAAGAGGCAAATTCAAAAATGATGTTCAAATCTCCAAACATTTCTTTTTCTTTCTTTCTTTTTTGCAATTTTGGCCAGGGCCGGGCTTGAACCCTCCAACCCCTCATATATGGAGCCAGTGCCCTACTCCTTGAGCCACAGGTGCTGCCCAAATCTCTAAACTTTTCTATTCAATGTTATTCTTGAGGTGATAAGTTGACCTAGGTTTGTAAACACTTTTTCAAATTCAACATTCTCATTATATGTAATTACTTATCTTACTTAAGCTGTTTTTCTTTTCATTATTAAATAAAGCAGGGGAAACAACATAGATTCACAAATATTTAATTTCTTTCACAAATATAAACCACATCCATGAGAAATTCATTAATTTTGTAATTTCTTCATTTTTTTTTTTTTTTTGAGACAGAGTCTCACTTTGTTGCCCTGGGTAGAGTGCCATGGCGACACAGCTCACAACAACCTCCAACTCCTGGGCTTAAGTGACTCTCTTGCCTCAGCCTTCTAAGTAACTAGGACTACAGGCACCCACCACAACGCCCAGATATTTTCTTGTTGCAGTTGTCATTGTTTCTTAGCTAGCCCAGGCTGGGCTCGAACCCTCCAGCCTTGGTGCATGTGGCTTGTGTCATAACCAGCACTGTAACCACTGTGCTACAGGTGCCCAGCCGTTAATGTTGTAATATCATAGCAAATTCATCATTCAAACTCTCATGTGATCCCATGTTTTGCCATGTACATTTCTTTGATACTCATCTCTACTTTTTCTTCTATGTTTATGATACTAAACCACATATTGATTTTCTCTAATTACAATTAATTATATATGATTTTTCCTCATTATATTTTAATCAGGAGGTGGAGAGGATTCTGCTACCTTAGGTAATCAAGAACAGTGGGTGGGCTGGGTGTGGTGGTTCACACCTGTAATCCTAGTACTCTAAGAGGCCTAGGTGGGTGGATTGCATGAGCTCAGGAGTTCCAAACCAGCCTGAGCAAGAGGGAGACCTCCTCTCTAGTAAAAATAGAATAAATAGCTGGGCACTGAGGCAGGAGGCTAAGGCAAAAGCATTGCTCAAACCCAGGAATTGAGGTTGCTGTGAGCTGCGACACCACATCATTCTGCCCAGAGCAACAGAGTAAGAATCTGTCTCAAAAAAAATAGGGCGGCACCTGTTGGTCAAAGAAGTAGGGCGTCAGCCCCATACACCAGAGGTGGCGGGTTCAAACCCATCCCGGGCCCCCCCCCAAAAAAAATTAGTGTCCACATAATGACTACTGCTCCCTCTATATTTGTCCACACCTTAACTGTGCCTTCCTTCTTAAAATTGGAACAATAAACATTTGCATGGTGTTTTCTGTAGATATTTCTTGAAATTAATAACTCAGTTTTGCTACTAGAATTTCTTTCTACAATAAAATAGATGTCCCGTTGTAATCTTTCCTATGTACAGCAGGTTGAATTATGGTCCCCAAGATGTTATATGCCCCAAGATCCTATGAATGTATAAAAAAAGGCTATGCATAGATGTAGTTAAGGTATCCAAGATGAGATCATCTTGGATTTAGGGCAGGCCAAACTTAAGTCCAATGACAGATGTCCTGATGAGAGTAAAGCAGAGTGAGATCTGGGATTCAAAGACACAGGGGAGAAAGCTAAATCCATCAGAAAATAGATTTATGCTACTATAAATTCAAGGAACACAAAATAGATTATGATACCATAATCCAAGGATCACACCCAGCCAGCAGTGTCCATCAAAGGCAAGAAAGGATTCCCTTCTAGAATTCTTAGAGAAGGAGCCTCCCTACCAACAACTTGATTTCTCATTTCTGGACATTTCTAGAACTGTAAGAAAAATACCAATTTGATGAAAATATTTCAAATTGTATATGAAAACACCACACCATATCCCATGATTGCATTAATGTATACAGCTATCATTTAATAAAAAAAAAAAAGAAAAATACATCTTTTTTGTTTTAAGCAAGGAAACTTGTGATATATTTTAGTATCCCTATAAAATTAGTACGCTGCCCCTCAAAGTGAAGATTCTTTGAAAGATTATGACTGAGTGTATATGTTAAAAATGATAAAAAATATAACCAAAACTCAGATCTTTCTTCTTAGCAAGGAACTATTTCCCAATTTTATGGTATATTAATATATAATTATTTGATAGTCGTAACAGTAAATCATGTGCATTTATTAAATTAATTTTATGGGTAAATTTTAAATTATGTGACTTTTGGACTGGCAAAAATTCAGGGAAGCCAGAATAGAAGGATTTGGAACAGAATAATCTCTTACAGTTCATGATATAAAACCTGCTGACAGTACAGCTACAGAAATCTTTACCGGCTGATTTAGTCAACAATTTAATGTTGAGTAACTATGTTCCTGGCCCGTAGATCTTTATAACCTAATTTCTTAGGCTGGTCAGATGAAGTGAGAAAGCCAATTCTCATTTTAAGAGAGAAGAATGTTTTCCCAGAGCATATATTGGTTTACCATCATTGTACTTTATCAGTGAGTTATACACGTGGAACAGAGATACACTTTCAAAAATATACAGGTGTTTACGATTCCACAAAACATTTTCACCATTATTGCGAACACAAATATTAATAATCATTACACGGTTACACAAAGAATAACCAACCACGCCCCATTTCAACTGAACATTCTGAAGTGCATTTGCACGCTTGCAATTGGTAACCAAATGCCTTCTAAATAAACATAATCCACTTTAGAGCCATCAGCACTGGTGATTCGAGATTTGCATCTTGTATTTTTGCATACATACCACTCATCTTAGGTTACAAATCGTTTTGATTTATAAGTTGCATACATCTGCTTCAATTAAACGAGCAATCTGTTGCCTCCTGCCAGGTTTGGGACACTGGCAAAATCTTTTAGTTTATTGTCCAAAACAGCTGAAGAACTTCTTTTCCACACACCCCGAGCCCCCAAGACTTAAGAGTTTTAGCCACTGCCCTGTTTTTTGACTGTGAGCTGTTAATCTGTTAGCTGTTGATAGCAACTGTGGCAGAGAGAGCCAGGGCAGTTACACTCAGGTCCTGACACCCGGCGAGCAGCCTGGCTGGATATTGCTGGACTCTAAATCTGCCTGTCAGGAGATGGGACACAAAGGTAACAACTGCCAGTTAAATCAAATTGCTCAGAGTAAATTGGACAAATTTTGTTAGCCTCTTGCCTACTCTGGCTCAGAGCCACATCAGCAAGGGCAATGATGTTAAGTTTGGAATTGAACTTGTGGCTGAACAAAACTAATTCAGTAGATGCTTCCAGCAACTGTTAGGCTGATTAAAAGCAGCTCCATGGTCAACTCAAATTGTTTTATATATTGATGCTTAGTGGTTGCCAAATGACTTGTAGCTTCCTGGAGAACAGGGACAGAGATTCAAAGAGCAGTGTCTGATTCAGAGTGCTGAGCAGAGTGTGAGGCATACAAAAATGCTCAGTGTATATCGTCCAAAAGAAACTGAAATCAGTTCTTCAGTTCAAACAAGCTCTGTTGACTTGGACTTCTTTTCTGATTATAAAAACCAACTATGTAATATATTACAGACGTACTTTCTTAATTTCAGCCATGGAGCAATTAAATATATACCTTATCAGTGAAGCTCTCTACGTATTTGAAAACATGGCTATGATAGGAGATTGAACTCTATTAGTAATGTTCTTACTTAGGAGTCATTTCTTATTGTGGGGATATTTCTTCTGGGGATGAGAATACATCTGAAGTGGGCTCGTTTTCCACAGCACAGAAATGTGTCCTGGTCCATGGAACAAAGCTCAAGTGATTGTTCAGAAATTAATTAAAGTCACAAATGCAATGTCACATCTTCCCATATTCACTTATTTCTGAAGAAATTACCAAGAACGTCTAAAATGTATTTATATTGTTCATTATTTTTATAGGAAACCATGTAGGAAAAGAGACAATATTCATTCATCTTTATATAGCTAATCCCCACTTTCTCCTTTCAGTCAATCTACATAGTTAGAAATTAAATGTAAACAGAGTCCATTATTGTGATAAGTCTTATTAAAACACATACAGAAATAAAAGATTAAAATTCACCAAATCATGAAAGAAAACCACAATTATGGTCTAAGGGATTTCCCATCAAGATTTTACTTAAATTCATTTTGTTGATTAATGTCTCAAAGTGACATATGATTTTACTCTAATCTTTGTTCTAATTTAGTTCATGTGTCATTAGATTTGTTATTTCTTTCATTAGTAATTCCAATACCCAAGACCTGGTATCAAGTCATCTGAGAGAACATAGAAGAAGACATATTGGATTGGGCATCAGACGGGTCCTTCCACCCACAGAAAATTCACACTAGATCACAATTTGTTTTTACACTTAGTACATACCTGTATTGAATTTCTTTGTATGTTATTTAGTTTTATGCTTCTGTGCAGGTGTTTGTGCCTGTGTGTCTGTGTAAGGCGTGAACTAGGATGTCTAACTACATAACACAAATTACAGCAAAGTACCTACGCATGTTAAGATCTTTAACACAGGACAAGTTGCTTACCAGGTAGCCAATTCATAAGAACCTACTTGTTTGCCCTGAAGGCAGAAGATAGGGTGAGGTCCAGTGATTTTCTGCCTCCTGGTATCTATGTGTTTAGTCTTCTCCCCACTGAGTAGCCAAAGGATGGGACAGACTCTGGCAAAGGGAGCACGTAAAACGTGACTGGGTCTCACCGTCCTAATTAAGGCATGCTATATAAAAAGGTAATAACATATTACTCCCTTGGATGGGTTGCCATATGGCAAGGCAATAGGCTTGTGCATTCAAAATTAGGATTCCAAATTAGTTAATTCTGAACTAATCAAAATGATGTTATTTGGGGTAGGCCTGACCTCATAAGGTGAGGGCATTTCTAAAAGGGCTTGTTCCCTTCCTGAGGTCACAGAAATTCTCTCTGCTGATCTTGAAGAGAAACAGTACCATGACTTGAACTGCCTGTGGAGAAATCAGATAGTGAGTGGCTCCCGGTAGGCCATAGAAGCAGAACAGGAGAGCAAACGATACCAAAAAGGCATTGAGAAGCAGGACCACTCAGTAATATGGTTGAAGTGAAATTAATCCTAGCACTGAATGAGCACAGAAACAGATGCTTCCCCAGGTAAACCTTCTCACAACGGCTCAGCCAACCTTGTGTTTCTGAGCAGACAACCTGATCAAGCTGAGCTGAGAGCACCCAGCTAAACTGGCCCAAAGTGGGTGTTGTTCTGAGCTTCTAGATATGTGGCCATTTGTTACAAATAAATAGAAAACCATTATAGTTTTTAAATCAGTAACTAATTGTTTACATTCAGTAGCAGAACATCTAAATCCTGAACTCAGTAATCGTTCATTTATTTACCAAATGATGTGATCATCTTCCATGTGCAAATCCCTGTTCTAGTCTCCCAGGATATTTCAGTGAAATTGAAGCTTAATTTTGGATGGGTAGATAAGTAAAAATGATATAATGATAAATAACGTA
>NW_003852545.1:2369267-2384913 GCF_000181295.1 Otolemur garnettii
GGAAAACCTTACATTCACTTTTAGACATTGTTATAGACTGAATGGTGTACCCCCAAAGGAGAGGGAGGGAGGCTGCGAGAGAGGGAGAGTGGGGGAGAGAGGTTTGTTCTCTGTCATGCTCACCCTCTGAGGAAAGGCCACTGAGAACACAGCAAGGAACCAGGAGGGGCTCCCTCTGCAGGAGCTGTATCCACTGGACCTGGATCCAGGACTACCAGCTTCCAAAACTGTGAAACATCAACTTTTATTATTTAAGAAATCCTGTGCTTTGTTATGTCCCAAATGAGCTATTTGTAAACATTTTAATTTTTAGATGAATATTAGAGAAGTGATACTAAGCTAGTTTTGATATGATTCATCCAATATTATTATAATAGACAAATCGCTTGAAAGTTAATTTATCTTCCTTCATAAACATTGGCATAACTTTACATTGGTTGCTAGAAAATTATACATAAGAAAAAAGAAAAATGCATTTTCAATGCATTCAGAATTCCAAACATGAGCATGGATATATGTACAGTATAGATGTGTCCATTGTCAGTGGAAGGTTGGGGTGGGGGAGGGAAGTGGGGAGGAGCTGACTATGGTAAATATTCCCAAGAGAAGATTTTAATAAACACAAGAAATGGCATCCACGTGGAAGATATTAGAAGCAGTGTAAGTAGCACTGAGTATATTCAAGCACAGAAATTTGTTTTACAGGTTTACAATTTGCCTAGATAAAAGCTGAGAAAAGTATACAACAAAAAAGTTAGAGTCTTCAGGGGCTGACAGGATGATGGCAATAATCTTGGTGTTTAGAAAAGAAGTGGGGTCATGGGGACAAATCTGGGTGACTACAGACAGCACACATATTGTGGAAAGATTCTTCCCAGCATTAACTCAGAGTTCCAACTTCACTTTCGGGTTCGACAGTCAACCTTGTTATAAGAATAACCTTATTGTTCCTCTGGCTCCTCTGGGCACCTTGCTTAAAATAATTTTGTTAGAAGGCTCAGTGTCTGAATGCAGTTTTACAGATTCTTAATCAGGAAGGCAAAAGACAGAGGTATTTACAGACATGGTGGGACTTGTTAGCCAGATGTCAGTCTCTAGTGAGTTTTTATTCTGTTTTGTTTTCAGACCTGTACAGACCTTTTTCTTTGTTCTCATTCTGTTACTATAATGAAAGTGTATGCCAAATCCATATGAAAAATTACGGTAGATAATCTTATACAGATTGTTTCTGAGGCTCATAAGTGGTTACACTAAATACAATAACATACACATTTATATAACTCAGGGCTAGAAGAAAAGGAACTTTATAAAATTATGGGAAACAAAGTTACAATCAAACAGAGAAGCCAGTCATGTAAGAGCAAACTGAGAGGATGTAGCTGTCTCTGATTTTGTAAGTGGCTGACATCCAGGGAACTCATGCCCACAGGTGACGGGAGCATCCTCGTTTGTGAAGGGTTGGGAGACTAAGAACATCTGCCAAGGAGGAGATCTGAGCACTGTCAAAAGTGCAGGGATCTGAAACGTACATTCAACAAATATTTGAAATATGAACAGAAGGGGATCCAGAATTCAATACAAATGTAGATGACACTTATGGGTCATTCAGAATAAGGACAAAAATTCAAACTCCTATACACAGCCCTCAGGCCTTGAATTGATATGAAATTAAAAATGAATTATTCATGTACCATAGATTGGAAAACTTAAACAGGAGTAGGAAAAGAAATAAGACATGGGAAATCAGACTTTTGACTTGAAGTATTACTAGGTAAACCAATTAAAAAAAGAAAGAATTAGTCAAAGCATGAATGGATTATCTCTCAAAATGGCTCACTTAAGCAAAATTTAAGAATTGCTAAATTTAAATAAGTTTTGAAATCTATACCAACCAAAGTATATTAGAGTGAATTCTTAAACAAATGTCTTTGTAGTTTTTGATAAGATTGGAAGTTATGTTAAATGTATGAAGCATGGCAGTTTTATGTACCTTATATTAAGATAAAAATGTTAAAAATACCTTTCTGATTTATTTTTGGTGAGAGAAGCACATCTAAGTTTTACTTAGAGCAGCACATACATATTTAGGTGAGGGCAAGCAATAAATACTTAAATATACTCCCCCATCCTAAGAAAAGATGAAAATCTTGGAAAGTTTACACATCATTATTTCCAGAGAATATGTTAGGAAATAATTCCATCAAGTAAAATAAATTCTCTAACCAAGATATACTATATTATATAATTAATTAATATACTATATTAAGTAAATTCATTTATTTTTGCCCTGAATTGGTTGAAATCATATTATAGGGGATCTTCCTTGTAATGAATTATCACAAGTAATTTTTCTGTTTTCAAAATGTGTTTTATACACATAAATAGAATTTCGTGTTAATAAATGACATTATCATCTTAAAATATATGCTAACAAAGCTATTTCTGAGATTGGCAACTAGCCAAGCAACATTATATAACAAGTTCCAATATTTTTGAAAAAATGTTAAAAAAAAAAAAAGTCAAGCTAGCACATGAGTGAATTGACATTAACCAAGTGGAGACTGATGGGAGTTTGTGTTTCTCTTATATTAGCCATGAGCACGAGTGTGGCTTTATCTTCATAAAGGGAAAGAATGAATTCTGCATTGCCAAAGAGAGTGTATTTTTCTAATTGTTATCGATATGCTTCACCCTTACCCATTCTCGACCATCTCTCATTTTGTTTTATACCTTAGGAGCTGATCTTCACAAAGCAGAATCTCAGGCTCCCTTTCTATCGAGCTCCAAGTTGGGATGAGCCAGGGAGAAGGATGCAAAGATATCCAAAAGCAGCAGAAGAAAGAAGTTGGTATCTTTGTCTCTCACTTTTTCTCTGCTTTGCTGCCGCGGTTTTATAACTTCCTGCCACATGGCACCTCCCCCACTCAGGGCCAGGACAGATTCCTTCCCCTCTGGCTCTGTGGGGGGTAATGGTTTTCCCCTGGCACTATGCTCAGGGGGTTTCAACATTCATTATTTCCGTAGGTCTATCCCTACCTTACTAAAAGTTTTTTTAAGACCCACACAGATAACTATTCCTTAATAGTGTCTTAAAGGACTTTTGAAAAATAGGTCACTCAATTCTAATCATTTGAAACAGCTGTTTCAATATGGGTTCTCTGAATAAGACAGGCTATAAATAAAGGTCACAATTTCCTTGGAAGAAGATTGGGATTTTTGTACCTAGAAAAAGTACAAAATCTGTGCAAAAGTTCCTGATTTTGAAGATTTATGAGTGACTAAATGAGGTAGTTCACATTCAGTCACTTTTGTTTTCTCAGTTATAGAAAAAAAGGTCAAAAAGTGAGAGGAAAAAATAGTTTTAATTTGAGTTGCTCCCATTTCATTAGATGAGTTCTTAAAATGGAGAACCTTCCTAGTTGTGCCTGAGGAAAGTAAATAATCGTGAAAGTCAGAAAGATGTAACATGACAAGGGTCGGCCCACTGCTCACATTAAAGATGGAGCACGGCAGCCATAATTCAGAGAATAAGGCAGCGTCCAGCAGGCATCCTCAAACTACAGCCCGCCGGCCACATGCAGCCCACCGAGGACATTTATCTGGCCCACGGGGTGATTTTGCCGCCACTGCCTCTCCTGCTTAGCAGCCAACTCATCCTGGGGTCCGCAGTCCGACCCTCCAACAGTCTGAGGAACAGTGAACTGGCCCCCTGTTTAAAAAGTTTGGGGACCCCTGATCTAGAACAACAGCTTAGACTTACAGCAAGAAAGAAAACTCTGGATTTTGCTCCCAGAAGTGCAAGGGACTGAATTCTGCTAACAACCCAAAGAGTAAAACTGGGACTGGATTGGATTTCCCCCTAGAATCTTTAGAAAAATATAATGTGTTGACTCCCTGATGTCCGCAAAGTGCAACCTGTGTCTTCTTACTTACAGAACAATAAGGTAATACATCTCATTGTTTTATTCAAAGTTAAGCATAACTTTAGCTAAGTTTATGACAATTTTTATAGCAATAAGAAATAACTAAAGCTAAATCTCTCTGCAGATCTCTCCATTCGGTCTTAGAATGCTGCTCTATTTTTTTTTTCTCACCTCTTTGTCAGTCAGAACAGTATTATTTCTGATGAATTAATTTATTTTGCAAAAAATAAAGTACAATGAAGGAATTGTGTAATTAAGACTTTGCTCTAAATCCCATACTCCAGAATCTACTAGATGAATATAAGAGTAAGGCAGCTTATTAAAAACTTAGTTATGGCACTAGTTGAGAGATAAGACCTTGAAAGACTAGGGTTGTTCAACGTACTTTACTTTGAATTGAGATAATTACAGGGGTGCTATAGTCAAATAAAAACGTCTGGAAATCAATAAATGAAAGTGGAAGTGGTTTCTCTATTAAACATAATAACCCTTTCGTTATTTTTTGTCCTGGTAATTATCCCAGTTTAGAGATCTTAGTTCCCAATGGGAGGAATTATTCCATTAGAGTTCTAAGAAGGGTTCCATTAAATTTTATAATGAGACTGCCACTTGGACATTTGAGGATGCTTATGTTACTAAACCAACAGACATAAAAGGGACTGTTCTACTGGCTGGAGTGGTTTACCATAATTACCAAAGGAAATTGGGTCATTGCTAAAAAATAAAGGCTGGGAAGACAATAGCTGGAACTCAGGGAATTCTATGGGCTCCTCTTATTCTTTCAGTACCCAATAATTACACTTAAAGAAAATCTACAGCATTCCACATTCAGAGTCTAATGGACTCAGTATCTCAGTGAATGGCTGTTGGGCTGAGCCAGCTGAGGCGCCAAGGAGGGCGTGGTAAACATGTACCAGGTGGCAGAAAGAGCCAGAAACAAAAAAGATTGCAATAGTTTTCTCTTTTTCTTATTTGTACCTATTTTTAAAATTATCTTCTGTATCTTTCTTCCTCTTACTATTTTATAAACAAGTTGTTGAGGGTTAGTTTTAAAATATTCAATGGGACTGTGAGTGGCTTTAAAAGAGTAATAATATGTATGGTCAAAGATAGATTCACTGACTGTTGGGACTGCATCTTGTGGAAATAAGAATGAGAACTTTTTACCTGTATGAAGGATGTAGCAGCATGATGTCAAGTGGAACTTGGGTATAAAAGGATGCATACAATAGCTTAGCAGCCAGAAGAGCAATCTGTGCCAATTTTTAATTCATTTCCCCACTCCTGTAGCCCTACTTGCGCAATGTTCTCATTGTCAGTAGAGGGCGCTGCGGAAACACCTCAATGCCTGACTAAGTAATAGTGTTGTCCGTGCCCTTTTCTCTATGGTGCGGATGTCAGCAGGTGGTCCTGGGCTACTCACCACAGCAGCACTGCTGTGAAAAATCTGCCTTGCAGGCCACTTCTGATGAGTTTCTATGGCACCCATGGGATATTCATTTTAGAACCATATCCTCTGCTAAGTTTGTTCACAATTTGTAAGCTGCATGCTCTGGGGTCAGTCTTGCCCTTTGCAATGAGATCTGAATGTCAGGTTAAAGGATCTTTTCAGTTTGTAGTTTCTCCTATCTTCACTTAGATTTCTTTAAAGCAGTGTGCGGTTGCTATTAATTACTATACGTTCTCTTGTATCCCTCTAATAGTTAAGTCCATTTTCACTGTTACATATGTGAAAGTTAATATAAAGAATGCTTAAGCCACGAGCATCATTTTGTTTCTTGATGGTACCCTGACTTACACACATGTGGATTGGCTAAAAAAAAAAAAAAAAAATTGGTGAGAGATTCTAGAAGAATTCTTGCAAAAATAATTGTTCAAAATGCTGTAGTAAAGCCTCAGAATTGTCACAGTAAGATTTAATAATTTAAAGTTGGGTAACTAATCCTAATGATATATAAGCTGCAGAGAGGAACATTTGTACAAAAGCAAGAAAAGAACTGTTGGGAATACATGCATCATAAATCCCAAATTTCTGGCATTCTCAGACATACACTGAAAATTTGGAGAAATCACACAGTACTGTGTAGATAAGCTAGTGTTTCAGAACCTGTAAAAGGCAGCATTGCACTCAACTCTTATTCTTTTTGTTTGGGGTTAGCTTGGAGTTTTAAAGAAATCTAATTTTTTTTTTTTTTTTACTAAAATGAGTATATACTGTGTATATTACCAATTAAACTATGTCAAACCAAAGATCAAAACATAAAATGATAATAGTTTTTCAGAGAAAAAGGATATTCAAAGGATAATATGAATATCCCATGGAGGTTGGAGGACAAAACTACTTTTATGTTATAATCTCATCGCGCTTTATTTGGATACTTCTTTTCTAAGCATTTTTTCTTTGTCATATTAGGAATATATCTAAATGTTAGTGCAAGATTTTGATATTTTCCCCTCTCAACAGATAAAATAAGATGCGGTAGCTTTAAAGATAATCACACAAAAATTTGAGGCAACAAGACGGCACTACTAAAATAAGTCAGAAGAATAAGAAGTCCCTGAGAATTCATAGCCTTTTACTGAATAGTGGACCACCCATTAACATGGAAATCTGTTCCCTTAGCCTAAGGAGATTATGGTCTGATTATGGATATAAGACAGCTCAGGAATCAACACAAATGTGTTCAGGTAAAAACAAGTTGTGACAAGTGTTAGCTGAAGTGAACCTAGGGATTATGCTGGCAGACACGAAAGTGTAGAAAATGTCAAGGAGAATGACTAGAATATTACGGAATATATTTTCATAGTTGATCAGATGTTTAAATGTCATTCATTGGCATTTACATACTCAAAAATGCTGTAAAAACCAAAACAATGATAGCCATGGTTCAAATATAGATATTCTAAGTATTTATTCAAAGTACTTAGTTTCCCTAAACTTCAAGTAATAGAGCAATATTATAAAGGAACAACATAAGGATGAAAGAGCTTTTAGGGTTCTCCTATGGCTCTTAGGAGTTTATGGCTTCAAATATTGTGGAGCTCTCTACAATCTGGCAAATGTCTGCAATGCACACAGATATCATCCCATGTAAAGCCTCTCCTTACTCCTCAAATGACCAGTCAGAAATTCCCTAATTGCGATTAACCCGTTTCTGTGGGATAAACATCATAATGTCATCTTAGGTCATTATATTCTGAAATTTATGTCTTTAAAGACTTTATCATTTATTATATAAATTGTCTTGGATGTCACATGCCTAATCGTTTGGGTACATTAATCCTGTGGATTTACAACCATAAGCCCTACTTTGGATAGCCCCCAAATCAGAAAGACCATCCAACATTTCTCCACAATACTAATAGTTATCAATGACATAGTCAACTTGTTAGCTATCACAAACCACTTATTATCATTATTATTATTGAAAAGTGTAGAAGTCATTCCATGGTGGGCTTGCCAGTTGTTTTGAACATGGTCAAAACATTCTCCTGGGAAGAGAATAAGTCTTTATTCCCCAACCTTCTTTGCAGTGTTTTAGTCAAAGGTAAACCAGTAAAACTCACATCAACAACGTATTAGAGTGTAACCTAAAAGCATCCCACATGTGCTCTTCCATCCCTTGTTTAGCCAGGATGGAAATGACCTCCAGGGCAATATTAGAATCAAAATATTGAAGGTGACCAGGGAGCCCAGGTCCTGAGTGCCTGCCCTGGCTGCCTGGAGTCAGAGTTCCTTCCAACTCTTCATCCCCTTGTCCCAAAACACCACATTTTTGAGCTTATGTTTTACAAAAAGGTAACATTATTTTGACACGGTTTACTTCCTACTAAACATAGGCACACACACTCATAGTCAACTTTTATATTTTGATGCATCTTGTCTTACAAAAATAGTAGGAAAACTTCTTTTTTTTGTAAAAGTGTAAGTGGTGGTGCCCAGAGATGAGGCTGCAGAGACGTTCAGGCCAAGTTTATTTATTATTTGTGTTGTTGTTACAGTTTGGCTAAGACTGGGTTTGAACCTGCCACCCTCGTTATGTGGGGCCAACACCCTACTCGCTGAACTACAGGCGCAGCTCTGGAAAATTTCTAATCTACCTGGATCTTACTTTAATTTGAGGGATCTCACATTTCATGCACATATCATTGAATCTTACTTTTTACTTCAAACTTGACCAATTCCATCACATTTCAGATCTCCTGTCTCAGACTGAAACTTTCTTTTCTTAAAAAAAAAAGAAGAAGAAGAAGAAGAAGAGGAGGAGGAGGAGGAGGAGGAAGAAGAAGAAGAAGAAGAAGTAGTTTGTTTAGGGCAGTGTTTTCAACCTTTTTTTATCTCCCGGAACACTTGACCCTGAAGTTAAATGTCCGTGGCACAGTTAAAATATGTGGATCAAAAATAAAAAGGAATAAAATAAAGGATACATTGACTGGGATTTTGCACCTCTTTCAAAAATAACAAATGATCTTTAAAAGTTTTTGTGGCACACCTAAAATCCTCTCATGGCACACAGGTGTGCTGTGATACACCAGTTAAAAATCATTGGTTTGGAGCAACATTGCCTTTTAGAAATAGGAAAAAGTCTCCGGCAGATCCTCTTCTATGCCTCAAAATACGGAACTTGCTATTTCTCAGAAGGACTTGAGCTTATTTGGGGAGAGATAAGATAAAGACCTGGATTATGGGCAAAGGCATGGTGGGCACAGAGATGCTAGGGACGCCCTTCAGCTCAGCTCAGTCCAGATGCCCCTGGTTATACCCCTGACATTCAGAGAACGTGTTATCACAAGGAAAAAATTACTCCAATCCACATTTGCCCATACTGAATAATGCTGTCAGTCAAAAAGTGTTAGTGCTTCACGGTTAGGGAGAATTCTTCAGCTTTTAAATTTTTTTTTATTTTTTTTTATTTTAGACAAATCTCAGTTTCACTAAGATTTTTCTTTATAAGTCATTTTTTGTTTATAGAAAAACATTTGCACTTGATTTGTATATATCACTTTTTAAAGGGTAAAAAAACATTTGATAAATACTGAGAACTAGAAAAGGCAACCGCGGTCTGAGTAGTCAGTATTTGAATTCAAATCATCAGACGCCAAACGGCCCAGTTGCAATCCTTTGTTATTTTGTGTGGTTTAATTCCTGTCAGAAGACTGTTCCCCTTTGGATTACAGAGATACACTTGATCTCACTGCTGTGGCTTTACCTGTGCAAAACCTCCAGGGTACATCACAGTGCCTGAGACTGCAAGGTGATCACCAACAAGTCATGAAATAAAACTTTCATGAGTGTTACGTTGCATTTCCAGCCTCTCGTGAAGTTAAGTGTAACTGCATGTGCATTCTGCCAAAGGAACAAGGAGAGAGTGGTGCCTTTGACAACTCAAGGCTTGTAAGAAGTGGTGTGACACCTTCACACACTTCTTTCCTTCCCACGGGCTGAACACTGATCATAAACAAAGCTCCAAAAGATTTGAGCCACCCCCAATGACATAATCTGTTGTTCTTGCATTACTGTATAGAGGAGAACCAGTAACCAAAAAAAAAAAAAAAAAAAAAGCTTGCATCTTTAGGACTGTGATAGGAATGACAATTCTGAAACACGAGCAATTTTGAACATATTTGCTGTCACGTTCCTGCAGATGGAGAATATTCTAATACAAAGATTTTTTTTTCTGTTTTATAGTTTATGCTATTAATTTTCTAATCCTAAGCTTGTCTTTCCACCTGCTTTACATAATTTTTATCATCTAGTAAAGATCTATTTGTTTTACTTTCTGCGGCCTTAGCCTCCAGCCTCACCGCTGCTCCCTAGGACACACCACCGTCACACCCAGCATGCTGTTGCCATTATGGCTTTCAATAAAAAGTCACGATTATCTTCAACATGAAACTTGATCAAATCACTGAATGACGCAACAGGCAATGCAGAATACACGTGTTTGTCAAGCATTTCATCAATGTGAGCACGCTGCCAGCTCTATAGCTACGAAGTACAACAGTACCAAACTCTTCCCCACCTGAGAGCTTTCACATAAAATATTTCACAATGCATGCTCCATTTTCCTCAAGAACATGATGATCCATAGCTGCAGAAATTCCATCTACAGAATATTTATGCCACCACACTATATCTATCTCCAAATCATATTAATCACAACACATGCAGTCTTAACATTGTCCAAATCGATTAACACAATTTTCTTTTAAGACAAAATTGACTGGGCTATTCATAAGTACAACATTAATTTAGGAGCACGACATTGATCTAGTGAAATATAACTTATGGATACATTTTTCCTGTTCAATTAGTTTAGTTCAGGACCTCTGAATTTCTTTATTATATAAATAATTAAGATAGCGTAATTCATAAGATGCATATTTTTGGAGTAGAAACGAAAGTAGTCAATAAACAAAATAGTCAAAGTAGTATTGAGTGACTCTTTACATGATTAATTATATAACTTTTCCTATAGCAATCCAAATCAAAATCTAATAGGGTAATTGAGTTGAGTTCAAAGTCCAAATTTCCCATATACATTTTATAGCTATTTTTTACAATTTGATGTGCCAGGGTGATTCTACTTCCCATCGACATAGAAAAGGCAAGGCTATGCCAATCAAAATGTAACCTCTTTTAGTAGGGATTCAAGTATTGGTCATCTCTGAAAGCTCATAACCGTCCAACAAGCTATAAATAAGTGTATTGATCCATGTAATGAGTAAATGCAATTATTATTTCAAAACTATTTGAACGTACATATTTTATTTCTTCCCACTTTTGGTTAATTTCTTCTACTTTTCCCTGAATTAATTTGTTCTAAGACTCTCTGTTGGAGAATAATTTCTGAATCCTGTGCAGAGCACTTATACCTCATTATTGTTTTGGGGTCACAAAGTTTCGATTGCTTACAATTTTCTTTTAAGGTGAAATACATGGGGTCATTTCATAAGCACAACATTAATTTGAAAGCACTCTATTGATCTAGTAAAATATGAGATATGGACACTTTTTCCCCAATTATTTCTTCAGGATCTGTGAATTTCAATTCTCAGATAAATAATTAAGTTAGCGTATTCATAAGATTCATATTTCTATTTCTCAAAATGAGCAGTATTGAGTTGTTCTTTATATGACCAGCTTCTATTCTCTGGTTATGCTTGAATTTAGGGATTATATATTTGTTTATTTGCCTTTGAAGCCCATTTCCCTTTCACCATAATAACCCTCCAGCCTGCGTTTAGTTTAACTGAGACTTTCTAAAACTCTCTTTTCTTTTTTGACCCTCAGTAATACCAAAGATTATCCCACATTGAGATATAGCACAATCTGAGAATGAGTCTGGAAGTACATCTAGTATTTTCTTACACATGTATAATATCAAAGTCTCCTACCATACCACCTGCACCCCCATACATG
This sequence comes from Otolemur garnettii, assembly GCF_000181295.1. Lineage (NCBI taxonomy): Eukaryota > Metazoa > Chordata > Mammalia > Primates > Galagidae > Otolemur > Otolemur garnettii. The sequence continues at coordinate 2,380,614 of NW_003852545.1, forward strand.
CTAACAGGCTTGTGCTTACCCAGCACCACTTAAATCACTATTTTTAAGTCTAGAGGTTTTGACATATTGACCAGAACACGTGAATTTTGGGCATTATATTTTATATCCTGATCCTTATGTGAGAAAATGTAGATGAATATATGCAGTAAGGGCATACTCATTAGATATCAGTGGCTACTAGAATTTTTCAATGCCTGTATTTGTAATTGTACTGAACATTGGGGTGGAGGGAAACACATGACCTCACAGGAATCTGACATCAGTGCTTTGCTAGCATGAGTTTGTAGTAATATGAGATTTACTGCTATGCTACTCCATCAAACAAAAGGTCAGACAATTAGGTTCATGAACTCATCCTAGAAAAAGTGCTACAACCTCACTGCTGAATATCACTATTGTCACCTTCACCTCCCCCTGGGCAGCTTGGCACTGAGCCCAGCACCCAGGCCATCCTTCACAGGAATTTTGGAACTCTTTCTGGAATGACATTCAGAGTTTTGGGCATACAAGGTCTGGCAGTTTACAAACTTATACTAGAAACAGTGCTACATACTTCATTGATGAATATCATTATGGTCATCAGAAGGCCAAGTGAAGGGCATCAAATGTGCTGATATTAAGCAATGAAGTACGGAGCACTTTTTCTAGGAGGAGCCTACAAACCAAATTGCCCAACCTCATATTTAAACCTGCAACAAGTCTATATTTAAACTAAAACTGATTTTTCTATGAATATTGTAACAATGTGAATTTCTTTGTGAAGTACTCTTTCCTTTTATGTCATTCTAAGTAGCTAAGTAGGATAAACAGACAATTTCTTCTAAAACAATCAGTCACCAGGACGACTACCAGCCCTTTCAAAGATATTTGCTGCCACAATGATTATGGTTATTCCTAAACCTGATATCACAGGCAAGAACATTCTTTTAACTATTTATTACTCAATACACAAATACCCGTGCTTTCAAATAACAGTCTTTGTCTTCTTAATGTTATATTATTCTTATATTTTTTTCTTAAGTATTGTCATTCTTGAAATTTCTATTATAAGTTATTGAGGGCTTAAGCACACCTATTTTGCATATACAATCTTTAAATTCTTACACAACTCTGATATGTAGGCATTATGCACATTTTCTTTATTTTTATTAAATCATTGCTGTGTACATTAATGCAATCTTGGGGAACAATGTGCTGGTTTTACATACAATTTGAAATATTTTCATCAAACTGGTTAACATAGCCTTCACGGCACCCTCTTAATTATTGTGTTAAGATATTTATATTCTACATTTAGTAAATTTTACATGTACCCTTGCAAGATGCACCATACATGTGGTCCCACCAATTACTCTCCCTTCACTCATCCTTCCCTCTACCCTCCCCTCCCTCTCCCCTTTCCCCATATTCTTGGGCTATAATTGGATTATAGCTTTCGTATGAAAGCTATAAATTGGTTTCATAGTAGGACTGAGTACATTGGATACTTTTTCTTCCATTCTTGAGATAGTTTGCTAAGAATAATATGTTCTGGCTCCATCTATGTAAACATGAAAGAGGTAAAAGTCTCCATCTTTTTTTAAGGCTGCATAATATTCCATGGTGTACATATAACACAATTTATTAATTGGGCTTCTTCCATGACTTAGCAATTATGAATTGGGCTGCAATAAACATTCTGATACAAATATCTTTGTTATAATGTGATTTTTAGTCTTCTGGATTTCTGGTCTTCTACCTAGTAGAGGAATTATAGGATCAAATGGCAGGTTTATTTTTAGATCTCTAAGTATTCTCCAAACATCTTTCCAAAAGGAACGTATTAGAAGTATAAAAGTGTTCACTTTTCTTCACATCCATGCCAGCATCTCTGGTTCTGGGATTTTGTGATGTGGGCTAATCTTACTGGAGATAGATATGTCAAAGTAATTTTGATTTGCATTTATCTGATGATTAAGGATGATGGACATTTTTTCATGTGCCTGTCTTCTTCAGAAAAGTGTCTCTTCAAGTCCCTTTCCGACTCTGACATGCGATCACTTGTTCTTTTCTTACTAATACGTTTGAGTTCTCTGTGGATTCTGGTTATTGAACCTTTATCAGAGACATAACCTGCAAATATCCTCTCTCATTCTGAGGGCTGTCTGCTTGCTTTATTTATTGTGTTCTTGAATGTGCAGAATCTTTTTAGTTTGATCTGGTCCCAGTAGTGTATTTTTGGTGTTGCTTCAATTGCCCAGGGGGTCCTCCTCATAAAATATCCACCCAGGCCAGTTTCTTCAAGAGTTTTCCCTGCACTTTCTTCTAGTATTTTTATAGTTTCATGTCTTAAGTTTAAATCTTTAATCCAGTGAGAGTCTATGCACATTTTCTAGGTGAAGAAACTGAATCTCCAACAGTTAAAATATTTAATCCACCACAACATGGCTAATAAATGGTAGAGCCAGGACTGCCACCCACATTTGTTTGACTCCAAAGGTCATTTCCACTCCTCAGGATGTTGACTCTTATTTACAAAAAGAAAATCTTGTAACTATGTTTATTTTGATGTCTTATTTCCCATTGTTATTATGATATATGTATCATTAAAAACTAAATATTAATTGGTAATTTTTAAGCCACTTCATGCTGATATACTCTCAAATATTTAGTACTGAGTTGCTGTGACATTCAACACTTTATTCTTGTATTGTTTTTCTCAAAGTTCAAGGTTATTCTGATACTTACCATGCATTTAGAAAAAACCAATTTAAAGAAACAATTTGCATATTTTCTGATACGCCTGAGAGATAGAGGCTCCCTACTGTTAGTTATTTAGAAAGTAGTTGTACCTATTTTAAATTGTACTTTTCTCCATAATGCCTCCTGGTATATCATTAAAGATGAAATATTTTCTCATTATACATTTTACGGATAAAATGCAGATCCACATTGGAAGCCAGGCCCTGGCAGAGGTTCAGGGAATGAGGATGATTTTGCACTGCAATGGAGTTCATCCTTGCCTCTGATAAAAGTAACTGAAAGTTTTCCATTAATTTAATTGAGAATTTTAATTTGAAATAGACATCCTTTAGGTGCATCACCATGATTGTTATAAGATTCTCTCAACATTAGTAGGACTATGTAAATCCTATGAAATGGCATTTTGTTAAATTCTGCATACTTTAAGTTTTACTTCATTTTTAATTTATTCATCCAGAATAGATAATAGATGTTAATTTAGAATGACAAGAACATGAGTTAATCAATGACTTGTCATGATTATCATTAATGTCTTTGTAATCATCATCAGCAAATAGGCTCTTATGGTTTAAATGAAGATAATGTACAACAAACTCAATGACTGTGACCTTGTCCTACGAGGCTTTTGCAAATAGTAACAATCCATATAAATGCCAAAGTATAAAGAAAGAATAAAGAAAAACATCTAATTATATATTCATCATTCTAATCAATTAAATAACTAATCTCTAATAGCTTTCAGAAAAAGGTTTTCATAAGTGAGTGAAATAAATATATTTCAGGAAAAAGATCTGGTGAGAGTGCAGAAATCACTGGACTAAGGAAATGATAGGACTGGAGAGATAAAATGTATGTTTAAACCAATACAATGGCTGTAAGGGCAAAAAGCCACATAGAGATGAGATAATAGTTATCATTGAAGTAAGAATATTTGGGAATGTAATATTGTACGAAGACTGCAAAATAGCTGAGAAATTGAAGAAAGTGTGGAAGAGTAATGTTGCTCAAGTCAAAAGAGGTTTGAGATTGAGAGCCTGGGTAATGTGGGCAAGGGTTTAAAAGTGATGATTTAAGATGTTGACCGAAGCATGCATTCAATGTGTCAATTAAGGTGTTATTGGTGATATTTTCAGACAAACTATAATGATAACATAAAGAAACAATTGCAGAGACATAATGAATGATTATGAAGTTAAAGTAAAGCAAATCCTAGATAGCATAAATATTGCTGTTTCTAAAAATTTGGCTTTAAAGAGAAACAGGAAAAGAGTTACCTGCACACTAAAGAAAAATCAAGAATGGTCATTGCATCAAATAGGTGAAACAAGTATTTACAATTTGAAGGGAAATAAATCAAGGATGGAGAATGGTTAGACTATGAGAAACTAAAGAGAAATGGTATAAGGTCCACCTCATGGAGTGAGCTCACAGGAGGGGAAGAGGACAGACTGAGAGGACAGGCAGGTAAACAGGAGGACTCTGCCCTCAAGACAGGAACAAGGGGCTCGGCGCCTATAGCTCAACCGGCTAAGGCGCCAGCCACGTACACCTAAGGTGG
>NW_003852545.1:2385173-2394371 GCF_000181295.1 Otolemur garnettii
AGCCACTTGGGAGAAAAACTCACTCAACACATGTGTCCCTCATCAACAGTAAGCTGGAAGAACTAACTGTAAAAAGGGCTGCTACAAACATTTGATTTGTGGCGATCTACCATATATCCTTACAGGAAATGGTGCTAGAAGTCATATCCAACATAATCAGACAAGAAAAGGAGATCGGGGTGTTTAAATGAGGACAGAGGAGGTCAAACTCTCACTCTTTATGGATGACATGAACTCATAGATGGAAAACCCCCAGAGACTCAACTACAACACTCTTGAAGTTATCTAGGAATATAGCAGCATCTCAGGATACAAAAGCAATACCAAGAAATCAGGAGCCTTCATGTAAAGCAACAACAGTCAAGCTGACAATGAAATAAAAGACTCTATTCCTTTTACAGTGGTGCTAAAGATGATGAAATTTCTGGGATTATATCTAACAAAGGACATGAAATAATCTGTATAAAGGGAACTATGAAACTCTAAGGAAAGAAATAGCAGAAGATGTTAACAAATCAAAGAACATAGCCATGCTCATGGCTGGGAAGAATCAACATTAAAATGTCCATACTACCCAAAGCAATGTACAGATTAAATGAGATACATCAAAATACCAATGTCATACTTTGAAGAATTTAAATAAACAGCACTTCATTTCATATGGAACCAGGAAAAAACCAAATAGCCAATACAATTCTTCAAAAATAACATATGGAAGCCTCACATTACCAGATTTCAGGTTATACTACAAGTCTATAGTGATCAAAACACATGGTAGTGGTACAAAAATAGAGACATAGATCTATGGAACAGAATAAGGAAGCTAGAGATGAACTGAGCCACATACTGTCATTTGATCGTTGATAACCCTAAGAAAAGCATGCACAGGAAAAAATAATCCTTATTGAACAAATGGTGCTGGGTGAGCCACTTGCAGAAGACAGAAAGTGGACCACATCTCTCTTTATTGACAAAAATTGATTCTGCTGGATGATTTAAATTTAAGACAGAAAACAAAACAAAAACCTAGAAGAGAATGTGGGGAAAATGCTTGAAATATTGGCCTGGGAAAAGCTTTTCAGAGGAAGAACCCCCTGGCAATTTTGTAACACCACCAACAATGAATAACTGAGATTTGATCAAGCTGAAAATCTTCTACACAGCTAAGGGTGCCACAACCAAAGCAAACAGCCTTTGGAATGGGAGAAGATTTTTTTCATGTTATGAATCGAATAAAGCCTTGATAACTAGAATGTACAGAGAACTCTAATTAAACAATAAGAGCAAACAACTCCACTGGGCAAGAGACTTAAACAGAAACTTCTCTAAAGATGACAAATGGCCAACCCACATGTGAAAAAATGCTCATTATCTTTAATCATCAGAGAAACGCAAATCAAAACCGCTCTGAGATATCACCTACCTCCAGTAAGATTAGCTCACATTACAACATCCCAATACTACCCATGCTGGCATGGATGTGGAGAAAAGGGGACACTTCTACACTGCTGGTGGGGCTGCTAATTAATATAAACTTTATGAACAGAAATGTGGAGAAACCTCCAAGAACTAAAAGTTGACCTTTCATTTGATCCTGCAATCCCAGTACTAGGTATCTTACCAGAAGAACAAAAATCATTTTACCACAAAGACATTTGCACCAGAATGTTTACTGCAGCTCAATTCATAATTGCCAAGTCATAAAAGCAACTCAAGTGCCCATCAACCCATGAATGGATCGACAAATTGTGATACCATGGAATACTATGCAGCCATAAAAGGGTGAAGATTTGTATCTTTTATGTTTACCTAAATGAAATTGAATTTCATTTTTCTGAGTCAATTATCATCACAAGAATGGGAAAAAAATATCCAATGTACTCAATACTAATACAAAACCAATACATAAACCATTAAAAACTCATACTAATGATAAAACACAAATATAGCCAGCAAGGGGGTGGGTGGGGAGGGAAAAGGAAGAGAGTAGAAGGGGGGCATTTGGTGGGATTTTACCTAATGTCCACAATCTGAGGGTGTTCAGCACACCCCCTGGATGGAGGGCTCTTCTATAATTTGAACTTTACCTTGGAAATGAGAATAGTGTAACCTAAAAATTGGCACTGTCATATTAATTTGAAATAAAAATACAACAATATATGTATTTAGGTATAAAAATTGAAATTTCTAAATTCTTATGGGTAAATACAGAAAAGTAGGTAATAACTATGATCTGGGTCTTGGAATAGGCAGAGTAGGCATCACAGAGTGCCCCAAATTGAACAGAGTTTGACAGAGAGAAATTTCATTGGCATAAAAGGAGGCGGATAAGAAAAAATAGAAAGAGCCTGGGCAGGAAAGCGGTGACAGCAGGTGGTAACATTCCACAGAGCTAAAGGCGCACTGTTCACAGATGATATTTGATTAGCTATGCAAAGTATATACCTGATTAAATTTTAAAACATCATCTCTTCCTTTGTACTTCCTATTTATAAGAGAAAAGGCTTGGTCTGACCTTGTATCTATCAGGGCATTTCTAAACACTCTCCCTCCAGCTAAAGATCAACCATTTACAATAACAGAGGATTCGCGGTACTTCCTCTCGGAGAAACAGGCAGTTTCCTGTTTCAGGCATTTTAAACATGTAACTCATTTGTATAAGCACTAAAGATGTAAGTAATAAACATTTTTATCAGAATGATGTCTGAGATTTTGTGCCTTTGAATCAAATCTTGTTTTGTTTTTTTCAATTTTGTACATTCTTCCTTGCATATGATGGAAGAGGATTTCCATAAAGGAATAAATACAAATACCAAGAAATTTACTCATATTAAAAAAAGGTTGCCATTGAAACTACCGATTTTGAAGAAATTGACTCATACTGATGATTGGCTTAAGATATTAATCTCTGTCATTTTAACCTGTAATAATTCAAATATCTTGGAATAAATTCTGCTCTGTATTTTTAATTAGCATTGTGAATATTAGTGAATTTGTGAGTTCATATAATATGTGTGTATTTGGTCACTGATGGATGTTCCCTCTGTCTATACACCTCCTATCTGTCACGGAGAGAAAGCCAGAAAGAGAATAGAATGAAGAGGGCTAGGGGTCACTCTTTTCCCTAACCTCCTTCTCATTTCATAATCAGAGGTCTTGATAATTTTTTAAATTGAGTTTCAAGTTTTTCCCCCCTTTAGAAGGATTAGTCATAGCTTTAACACATTCTCAAGGCTAGATATTGCTTCAGTGTTAGTAAAAGCATAAAACCAGTTACATTACCTAGGACAAAATATCTTATTTTGTTTCAGATGACCTAACTAAAATGGTGATTAGATAAGATGGAATGTATTATTGTCATATATGAGAAGTAGATTCGGGAGAGTTATTTGTATACTAAAAATGGATTATTCTCCTGAGTTACAATAACTTATCCAAATAAACAACATTTCTGTTTCTTAACCAAATTTGAAGTTAAGGAAGAAAAAAAAAGTGAACTTTCTTACTTTCTCTCTGGTGGTAAAAGAGTTCCCAAGTCTTTTCAGCTATTATCTTTGAGTTATTCTTTGGAGCTGAAACACAAAGGATGGTATTATCCTGCTATTTGCAGAAATGCAGCTACCCTGGGTACACTATTTGGAGTCAGTTTAAAGGAGACAATTTCCTCCAGGTCTGGCTCTTAGGAGAAGGTCTTCCTCTATTCTCAAATCAGATTGACTCTCCTCTTACAAAGCAAAGCTTTTCAACCGTGCAGATCTCATCCCCAGAGCTAAAGATCAACCACTTTTAATAAAAGAGGATTCACAGGAGTACTTCCCCATAGAGATCCAGGCAGCTTCAAGAGTAGTACTTCAAACAAGTAATTTACTTTTATAAACAGTATAAATAAAACAGAAATAAGAAGACATTCACAGACTTACAGCATTTTGCTTTTTTATAGCACTCCAGATATTTTATTTTATTTTATGCAGGAGGTCTGCACGCTGTTAAGAGTTGCTTATCTCCGGGAGGTCTCCAAGCTGTTCAGGTGTAATTCAGATAAGTCAAGTGTTACTCCCTCTTGGAAGTCTTATTTATGATATAGCCTCAAGGTGGTACTCTTGCTATCTGAACAATTATAAATTAGTAGCTATTTCAGAGACATTTATTTTAAGAAGATTAGAATACCAATGGTTTATTTTTGAAAATTATAATTTCATATTGAAAAAAATATCTTCTGGGTGGTGCCTGTGGCTCAAACACCGGCTCCATATGCTGGAGGTGGCAGGTTCAAACCCAGCCTGGCCAAAAAAAAGGAAAAAGAAAATGTCTTTTATGTACTTCTTTGCATCAGCATTTCTGAATTGTATTTCAAAAATTTACTGCCATCAGTGAATTTTTAATATGCTAATATGCATTTTAAATCTTCATGTGAAATAGTTTACAGTGTTTCCTAAACTCATTGAGGATAAACATTCTATGGAATGCCTTACTCTGGACTTGCATTCATGTGATAAAATTTTGGAAATATTGATGTCCGTCATATGTGAGTTCATGCAACACAACTTTCTCTGAGTAAACGCTAAAGAAAAAGGCACAGAAAAGGTACAGGCACTTTCCCACTGTCTCATATACGCTTGATAGTAGATCTCCAAATAGAATTCAGATTTGACGTGAGCCTCCTTCTCATAATTCGTTGCCTTTAAGGAATTATTACAGGGCACAGTAATGTTCTTTAGAGAAGAGACCACTAAAATATCCAATCATTACTAAACCCCCCAAACGGCAATGATCATTGATTTTTATCTCCTCTTTTTAATTCCAGAGCCTCGTGTCATGTAAAACTGAAGTATCTAATTACCTTGTTATGTTGATATAACTACAGGATATTAAACATTTCAAGACAAAGTGGAAAATTCTGTAAAACACACAACTATTTTGAAAGGCATACACTTTCATACCAAGTAATAAACATTTGTATAAATGCCCTGAGCTTTGCAGTGTTCCGCCAAGGAATCAGGATCTCTGTCATCACACAGACAGCTTTAAAACTGTAGTAAGTTTTAGTTTACTTAGTTCTTTTATTCGGTATGAATTACTTGAATATCTTCTGCCTTGACCTCCACGTGACAGATCCTCTTACACTTCATCACTGTCCTCACAGAGTTTTCAAGAAAATTTATCCAGTTGACCTGTCTGCTGTCTCCTTCCCGTCCAACATAAAACCAACATTTTAAAGGTGCGATCTAAATGCATGTATTAATACAAAACGTGTTACAAATAAATCTCACCTCGTTTAACCCCCAATAATGTTTTCACTCTGTAAGAGAGCGCATGAGAAGAGTCAAGCCAAAACAGAACTGTGCGTTTTCACTAAGCCCTTTAAAGAGGACAAAGAAGGCACATAATTCAGACTGGAAATAAACTTGTGTCACCTGCAAAAAGTAGCTGATCACTTTGCTGAAATAAATAAACTCACACGTTGCATTAAACTACAAGATGTACATTGATCAACGGCGGCAAAAGTAGAAGAGTCTGGTGGACTTAGGAAAATACAGTGACAGATACGGCCCAGGGGCAAACTTTAGTATTGAACACAAGTTCACATCCCAGTGACTTTAACAAACTTCTGTGAGGACAGACGCAGATTAGTTCTTGGTGACCTAACATGTGATTAAATCTTTGTCATCATTTGATAAGCTTTTAATTACCTCTCCAGAAACATTAACTGAAAATATCACCACACCTGGGTAGTTAGTCTTTCTTAGCATCAAGAAAAGAGCTGATGGCATTTAAACCTTTCAGCTCGCAACTTCAAATTTGTAGTGACGTACCTATAATTTATGATACATCTAGATACAGAACACAATTTTGATCATGCTTAATAAGTCATTTCTTTTTATCTTTTTAAAAATGATAGGTAGTTATATTTTACAAAGAAACTGATGCCAGGTGGAAAAACAGGTGTGAGGCAGTGATCGGAAGGCAATGTAAGACAAAAATAGATATAAAATGCCCATCTCAACAGAAACTTGTTAAAGTCCCTAAATTCTTCATTTTATCTAAAAATATCAATTCCCAAATTATGTTACCCTTGATGGATATGTTCCTAAGTAATATGTTTTATATAATAATCCATTAAATTTTATATGGATTACACACTGTACTACATATTCATGTGATATTTCAACATATTATATAATACATATTTTATGTATTCAGGATACACTTTATTTCCTAGAGATAGAGTTACATATTGAAACTCTGAATAAAATTAAAACCAAAGTCAAACTAAAAGACAACTTATACCTGCTTAATTTGTTCAAGATAAATTTGATAAACGTAAATTAGCTAATCTGGGTAATTTGGGTGAGAATCTTTTCTAGCTCTTAAACAAATGATTCACCTTGAAAGGCCCACAGTTCACAACTTTTAAAAAAATTAGTAAAAACAACAGATTCTTATAATGGTTTTAGCCTGTTTATAATTGCGTCTGTTTTTTAAAAATTATATTTTATCGAAATCATATTGTGATAAGAAACTAGGTTACTTTCATGTCTTTCAGAATTATATGTGAAGCAGAAGTAATGAAAATTAATTTCCAGCAAGAATGCTATGATAGAGTTAATGTTTCACCGTAAATTGGCTAAAAATACCATTTATTCTATCTTGGAAGTATAAGGTAAAATAAACTAAACTAAAGCAAAAATTGCTTGTAGAATTTTCTTTTCTTTCTTATTCATAACAGCACATATCCTCTCATGAATCTATTTTAATTTGAGCCAATTTTATTTTCAAAATTTACAATATGTACTTAATCTTTTGCCTACTGTATGTCACATATAATAGTTGCCCTGTGTAAAACTAGCAGCTTTCTTAACAATATTGTGTAATGAGATAGATCTCAGCTGCCCTGAACTCAACATCTTAGACTCTTTATTCATCAACATCTATTCAGTTTAGCCAGGAGAACCGTACAGGCTGAACTGTATGGGGAACTACTTGTAAATAAGAATGACATATATAACATTTTCATGAAATGGAAACTTACATTTACAGTACCTTCTATTTTTCAAGGGAACATTCGTAATCAAAGAAGGGAATTATTTTATTCTAAAACACATACAAAGAAAAATATTTGGATTTGCATTTACAGGAGCTTATATGCACCAATCTTGAGATTCTGTGATTTGGGGGGAAATTATTCATACAGAGAGGTATAAAATGGGCTGATTTTTCAAAATTACATAACAGACGACAGAAACATAGGCAAAGAAGAATAGTGTTATTAGGGAATTTATTCAAATAACGAACTTGGGGCTACAATTACAGACACCTTCTCCGGATCACTCCTAATACCAGGACGTTTCAGTTTCATGCAGAATGGTGGATGAAATCACTTTAGAAATCAATGTTTCTTCCACAGAATGGGCTCTTTATGTAAATATGTATTATTAGGTAAATAATTTTCACAATTTGTAGACCTAGCTATATAACATATTAGATACAGGCAATATTTTAGATTTAAATAAATCTATATACTAAAAATTCACAAGCCTGGGATCTTAAGCCATTATACCCTATTTGGCAAGAGCGATATTCTCCAGTGTGGTCCCGCAATGCATATCATCCCTTAAACTCGAGATTAGTATTTTATTTACATTATATTGCTTTGAATGAATGACATTTATGAGCAACTACTATATGCAGAGTACTGGGACTGCAGGAGAATATAAACTCCTGACCTGCAGCGTGTTCTGAACTTCCTGATGTGTTCATGATCTTTCCTTATACAGGACACTTTGGGCCTAGGGTAAAAGGTTGCCTTTATCACTGTTCAAGGATTCACCAGCTGTCACTAATGCTTACTTTAGCATTTATCAAATTTCCTGGTACATTCGGGGAGCAGAAAAAGAATGTATCTGTCTGCATAGGAAGTTTGAAAATTTTAATAAAGCAAAATGGAGGTTTTTAGTCTAGGTCATATGTCTATAACTGCAACTAAACTATCCTTATCTATCTTTACATATATTAAAGATTATAGTCATAGGTATGTGTACGTATGTTCATGTTCTTGTATATTTCCAAAGCAGAGGATGGGAGACCACTGAGATTATTATGACTAGAAACTTTTTTGTTCTGTGGAATGTTGTAAAGAAGTATGTTAGGATATGCTGTCTTGGGTAAAAGATCTTGAGAAAGTTGAATAGACTAGAGAACTCCCCGCCTTAGAACTTCCCTTTATTAGTTCATGAAGCCTGAAGCCAGGAAATTGTCACCTCTGTATCTCTCTGGTCACCAGAGTCCACTTCACATGATGTATTGCAGCTGCCGTAACTAAAATCAAGAAGGCAATAAAAATATCTGTCCACTTCTGCTGTAATGTTCTCATTGCCAAAATATTGTGTACCCCTTGCTTAAATTCTTATATACTTGGAAAAATATTCCATTTATCTCTGATATATGGTTATTACACTTAAGTGACTGCCCCAAATGTACATATTCTTCTTTCCTCAATAAAGACGTGGATTATTCTCAGTGTTTAGCATTATTATACTTTTATTTCTTATGTCATAAACAGTCTTTTGTCTATGAGCTAATGCTTATTATAATAATAATACTCTGCTACTAAATACATATAAAAATATGTAGCCTGGGATCTGATTGACTTTGCTGTGTCACATATCAGCTTCACATTTGCATGTATTTTGCTGGTTTAAGTAAAGTAAAATGAACCACCAAGGTATTCTCTGATTTGTTCTTTCACTCAAAAATAAGAAAGGGGCCTGGCGTGGTGACTCACACCTGTAACCCCAGAGTTGGAGGGCCAGCTGGGAAGATCAGGGCTGCCTTCTCCCATTCTCAAAGTGGACTGTGGTGACCAGAGAGATACAGAGGTGACAATTTCCTGGCTTCAGGCTTCATGAACTAATAAAGGCAAGTTCTAAGGTGGGGAGTTCTTTAGTCTATTCTACTTTCTCAAGATCTTCTGCCCAAGACAGCACATCCTAACTCTCCAACCTCTAGCCCAGGGTTTTTCAACATTTTTTATCTCCCAGCATCCTCAAGCCTATAGTTAAACTTTGATGGAACACTTAAATTATGTTGAGGAAAATAAAAAAGAGTAAAGAAAAGAATATGCTAACTAGACTTTGAACTCTTTTGGAAATCATTTCATCATTGATCTTTAAAACTTTTCTCCACACCCCTGAGATCCTC
>NW_003852545.1:2394569-2401397 GCF_000181295.1 Otolemur garnettii
GCCCCCAGTCACTGCTGGAGCCCCTCTCTTGCCTCACTTCTGAAAGCTTCCTTCTTCACTACCATGTTATTTCATAATTAGGACCCCAAATGCCCATAGCTACCAAACAAAACTTTTAAGAATTTTTTTTAGTATTTTAACATGGCGTCTTTAGATTGCTGCACTTAAGCTACTTTTCCAGCTAAGCCACCTGCTTTGCCATCAAAACATGACCTGAAGGCACAAGAAAGTTTTTCACAATTCTCAACTCTGATATGAAGCCAGTGGACGATGCAGTGCATACCCACATAAAAGAAAAGCTCAAATCAATTCAAGATTTGTGGGGTGGGGAATGAGGGAGTGGGAGAGTGGTGGAGGGAGGAGGATGGATGTGTTCCCACTTAAGGGACACCACATCACAGCCTATGGCCCACGTCTGGGGATTGGGATACAATTAGTAGAGGGACTCCAACAAATGCAAAACAGTGTAACCTAATTCTTTGTACCCTCAATTAACCTGAAACAATTAAAAAATAAAAATTAAAAACAAAAATAAACCCAGATAAGTTATTTTAAATGAAAGCAACATGACTAGAAAAAATATAAGATGAATCAATAAAAGTTGCATAAAGACACCGTTTTGAACTGACAGAGAGTCAGTCAGTCCAATGAGCTGCAGGCCCCATTATATCCTGAATACCAAAGGGGGTGGTACAAAGTCCTTTTTATTTTTTTTTTCTTCTGAGAAACTGCTTTCTGAAAATCTGCAATTATGGCTAAGCCAGATAGACCATAGCAATTTCCTCACCATGTCAATGGCATTGACAGTCTAATTTACTTTAATATAAAGATCTTGAATAGGATTACATTACACTTAGTAGTTAGGAATGACTAGGCAACTCTATTAACTGTAAGTCCTTATTTTACACATGCTAACTGTGAATAAATATGCTTAATTCTGCTCTCATCTTTCTTTCCTCTTCCCCCCTTATCAAGGCCACCCTCAGTCCTATGGATATAGTCTCTGTAACAAACTAATCTTTTAAATTCCTTCTATATGTTCTCTACCACCATAAAACTATATAGAGCCTTTGAAAAAGAACATAAAACTTACAATGTTCTCAGATGTATCTTCCCTTTTGTGGCTATCTTTGTGAAGTAGCCAGCAAGATAATCCCGTCTCAATGAATAGTTTAAGTGATTTGGCCAAACAGACTTTGACAATAGCTCTTCAGTTTCTAACTGTTATTTTTTTTTGCTTTTTTGTTATCTCCAAGTTATTAAACATTGTCATTTAACAATCTTGCCTCTAACAAGTTAGTCTTCTTATAATTTCACTTATATCATGCAAGTACCAGCGATCCAACATCTTTCAATAAAAACTTAGTGAACATCATTAAAAAAAAAAAAATCAAGATTCCCTGAGCATTAAGGTTTTCCATAATTTGGCCTGAACTTGCTTTAATAACTGTATCCCCTCACTGTCACTTTACACATACCAAATAATACCTTTCTGATAACCAATTCTGCTACTTCAAAAATAATTTGAAAGGACTTACATTAAGCAATTATGTAAAATGAATTCTCCCAAACCTTTCCAATAATCTCTATGACCATGATGTCAATGTTTTGACGTGGATATGTATCTAAATCTTTCCCCATGCTGGATTACTCTGTCTCTTTGACACAGGAAATTTAAATTCCATGCACATGCTGTGTTTTATTTACCAAATTCTGCCTACTTGCAAAGCGTTTTCCCCCAATATAGTAGTTCACTTTTACTTTCCATTCATCTTAAGAGAAAACAAACATCCTACCTTTTTCATGATGTTGAGTGACATGGTGGCTCAAGGCAGTCACAGAAATAATTGAAAACAGTAAGCAAAGTTTCAGCAAGAAAGAGGAAGTTTAGTAACAACCTGCACAGCAAGCCAGTCGGCGTCTAAATGATTGCAGGCACTGTGGAAAACCGTGGCTTTTATACACTACTTTGAGGTGTATAAGCTGCGTCTTCGAAGTTTCCCAGGGTCTTAATTAACTCTGTTGCTAAGAAAAAAAAAAATCACCTGAAAGTCTTGAAAACAACTCACCTGCAAGATCTTGACACAACTCACCTGCAAGGTTTTAGGCAGGCTCATTCCCTTAAAGCCCAGGTCAGCCTGACCCAAACCAATACAAAATTGGCTAACCATGTAGATAGATAGATAGACAGTAGATAACCAATCCGTAATCTACCCTGCTCATATCCAGCTAACTGCTTAACAATGACAAATCTCTCCTCTATACTCACTGTCTGTATAATAGGCCTGTTTGTGCTTTCTAAATAGCTGATAATCTTATTAAAAACAGAATTTGCATATGCTGGGTGAAAGTACATGCTAATGATAGAAAATCAGCAAAAAATATTTCGATAATAATCAATTTCTGAATACAAGTTTATGACTCAAGGTAGTTTGAGTGTGGTATTGTCAATGAATAGTCCTGTCTAAGAAAAACGTAATTCATGACTGTTCATTTAAGAGGCTACATTTTTACCTTCTCAGATGTCCACTGTGAAGTGTCCTCCATGTTTCTGCTTAAATTAACTTGAACTCTTCCAGGATAAAAATATTAACCTGTCATTTGCTTCTGGCCCTCACCCCTCTGGGTTTTTGTCTCTTTACAAGTCTATTGAAAATTTAGAGTTTGGCATTTCAGAGCAAACAAGAGATAAAAACCAATTCATTTTCTAAATTTGGAAAGATAAGAATATAACTAATAATAATGTCCAAAACATTTCCTCAAAAATCCATTTTCTTAAGAAATAGGGATATTACAGTGACTGCAAAATTTTCTTGGTTATTATACTAGTGGTTATTATGTCTCATTGATTTCTTACTACCTGTTATTATCCTCATGCCCTTCGACTTTTTCAGGCCATGTTCATTTGCTAAGATGATTACTACTTCAGCAATGTCGCTGAAGGTCATTTGATGCTTGTTGACAATTTTATTATTGTTTAATAATGTTTGAAACTCCATCTATTTTCTCCGAGTGGAGGAGTATTAATAGTGAGTGTATTAATATATCAAGTAAACTATAATTTTGCATTAAAACTCAGATTTTGTAGTATAGAAATTAAAGAAGGAAAGGTACGCGTAACAGGACTGAGCACAAAGGAAGTGACAGATTTATAAGACATTTTAGGATATAATTGTCACTATGGTTTTATATTGACAATTTCAAGAAACATAATTCCCATATTTTTCATTTGAACCACGTTAATTGTCTTTATACAAAACCAAGAAAGCTCAGGCAATCATGGAACATTAAATATAACATCAACTCAATGGAAGCCACTACAGTGTAATACAGACAGTGTTAACTAGATTTGTTGTTGAAAATGCTGTGAAATCAAGCACTTGACACATGATGAATAGCTCTGTGTGGTAACATCTATGTAATAAGAATTTTATAACATAAATTTGCCTCTAAGGTTTTTTCTGTTACTTTTTATAATGTGTTCAAATATCACAAGTTAACATCTTCCAATGTCATTCTAAAACAAGCTAAAAAATAGATAACACAGTGTGTCTCTTTTGGTATCTATTTAGCAAATAATTTGAAACACTTCCTTGTGGAAACCATCTTGTATGGCGCAGAAAGTATAAGGAGGAATAAGAGTGCGGCTTCCAGGTTCAACAACTCACTACGTATGTGAATAAATCAGTGGAAATCTCTAGTGCACAGGGATGAAATAAATTTAAAGACTAATATACCAGAACCATTTTTCTTGAGAAGGAAGATTTGACTAACATTTAAATAATTTTAAATTAGTTTATCGAGATTATCAATGGATAGCTACAGGATAGATTAAAAATACACTGGTTTCAGTCTTTAAATGTTTACTATGAACACTAACTAGGCATGTTTTGATCAAACCATTTCATTTTGAAATTGTATTTATTGAATTCTTTCCTTAAGCCAAGCAAACATCAAGATGGCTTATAAAATTGTAAACACTTGAAGATAATTATTTCCCAGATGAAAAACATTAGGGTAAACTGAAACCATTAATTGATTTGTAAATTATAGGAATCAAAAGAGATTCAATAGAAGCACATGATCACAGACACTGCACAATGCGTGTGTTTTGGAATGAAAAACAGGCTGAATATGAATTCACTGAATACGGGGAGCAACATACAAAAACTAAAATGTGTTGACAGAATTAATCAGTTAATACCCACCAACTTTTTAGGAAGAGAATTCTTTTTCTAGTAAAAAATAAAAAACGTCCTTTGTAAGTCTCCTAAACACTCCCTTGAAATCCTCTCAGCCCCTCTCCCTCCCTCCCATAAAAAAAAAAAATATATATATATATATATACACATATGTAAAGACACCTATATACACATTTATATATTTATATATCAGTATTGTGATTCAAGATATTACCATATATACACATTCATATGTGTGTGTATATATATATATATAAACATAATGTAAATGTTTTGATGTTGACACGTATCTGAATCTTTCCCCAAGCTGGATTACTTTTATTCCCTCTTTGACATAATTAGTGTAAATTCAATGCATATGCTGTATTTTATTTACCAAGTTCTGCCTACTTGCAAAGAGTTTTCCACCCATACACTCGTTCATTTTCACTTTCCGTTCATCTTTTTAAGAGATGATATGCAGGTAACATCTTGAATCCCAGCACTAAAACATAGTTAGTTTTACTTTTATTTTAGTGCCTCTGAGTCAGAAAAAGGATGACTAATACCAAATTTGTTTAACATAACCTAAATTTGGGAACATGACAAAATAACCCAATCAATTCTGCAAGCCTGCAGTCAACTCTCCAGTTGCAGTAATTAGGCAATTATGGTAGTGTATTTATTACTGATCCCTCATCAAATCCTTTATCAGCTTTACTCATGGGATGTGGCCTTATATTATGATTCAAGCAGTTTGAGGTTATTTTCCCTGGAAAGAGTCTAAAGTACACTTACGGTATATGATGACTCATAGCAAAAATCAATTGAGGAAGAACCTCATATATTTTAAGAATTATCAATTGAGATAACTTAATATCTTAAAAATTATGGAGTCTATTCCATTCAATCATAATAGATTTTTGTGTAGCATTTTAGGGGTAAAAACGTGATGTGTGTGTATGGAGTATGTTTGTGAAATTGGATGGGTCCTAGAAAAACATGTATTATCGTTAGGCTTTTTTTGGTGAACATTATTTAATCCATGAAACCATTTAAATAAATTATGTCTAAAAAAAAGAATCCTATACAATTTTAATGGCAGGAAATTTGGATGTTAACATAAGGTTGGCAATCAACCAAGTGATTTTTGCCACCCTAAAGCAGTTCATCATTCCTGGAGAGCAGCTAGAGTTCACTTCCTATAATGTCTCTGCTTTTGATAGGATGGGGGTTAAAAAAAGAAAACATTCTATCTCTTTAACATTCTGGGTTTGGTTCTTTTAATGAACCCAGGTTATTTCCTTTAGAGTTTACATACCAAAGGCATTCACATACACATCTTCCTTCTGAATCTTACCAATAGGACTATGTTGATGTATGCTGTAGGCTGAATGTGATGGTCTCCGAAACTTCATGCATTTGAACCTAATCCCTAATATCCTGGTATTTCTATGGGAGTGGGGGAGGTCCTTCAAGAGGTGATTAGGTCATTGTGATGAACTGACCTAATCAATTAGATAGTTTCTATTTTTCCTTTGATATCCTGTGCATCCTTTACACTCCTAGCACTTTTTTTTCCCATAGCACTTCTTAACCTGGACTAAGTGCATTTAAAAGGTTCAGGACCCACATGTGAGTATTGGTGATAGTACTGACCAGTGCAAATCTAAAGTCATGTTGGATATTATTTTATCAGATTAGTTTGATATTTCTTGGTATAAAATATAAAACACTATTTCATCCCATAAGTTTTAATCATTCGGTGTTCATTCAATATGATTATTTTATAATTTACTGGTTCAAGATATTTTAATTTGTGTGCCCATTGAGCACGTGGCCCTTCAGCTTTTGGCTCCATGTTTTCGTCTCAGAGTCATATCAATGGTGAAAGCCACCTTCACATACTAGCAGTGCTACTCAAATTGCATGTGACAATTGCATTTCTCCAGTATACATATTCTAGTGTCCCAGATCCTTGCCTTGAGAAAGCTTAATTCATGAAATGGCCTCTTAAGTTTAACTGCTACTTTTACTACTTGAATATTTTCCATATCTTTTCTTCTTAAAACCACAAAATCACTCCCGTCCTCTTTAAACTCCACTATTCTAAACAGAAGCATCTAGAGGGGCATGCTAGGTTTTTCAGTTTAGATAGAATTATTTACTAAAGCTTTGTACCACCTCAATGTTTTCGTGGGTAAATTAAGCATGAGTCATGCCAGCAACACACACCCCTTGAGTCCCTGCAATTTCCTTTCTCATGCACAGTTTCTGTGTAACTGGTCAGAGATTCACATAACCACATCTTTCTCATTAACAATCACTGCTTTCTGCGAAGAAAAACTTGTCATTGTGTCCATGGGGTAGAGCAGGAGGGTTAAGTACTGCTTAAAAGGCATGCTTTTCTCTTTAGTATTGCTCTTTATTTTTTAAATATCTGAAAGGTTTAGACTCTAGGATATAAGCATTAGAATTTGTTGGGGGGGGTACTCAGTATTAAAAAATAATGTACAGGCTGGATGTGGTGGCTCATGCCTGTAATCTTAAACTGAGGAGGCCAAAGCAGGAGAATTGCTTGAGATTTGGAGGCCGGTCTCAGCAAAGTGACACCTGTCTCTACCAAAAATAGAAAAAAATAGCCAGG
>NW_003852545.1:2401681-2419046 GCF_000181295.1 Otolemur garnettii
AAAAAAAAAAAAAAAGAACAAAGTTATTGTTTGGAGAATGAAGACTGAGATAAGATGAGAAGCAAGTTGTGGTGTCTGAAAGGGAAAATAGAAAAAAAGAAAAGCTGTCTTCTGCGGACCTCTGTGTTTGATGCACGGTGTTACTTTTGTGCTGTTTTCTAGTTTTGGGTTTGTTTGTTTGTTTGTTTTCTTTGTCAAAGTCTTAAAAACCTTCATGGTTTTTAAAACATGCCATTAAATTTAGCTCTTCCACAGTTCTGACTCAGCATAGGCAGTTGCTTGCCCTGTTCACAAAAGCTCTAATATTTTCCAGTATTTTTTTTTTTAATATTTCTGAATGTTCATAATGGGTGAAAGAAAATAGATGAACTTACAAATAAAAAATTTAAAAGTAAATTACTCACATATGAATAAATTACTCCTTTGTTCTACTTGCTTGTGTAAATGTTTTAATTTTTCTATTAGCATCTTTTAAGATAGTCAAGGTTGTACAGTGCATACAACCTTGACTGTCATGGGCACTTCACGTTAATTATGTGAATTTACCCTGACACCTAGTATCCTTAGTCATTCTGTTGATGCTATTCAGTATAGCTAACAAGGCCAAGTTTGTATCTGAACCTTTTCTTTAGGAAATTATCAAGTTGGATAATTTTGTCTTTGTCTTTAGTTCCTTTCTGTGTTTGATTTACATGGTCTCTCTAATTTTGGTACAATCTTTTTCCTAACATTTGGTTCTTGGTTTTCTGGTGCAAAATTTGAGTTAAACATTTGTTCCATTCAAATAAAAATAACTATAAATTTAGACAAATCTCACAATTCCTTGTTCTTAACTGATAGAAAAATATATATCTGTGGGGGCAGTGCTTGTGGCTCAAAGGAGTAGGACGCTGGCCCCATATGCTGGAGGTGGCAGGTTCAAACCCAGGGCAAGTCAAAAACTGCAAAAGAAAAAAAAATATATATATATATGAATGCATACCAAAGTTAGAGAATATAAAATCTGAATTATGCCTAACCCTTGTTTTTATTTTAATATTAACTAACTGAATCATATTTCTATGACACAATTTGAGTAAAGAAATTTATTATAACTCTTAAATTGTACCAGACCCTCTTATTTTTATGTCTGATAATGTTCATAGCTTCCACAAATCTCTGAAATCCCAGGGAAATAATTTTATGAAGGTACTCTTTGTTTATATTATAACACAATATTAAAAAGTAAAAAATTATTTCTTCAAATATAGCATATATTTGAAGAGACATTTATAAATATACCAGATGAAAAATGGGTTTCTTTTACATAAATCAATTGAATCTTTAATTAAAAGAGAAGCAGGTTTGTTTTTATCTGAAATTAATACAAGGGTACAAACTTTCCAGTTACATCGTTCTCACTTGCAAGGTCAAGTTCAACTTGTAGGTGAGCCCTTCACCAGGGGATGTGCTGACCCCCCTCACATTGTGCACATTAGGTTAGAGCCTGCCAGTTGTCCTCCCTCCTCAGCCCAATTGCCCTCCCTCTCCCCCTCCCGTCTGCTTTTGCCCTCCCCCTCACTAGACTGTATTTGTGTTTTATTGTTCAAGTGGACGTACAATTGTTTATATATTTGTTTCATATTCATATTGAGTAAAATGGATTTTTCCCCCATTCTTAAGATACTTTACTGAGAAGAATGTATTTCAACTCCATCAAGGTAAACATAAAAGATGTAAAGTCTTTAACATTTCTTATTCATGATATACATATGCCAGAGTTTGTTGATCGATTCAAGGATGATGGGTATTTAGGTTGTTTCCATGACATAGCAATTATGACTTGAGCTTCAGTAAACATTCTAGTGCAAATGTCTTTGTGGTAAAATGATTTTTGTTCTTCTGCATATATAGCTAGTAATGGAATTTCTGGATAAACTGGAAGGTTGACTTTTGGTCCTTTGAGAATTCTCCATACTTCCTTCCATAAAGGTTGTAATAGTTTGCAGTCCCACCAGCAGTGTAGAAGTGTCCCCTTCTCTCCACATCCAGGCAGTGTTGGGATTTGGTGATGTGGGCTAATCTTACTGGGGTTAGGTGATACCTCAGGGTGGTTTTGATTTACATTTCTATGATGATTAAAAATGATGAAGATTTTTTATGTGTTTGTTTGCCATTTGTTATCTTCAGATAAGTTTCTAAAGACATAGAAAAAAATATTTTGCCATGTAATAGCTTTGTAAGCAATGTAATAGCCTCAAATATGTAATATTTTTTCATGTACACAATTAAATTTGTATTTTAAACCATAGATAAAAATATAGCTATTCAAGGCTCAAAATTAACCTGCATATTAGTCAGAATTTTTTCTTACTGTTGTTCTAAATATGAATTTTATTGAAAGATTTGTACACTGAAGTTAGTTACGTTTTCCCTGCACTCCCTGTCATTAGTACAATAGTCACACACTGGATCTACCTGGTCTTCGAACTCTTAGAAGGTAAATCGCCTTCCTTAAAATTAATCACTGTCTCAGTAAAACTGTGTGGACAGGCTCCAGAAGTAAATCTATCTTCAGTATCCAGATTAGAGTTCCCCAACCGCACTGAAGCAATTTGGCAATCCAATATTCACATTTAAAATATTCAATCTCAAAATATAGTTGGAATAGATACAATAAAGATGTGATAAGGAGTCCAGGTGAGTGTTGTCTTTCATCGTAGGCCTTGCTGCTCTCCCTGGTTAGTTACATGAGATGGGTTCACTCAATTACCCATCCAGCAACATGTTGTCTAAGATTAGCACTGCTGGGCACTAATAAAACCGTAATGACAGATCCATTTCAGTTGTACTGTTGAATAGGGAAAAGGGTCCAGTGTGAACTGAACTCAGATCCTTGATACAGAGGCTGGAGAGTTTTTAAAGCCTGCATGTGTTATGGGAGAAACACCACCTGATGTGAAGAGGGGCTGGTCTCTATGATGAGGCACCTGGATTTGTTCATTAGTGCTTATCAGAAGAAAGTAAACTCGTGTCTTTATGACAAGTTGAAGTAGAGCACCCAGGATGTTAGGCCCTTATCCTTCCATAGGGACTAGGAAATAAATTTCAAGGGCAGGCTTTCTGAACACCATTATTTCAAAGAAATGATTTCCATGTCCTTGGGAAAACAGTTTGGAGTGATAGATTTACTCAAAATAGAGGGAAGGGATCGATAATTGCAAGGTTCTAAAGTAACTGCTCTTATAAGGAGTTTAGTGGCCTATATGCCCATCATCAGATTTTGACTGGAACGAACAGTACATTTTCCTGGCAGCACTGAACTTTCTCAGGTAGGCATTTGAAAGGGGTGTGAATTATCCTAGGGGCATGGACATAACTTTCCAGAAGCCACACTAGAATCCAGTGAAGTCTCTTAGCACAAAGAGGTTAGGACAGGCTCCTCACATGTTGAGAAATCTACAGCTCTCAATACTGAAGCCTTTGTGAGACTTTCGTCTCTTATTACATTTTATTTGACTGATGTATCTCAACTTTAGTTATGGGACACAACTACAAAGAGAAGGTGGGAGTGGGTTACATGCAAGGTCACATTTTTTTTTAACATATACTCAACAAAGTTCAGCAATTCCGTAACAGGTATCATTTAAATAATATATTTTCCAACTTATTTATTTTTAAATTTGGTTGAAGAGCACACTGATTGAATTTTTTACTAAAAATTAAAAGAGTTTATATTTTTGATCTTGCCACAGTGTATCTGTGTTAAGAAAAACAATTTTAGTATAATATAGAGGAGACAGAGTGAAAAGGAATGGTCCTGAATTCCATCGACGTTAGCTTGCTGTGTGAACACGGGAAATATTCTTAGCATTAATGGCTCCCGTCTCTGATGAAACAGCTGAGGGGAATTTGATTAAAGGATCTCTAAAAACACTTGGCCTCTAAATTTCTGTGGATTTATGGGTCTAATTTAATGATTTTATCAATTCTGTCTATAAACCATAAAGTACACTAAAGCCGTGTAGCATGCCAGAAGAGGCAGCATTTGTCTCAACATTGAGACATAAGTGACGTGTGATGGCTTTATGGAGATGGCCGTGTGGGGCGGGTGGGAAGGTGACTTCCCACTTCAGAATATACCCTACATCCATTGGATCATTTGGAACATTTCATTCCGCACTGCCCAGACATGACAATTTGTTTTCAGGTCATGTGTTCACAATGGAAATACATTATTAATTCTTTCCATCTGTCAGCTATTCAGTTTATTCATTTCTTCTTTTTTTTTTTTTTTGCAATTTTTGGCTGGGGCCGGGTTTGAACCTGCCACCTCCAGTATACGGGGCCAACGCCCTATTCCTTGAGCCACAGGCACCACCCTTCATTCATTATTTTTTCATAGCATCTTAAAACTTTGTAATTAGTTCCACAATATTTTACTGGATAAAGATAGAATTTTACAACAATAATAATATGCAGAGTTCCAAGTCTATATTCAAGCTCACAGAAAAAAGAATTAGGTCATAAAATATAGATAGTCACTAAGTCAACTTCATTTTGTACTAGTCATTTTTTAAGTTGCCCAAATAAGAAGGTTTATTTTAAAGCTTTAATTTTCAGTGTTTGCCTCATCTAGCAGGTTAAAACATAACTGTGTATCAGCTACTTTTTAATCGCATATACTTTTCCTGATTAAAAAAGTCATGCCTATTTATCTCAGAGCATTAGGAAAATATGGCAAACAGAATGAGAATAAAGCCAATGAAAATATTTATTAAAAAGATAGGATAATAGTGAGCATTCAACTCCTTATATTATTTTCATTTCCAAAGTAATGTTTTCAACTAAGAGACACAAAAAAGGGCTGGACCCAGAGCCTTCCTAGAGAACAGCATTAAACAGGACAGCTGGCCTCGAAGGCACACACTGACCATCTCAATCCATTCTACATGTGCATCTCCAGGTTTTGACACAGCTGTACAATTTAGATTTTATGTACACGAATTTCTCAATGTCTATCACTTTTCTGACATCTACACATCCACAACTGAGCCCAGCAAGCTGTAATTCTCTCCGTGGATTTCTCACTCATCTTGGCCCCGTCTGGACAGGTTTGATGTCGCGTGTCAATTACTATTTAGCTTTGCTTCAATCAACGCTGCTTCCTTCCTTATAAACTGCATCTTCATCTTTGTGATTCTCAGAACTGGATTCTGAACACGAGGTTTAATACGTGCCGGGCTTTTTTTTTTTTTAAGGGTCTGATGACGAGCCTCCAAGTCTTCTGTATAGAAGAACAAGGTCAGGAGGCAAAAACCCACAAAGCCCTTTGTACTTTTTGCTTTACAAGATGTGATTTTAGCAACAGTGGAACTCAAGAAGCTGAATAAAACTGCGTGAAGTAGAAAATACCAGGTCCACTCTCGAATCTTCTTAGCAAAAGTTCAGGGTTGATGCACTGTAAAAAATATGTGTCGGATCCACTTACCATTAAGGTAGACTTAAAATAATAAGAACAGAGCACATGCTTATTTACTCAATATATTTAAACGGCTTTTTTTGAAAAAAACATTTGAACATTCTTTGACATTTTTTGGCCTATGTGGGGAAATCAATCGTGATATGTTTCTTAAGAGGAGACAGAATGCTCAGGACATACTCAGAGGTGAAAATCCACCAAAAAGAATGAAAAAGGATATATAGTACACATTGTATGTTTCCAATTATTATGAAACTATTAATGGCTCAGGAATAGAAAACTATTGACATTTATAGTATAGAAAATTATAGACATTTAAGATAAATATTCTTCATTAACTTTTGTTGTTGTTGTTTGTTTGTTTGTTTTTGCAGTTTTTGGCCAGGCTGGATTTGAACCCATGGGGCTGGCTCCATTGAGCCACAGGTGCCACGGTTCTTCATTAACTTTTAACTTGTTATTTGCACGTTAATTCTTTGCCGAGAGGAGCCTCCCATGGCCCTTTCACAAATCCAATGTATACATCACATAATATTGCTGATGTGTTTCAAGTCATATTATTAAGGTTGAAAACATAAACGTACACTCTACATACTTAAACATGTCATCCCAAACTGTCCCAAATTAGGACTAAATACTAATACTAAATATGAGGCTGCAGCCTTGTGGTAGACTGATACTGTATCATAAAATGGGTCAAAAATTCCTTAGTTCTATCTGTGGTGATAGTGCCTGAGAGAGCTTAAATTCCTGTAAATTAACTAAAAAAAAAAAAAAAAAAAAGCATTCCAGAGAAAAATGGTCAAGAAAGAAAAAAAGACAAAACACCCTCTGGCCAGCAATTTTTTTTTTTTTTTTTTTTTTAGAGACAGAGACTTACTCTATCACCCTCAGTAGACTGCCGTGGCATCGCAGCTCACAGCAACCTCCAGCTCTTGTGCTTAGGTGGAATAGCCCGCCACAACGCCCGGCTACTTTTTGTTGCAGTTTGGCCAGGGCAGGGGTCAGGTTCGAACCCGCCACCCTCTTTATATGGGTCTAGCGCCCTACTCACTGAGCCACAGGTGCTGCCCCTTGCCAGCATTTTTATACAACTGAACCTTTCAAAACTGGAACAGCTGTCTCTGGAAGGCGCCAAAATCCCACGTTCTGCCACTAATGACTTAGAGCCACAGACTTAGGTATGTGGTTCTGCTTTGTTTTTTCTCTAAATTATATCTTAAGTAGATCATACAGCCACATGATTCAAAAAACAAACGGGGAAATGTGTAATGAATTCTGTGTTCACACAGGTTCTCGGAATTAGTGGCTCCTCACCTTCCACCAATATAACCTGTTGCTAGAGCTGAACATTTGTCTTAGTTACATATTTAAACTTTCAGAATATTTTTTTTAAATAACAAAAGTATATATTCATGCTTTCTGCTTTTTATGTAAAACATCACAGAACATAATGCTTTTTCTGACACCTTACTTTTTCTCATACATGGCGTATTTTTGGGCTCTTTACCTATCTAGGCACAAAGATCTCTCTTAATCTTTATCTATGTATCTGTGTGTGTGCAATATTTAAAAAATTATTTTGTCTTAAAGATATATCATAATTGATTGCATAGGTAGCTCCTGGGGGACTTTTAAATTGTTTCTAGGCTTTAGAAATAATTCTAAAATTAAATAATTCTAAAAATTAAATAATTCTAAAATAATTCTAAAACTTAAATAATTGTAATTTTTGTTCACTAGCAAAATGGGCTGAGTAATTTCTGATCCAGAGTGTCGACTAAAAATCTGTCACTATTGCTATTACGGTACCTGATTAATGAAATAAAGCCTGTCCCTCTTATCATGTCCATTTACAAAACTAGGTTTCATGTTTTATGTGAGAACTCGGTTTTTTGTTTTTTTTTTCATTTACCTTTAAGCTCTGCACATTTTGTAGCCTATAAAATGACAATATGTTTGATATATTGGATCAAGTAAAATATATTGTTAAAATTAATATTATTATTTCTTTACTTTTTCTGCAACTCCTAGAAATTAAAACTTTTACTTATGTGGCTTTTCTTTGCAGGTATTTATTTGCTTAATAACAATATATGAGTAAATTTCCAGGATAGCACTCAAAGGTTATAACCTATCACCATCTAAATCTCTTGGTTTCCATCCGTGTCTTTAGCTATAACCTTAGACACAGATGTGCATAATATTAGAATTAACTTTAGATATTAAGTTGTATACATACATATTTTTGTTAATTTAATATTTCAGTAGAGTCTATATTTATATAATTCAAATTCGTTAAGTATAAAATGATTTTCAGAGAAAAATCGTATATTCCTCCCATCCCTGATCTCTTAATCACTGCAAAAGACCCATTATATTTCTCTGAGACTTTTCAAATGTACCTGTATTTATTTTTAACTACATGCTGCTTTCCATTTTTCTCTTTGAAATGAAAAACATATGGACATTTATCCATATCAACATGTAGAGACATTTTGTAGTTCTAAAGATGATATATTCCATTGTGCTAACCTAGGGTAGCATCATTTATTTTTATTTTTAAAATATATTTTTATTATGGTAAAATCCACAAAACATGTGTTATCTTCACCACTTTAAACGTACAGCCTGTGATATTAAGTGCACTTACACTGTGGTGCTGCCACACCTCCGTGCAGTTTGAGAATTCTCTTCACCTTGCCAATTGAACTCTATACCCATTAAACAATAGCTCTCCCGCCTTCCTACTCTCAAACCCCCGGCGACAACCACCTACCATTCTACTGTCTCTGTCTCTGTATGTCTGAGTATTCTAGATATCTCATATAAGTAGAAGCATGCATTATTTCTCTTTTTGTGACTGACTTATTTCATTTAGCATAATACCTTTAAGCTCTGTACAGTTTGTAGCCTATAAAGTGACAATATGTTTGATATATTGGATCAAGTAAAAATATATTGTTAAAATTAATATTATTGTTTCTTTACTTTTTCTGTAACTCCTAGAAAATTAAAACTTTTACCTATGTGGCTTACATTTGATTTTTATTCGACAGCGCAAACTTAGGGTCTTGGCACTAGAAATGGAAAACCGTGTGTGAACCGAGAGTTACTGGGGAGGTGCGTCCTCTGCTCTGTTGTTTATCAGTTGCTTATAAAGGATAGGGAAGGGGGAGGAATAAATGATGATTCCCAAGCTTCTGGGTTGAGCAGCTAAATGAAAGGAGGGTAGATTGTGGAGATCCTGAGAATAAGAAAGGTTTTTTAGTTTTGTTTTTTGTTGCTATTATTTATTTACTTATTCATTTGTGCATTTATTTATTATTTTTAAGACAGAATCTTGCTCTGCCTGTCAGGGTGGAGTGCAATGGTGTGTTCCTAGCTCACTGCAGCCTCGGACTTCTGGCCTTACCTGATTCTCCTGCATTGACCTCCCAAAACTTTGGAATAGCAGGTGTAAGCCATGGAACCTACCCTATTTTTATTTTTTGAATAATTACCTCAAGGTTTAATTATCACATCACAATGATAAGTGTTTATAGGACACATAGTGATGTTTCAATACATATGATGTATAATATTTACCAGTTGGGGCAGGATAATTAGTCATTTTTATTTTAAGATACAATTGAGTTCCAAATTCTTGAATGAAAATAGGAAGGACTCCAAGAGGAATCAGTAAAGACATGTGAAAAGTACCCAACCCACCTCCCTTGAATAGAAAGGAAACACATCTAAAATCTCTTCTGTACCATTCACAAATAAATAATATAAACACTACTGAAATAAACCATGGGAAAAATCCACAAGCCATATACAAATACCAGAAATTCTCATCTCTGGCAGAATGTTTTACATGTCAGGAATATGAGATGAATAATTCAGAATAGAGAATGAGAAAAACTGAGTCCACAAACAACCATCATGGGCAACAAAAAATGCTGAATGAATTATCAGGAGAACTGTGTTTAACTTTCATTATTTTCTGAAAAAGACACTTTTGCAAAAAAGACCATGTTATGACCTTCCTAGGAAAACACAGTCAAACAGATCAATCAAACAACTAGAGAAATAGTTATTTTCCCTCACACTCTAATTTAGTGGTAGCCTCTAATTAAACTCAGGCAAATCAGAATGTGACTGGGAATTCTCAATCTAGTAATTATTTCCTAGCACCCATATAACTGAGCGTGAGGACCAAACAGTGAGCATTATTTAATGTTTCTGCTGACTGTGAAAAATTGACATTTTTCCCGCTACTGTGTGGCTAAGCTTATCAGTCTGGTTTGTTTGTGTTTTCACATTATTAATGATTTGAACGTTTATTTGGAATGAACTTAAAGTGAGAAATAAAAATGCTCATGGGAAAATGCTAAAATAAAACATTTCAAACTATTTATTAGTTTTAGATTGCCAGGTTCCCAATTCTTTATCTGAAAGGTGGATAGCTGTCCATGGAGGAAAAAGCAACATTAAGATGGGAATTTAGGCTGAAAAAACCTCTAGCATATGATTGCTTTGGTACAGTTGATGATACAGAAGTTGATTATTCATATTGTTTTCTCTGCTCATCATATTAGGTTTATTGATGATGAAGTATTAATAATATAAATTATTAAACCATTCCAAAAGAACTTGGAGCTGCTCTGAAATCAGGGGCATCAAAATAAATTAAAATTTAATGATGTGTTGCTTATGTGTGTCAATTATGCTATGTATTTGTTAAGCTGGAAAACCTAAATTTAGTGATGTGGTTTTTGCTGGGAAAGTGGGAATCCCCAAATGTCTTCCCCTTATTTTAATATTGCCCCACATTTCTTAAAAATTGCTTTACAATATTAAAGTCATTTCTAAGGTCATAAAAGGTTCCCTTTAAAATCAATTGCATGTTGCTTGCACAGACATAAATATGCTTCCTGTACCTTGTAACATGCTTTAAAATTTTCACTGGACCGAGTGCATCGTATGATAAGCGGTAAGGCAGACAATGTTTTAATGTAATGATTCATGTTTATCTATTTAGGAGTTATGCTGTGTTTACTTAGTTTGCCAGAATATTTTTGGTTTCGGAGGATTCAATTTCTTATAGTCCTTTTTAAAAAAACTATTATTTCAGGATATTACAGGGGTACAGAAGTTTTGATTACATAACTTGTTTTTGCACATTTTAAATCAAATGTATATGAGTGCCCTTCACCCGGAAGACGTGCGGTGCACCAGTTAGTCTGAATTTACCCTGGTTCTCCTCCCCGCACACCTACCAGATTTCCATTGCGTTTCCCTTAAACACATGCACACACGTGTTGATCAGCTAGTTCCAATTTAGTATTGAGTCATGTAGTGTTTGTTTCTTTGTACATTCTATTGTCTTTGGTTTTCTCTAGAAAGACCTTCTCATGTAGAGTCTGGGTCTTGCAGAATTTTTACCTGTATTGCCCTGTTGCTATACAGGAGCCCTGTTGATGACCTGGTGAAGGAGGGAGAGAAGAATTCTGTCAATGAGTGATTGGGTTCCAGCGTTGGCACAACTGTGCCTGGGTGGTCATTTCCACAAGTCCTGTCTTGCTTTCCTCCTCTCCCCAGGGGAGACAGGAAGGCTAGGAGGGTAGAGTTGGGTCATTGCCTCTTTTTCCATTTGGGTGAGGCTCTAGTGAAGTCTGTTTCTTTGTCCTGAAGAACACCCTGGATTTCCTTCAAAATGATTATTTTTCCTTTAGCTAGATTGTAGAATGGTCATTTTCTCCCTCCCCTGGCCAAAAAAAAAAGGGGTTTGTTCTCTCATCTTCATTACGAGCCCTTGTTAGGATGCCTTGAGGTAATGACCCCCAAAGTCTGAGGTCCTTCCGTCCGGCACCCAGGAGTTTTCGACTCCTGCTCCCCTATGCTGAGCTTTGACAGTTCCTCCTCAAAGGCCACGGCTGCTTCTGCTGCAGGGGAGCCGCTCTCCCTTTCCTGAATTAATCTGTCTCTGTAGTTCCCAGGCTCGCAGCTTGTTCAGCGACCTAGACTCTATGAGGGATTTAAGAAAAGTTGTTTTTTTGTTTGTTTGGCTGTCTTCTCCTCCTTGTAAACATGAACACGATGACTTGGAAAGCAATTTACATGTTGGAAAGAAAACAGGAACCCAAAGGTGACTTTTAAAATAGCTTAAAAATTATAATATTTACCTAAGAAAAAATTACAGTGAAATATATATTCAGTAAAGGATGTCAAGTGTGATTAGGGCTTTTAGTGTCTCTTCCCATCATTATTACTATTGTGAGGGCACAATTTGTATCCAGAGTGATCTGAATGAAATTGAAAAGAGCATGATAATAATTCATGATTCTGGCATCATTTTGTGTATATCACTTCCTCACTTGGGGCCACTTTTCTGGTGGATTCTGGAGACATCCTCTGCCTTCGGATCTTTGAGTTTTATACATGACCGTTGAGACATAGTGAGTTACAGAATAAAGGAAAAGGAATATGCTATTTTATAGGATAAAATGTTGTAATTCACACTGAAAACCCAAAGGGTCTCCCAGAAGAGCCATAAGAAAAACTCTAGGTTTGGTGTTTTAAAAAATATATGATGATAATAAATATTAATACTTTTCTGGGCTTTAGGACCATTTTATTCCAATGCAGAGAAACATCCGAGTAATTTCAGAGGAAGAGAAATTTCTTCATGAATACCAGAAGTATTATATAAATGCTTTGTGAGTCAGAAATAAAAATGAATGCCACATGTTTACTTTATAAAGCACCAATTATAGCTCACAGGTATCTTTTCTTAAAATTCAAACTCACGATGTTGCCTTAAGAATGAAGAATAAACAATACCTTTCAACTAAGTTACTACATTAATCAATGATTTTCTGTGAAAAATTGAATATTCTAAGACCTACTAAGCATGCTTAGCCAGTAAGTTATTTCAGGTAAAGGTTTCTTCCTCCTGATAAGCTATAAGCCAAACTATTACATATGAGGTTCTGTAAAATATACCAGGACACCTACTCTTATAGTAATCTTCTGATTTTAATTAATAAAAGGCTGCACTACAATTTTGATTTTTAACCTCCAATATAAACAATACAACTTCTCTTTTATTTCTTGTAAATATGTTCTTATTAGGAAATTTGTATTTACTTGGCAAAGATAATGCTTTTAATATAATCCTTAGTAGCTGATGACTTAATTTTCTTATAAGAAAAAATAAAAATCAAGAAATGTTTATTTCAGCCAGGTGCAGTGGCTCACGCCTGTAATCCTAGCACCTGGGAGGGCAAGACAGGTGAATGGCCCTGAGTCACAGGTTCCACAAGCCTGAGTAACAGTGAGACACCATCTGAAAACAATAGCTGGGTATTGTGGCCAGTGCCTATAGTCCCAGCTACTTGGGAGTCTGAGGCAAGCGAATCACTTAAGCCCAAGAGTTTGAGGTTGCTGTGAGCTATGATGCCATAGCACTCTACCAAGGGTGACAAAGTGAGACTCTGTCTCAAAAAAAAAAAAAAAAGAAAGAAAGAAATATTTATTTAACTAATGAATAAAAACCAATAGGCTTATGAAGTGTTTTAAAATCACTGTGTTCCCATAAGAAATAGATCCAAATGTAAAATAAGTATTTCATTCCTAATTTTAAAGAATCTTACTAGTATTTCAAAATATCTTAAGGCTTCTCCTCACAGGTAAATTATTAAATTTTGAAAAGTAGCTTTATTTTATATTCTACAGGATGATGAATATCAATTTGTAAATAATTAAACTTGGCTTATGAATTTAGTTCCTTACATTTATATTTTAAACACTGTCAAAATAAAAAAAAGACGTATTCTTAATTTTCATTTTTTTTCTTTTTCTATGACTTTAAGTTTAAGAATAATACATGTGAAATTTAGAACTTTAATGTTCTTTTTATACATGTTTCTCAAAATACGTAATTTCACATTTCCATTTAGTTTCTCTCTGGTATGCATTGGAATTTACGTCAAATGATGTCCTCCAAAGAGAGTAAAAGAGAGTCTTTAAATGGAAATTAAAGTTATAGATATGTCAGATAAACAGAGAAAATAAAATGCTCATGCCAAGGGTAAGGGACAAGCCCAACAGTGCAATGAGGAATGCCAAATTGATCTTATCATGTGAGGTCACCTGGCTATTCAGGATCTTTTCTGGTTCTTAATGAAGTGCTGAACTATTTTTTCTAGTTCTGCAAAAAATTACATTGGTCTTTTAACTGGAATTGCATTAAATCTGCATTAAATCTTTTAACTTAAATTGCATTAAGTCACTTTGGCCAGAATCAATTGATGTTGATTCTGCCGATCCATGACCCCACGAGCGTGGTGTATTTTTCTGTCTGTTTATAACCTCTCTAATCTCTTTCTGCAGGGTTTCATCATTCTCCCTGTAGAAATCTTTTCATCCTCTTGTTAAGTGCTATATATATGTATATATATATGGAGATATATATATCTCCAAAGGAAACAAAAGCTCATTCTATAAAAAGGACACTTTCCCACACGTGTTTACAGCAGTACCATTCACAATTGCAAAGACATGGAAACAACCCAAGTTGTTTGAATGGATTAATAAAATGTAGTATATAAGTATTGGGGAGTTTAAGAAAAATGGTGATCAAATATCTTTTGTGATAACCTGGATGGAACTAGAGCCGTTCTTCTAAATGAAACTTCAGAGGGATGGAAAACCAAACATACATACTCAATACCATCAGGTTGCAACTGAGGGATCAATACTTAAGTGAACATATGGAAGGAACTCTCAAGGATTCGGAGAGGGTAGAGAAGGGCGTGGACAAATTCACAGCCCTCATGGAGGGTGCACATGGTCTGAGTGACGGACACGCTTGTAACCTTGATCAATTTGTGCAAAAAACAAAGTATGTAAACAAAATACATGTGCTCCTGATATACTGATATTAAACAAAAAAAAATTCTTTTGAGAATAATAGCAATAAATACAAATAGAAGAAAAATTAGTCAACTTACTTCTGACTATAAGACTCCCTATGAACTTCCTGTGTTTCAAAAAAATAAGTAATAGGTCTGTTATTAAACGTGAATCATTCTAATACATATTGTCACAAAGCGATATTTTTGTATGAAGTTAAGAGTGTATTTTTTGAAAGTCAATGAGAAACATAGAACCTCTATATAGTATTGTCTTGATGAGTTAAGCAAAGGTCTAAATGTGGAAGTGAAGATGTTTTTTAGAATTGATTAACATTTAAGATTTGGAAGAAAGCAGATCATCCCACATAGCAGGGTAGGTCTCATCCCATCAGAGGAAGGCCTGAAGGAGAAAAGCTGAGTTTCACTAAGAAAGAGGGAAATCTGCTCCCAGAGGGCTTCTGCCCTGGAGCTGAAGCACCAGTTCTTCCCACATCTCCAGCCTGCCCGGCTGCCCTCTGAACTGTGAACGTGCACAATTGCTCTCACCACTGCACTGCATGAACCAGTTTCTAAAAATATGACTACTTTCTGTATGTGTGTGAGTGTGAGTGTGTGCGCATGTGAGTGTAGTGTGAGTGTGTATATGGGTGAATGTGAGTGTATGTGAGTGCATGTTATGTGTGTGTGAATGTCATATGAGAGTGTGTGAGAATGTGTATGCATGTGACTGTGGGTGTGAGTGTGACAGTGTGAGTGAGAATGTGTATGCACGTGAGTGTGGGTGTGAGTGCTCAGTGAGTAGGACGCTGGCCCTATACATGGAGGGTGATGGGTTTGAACCCGGCCCTGGCCAAATTGCAACAAAAAAAATAGCCAGGCGTTGTGGTAGGTGCTTATAGTCCCAGTTACTCAGGAGGCTGAGGGCAAGAGAATCGCGTAAGCCCAAGAGCTGGAGGTTGCTGTGGAGCTGTAACGCCACAGAACTCTACGGAGGATGACAAGGTAAGACTCTGCCTTTTACAAAAGAAAAAAAGTGAAGTTATTGCTATTTTTAATTCTGAAAAAAACTCCATTATTGCCATTCTTTGAATATTGTCCTGCCTATTTATTTTATTCATATGCACCAGTTATCAATAGAGTGAACATTGTCATTCTCTCCCCTATACTTCTTTATATCTCTTAAATGTTTGCTCATATTTTTATCCGTTTGCTCCTCTGAGTAAAATTTTCTCTTTTAAGTCTGTTCAGTTCATCTGTGCCTTACATGATTTTTTTAAGACATGATCTATTGAATTTTACGTTAATGGTTAATATTTTCAGAAGTCTTTCTTAGTATGTAGCTCTGATAATATGCTGACCTTTTCTCTCATTATATTTCCTATTCTTTTGTCTCTTATGATTGTGAACACATTAATTTTTTATTATTCAAGTAATTGATTTAGTTGTGGAACTAATTTCTTTTAATTCCTCTCTCAATAATTTCCCTCACAGTTAACCACCGTTTCTTTGCATAGATTGTAATTTTTAATTTTAAACTTCCAAGTTTTAGAATTTTTTTAGAATTTCAAGTTTTTGAATTGAAGTCAGTTCTCCTGCACTGTGAAAATGTCTTAACATAGCCATTTCATATTTACTTATGCTGAAGCACCAGCAGTTCCAAAAATCCTGGAATAATTTTTGTTTTTCTTTTTTAGTTACATGCTATGCAGCTCTGGTAATTTGGGCTGCATATCGGTCGGTGAATTGAATCTCTCATAAGTCAACTTTTTTGGCCTTAGTTTAGTAGGAAATCATTATTACCCATTGTGTTTGCCATGATTTATAAGTCTGTAGGAGGAAAGGATGGCTTTCTTCTTTGCCACGTTGGTGATCATAGTGTTTACAATTGTTTTGTTATTTTGGGTTAGGAAGTGTTTCCAAGCTATGGGTTTCAATGTGCGCACTACACCAAGACCCCAGATTATTGGGACAGAGGTCACGACTATTCCTGTGATACTTTATCAGTGTATTCTTTTCCTTTCCTACCTGACTGTTGTTATATAATTCCCTAACTCTCAAGGCCCAGTGAGGTTGGTAAGGTAGTTTATAGCTCTGGAGTTGAGTTTACTTCTTCTCTCTAACAAATGGGAACTCCCACGATTTACTTTCCTAATGGACATGTGTCTAAAACTTCTACATTTTTTTTAATCATTACTGTTTTTTGTTGGAATGCCAGACAGATGACTCTGCTCAATTCATCATATTATTGAAAGTTGAACTAAGCTCATTTAATGACCTATTATCCATTCTGACATATCAGAATAATTCTGACATTGCCGACTCTCACATTACTGCGTGTGAACAGAGCAGCTGATTTTCTCTTTTCTCCAATTAAGTGGTAATCTAACTCTATCTGTGCACATCATATAAACTGCTATTATGTCAAATTACTTGGCCGACATCAAATTGATATCTTTCCCTTCTCTGCGTTCCCATTGTTTTCAGAATATTATACATAAAAAATACCAAGTTTGCCATACAGAAGAAAAAACCCATAAAAATAGAAACTTTAAATCTTCAGCTTTTATATCTGCAGCACCTACTGAAATACTCAGCACTTAGTGATCAGTAGAATTGTAAATGAATAACAGAAGGTCAGGTTATCACAAACTAGCTTAAAATTGTATAATTACCTAAAGGATAAGATTAGATCACTAATTATAGAAAATTATGTGCATAATTTCATACATACAAAAATAAAAATATGATATATTTAGCAGGATCAAGTTCTTGACCTCATATTATAGTACACTATGCCATTATAGCTTAGTTTGAAATTAAACATTTTAACATGTATCTTTCATTTAGCTTTTATTGCACTCCAGAAAGAAAACAAACAAAAAACATTAAATTCTGTTAAAACACAGCAACATTTATAAAACATGAGTAAGTCCTTACTTAACTTAAAAATGTAATATGAGGAGTTTTAGTTTCCAGTTCAGGATATAAGAAGCTTGGCAGT
>NW_003852545.1:2420871-2422696 GCF_000181295.1 Otolemur garnettii
TTACAATCTCCAAAATGTGCAAACAACCTAAATGCCCACCAACCCAGGAGTGGATTAACAAGTGATGATATATGTGTGGCATAGAATACTATTCAGCCATAAAAAGATGGAGAATTTACATCTGTTGTATTAACCTGGATGGTGGTAGAACACATTCTTTTTAGTAAAGCATCACAAGAAAGGAGAGGCAAGAATCCAATGTAATCAATTATAATATGAAGGCAGTAGATGATTTAATACAAGGTGGTGGGTAGGGGAAGGATGGAGCAGGTAGAGGGGAGTGGAGAGGTGGATGGGGGTTACGCTGTGTGGCACACCTCTCAGGAGTGGGACACAATTATAAGAGGGACTTTACCTAATGCATGCAATCAGTGTAAATTTATTCTTTGTAATTCTTTTTACCCACAATGTATCCCGAACAATGAAAACAAAATGATAACCAAGGAATAATACTGAGAAATCCAAGCCCACAGATTTGACAACCTAAGCAGATCAATTCCTTGAAAGAGAAATATGCCAAGACTCATATAAGAAGAAATGAACAAATGAATAGATCCATATATGTAGTCTTAATCCATTTTCTTCTGGGTTTACAAAATACCTGAAACTGGTCAGTTTATAAAGAACAAAAATTTATTTCCATAAACTTCTAGAGGCTAGGAAGTCCAAAATCAAGAGGAAAAATCCAGCAAGAGCCTTCCTGCCTTG
The DNA here is from genome assembly GCF_000181295.1 of Otolemur garnettii. NCBI lineage: Eukaryota > Metazoa > Chordata > Mammalia > Primates > Galagidae > Otolemur > Otolemur garnettii. The sequence goes on from NW_003852545.1 coordinate 2,421,580, forward strand.
CTGTCCTATGGCATAATTTGGAGGGCAGGAGAATATGAGAGAGAGAGAAGAGAAGAGGCTGAATGTGACTTTCATCAGAAACCAGAAACCCACTCCTGTGATGACTTACTGCAACAATAATGACGTGAATCAGTTCATGAGGCTAGAGCCCTGATGACCTAATAATCTCTTAAAGTTCCCACTTCTCAACACAGTTGCATTTGGGATTAACTTTTCAACTCGTGAACTTTGAGGAACATATTCAAACCACTGCATTTATTAAATAATATTAATCAATATTTAATAACTTTCCAAAGCAGAAATCCCAGGCCCAGTCGAGTTAGCCAGTGAATTCTACCATACATTTAAGGGGGAAAAATATATACCAATTCTCCATATTGTCTTTTAGAAAATAGAAGCCGAGATAAAATTTCCTAACTTATTCTCTGAAGCTAGCATTACCTAATACCAAAACAAACAAAAACACTGTGAGAAAATTATAATTTAATATCTCTTATGTACACATATACAAAAATCGTCACACAAGTTAGCAAATTGAATCTCACCACATATAAAAAGAAGTATATACAACAGCTACATAGGATTTGTTCCATGCATACAAAGCTGATTAAACTTTCAAAAATCAATTAATATAATCCATCACCTCAACTGACTACATAAGAAAAAAATCACATGTTCTTATCAACACAGACAGAAAAAGGATTTGACTCAATCCAACACCCATCCAGGATAAAAAACACTCAGTAAGCTTGTTATGGACAAAGAGTAGCTACAAATTTTTAACAGTGAGAAATCTTGGAAGCTTTCAGGATTTAATGAAGTTCTCACCATTCCTTTCAATAGAGTACTGGAAGTCCTAGCTTTAAGGGAGGGAAGTACTGGAAGTACTGGAAGTACTGGAAGTCCTAGCATTAAGGGAGGGAGAAGAGAGGAAATGATGCAGATTGGGAAGACAGAACACTTTCTTCAACGTGACATGTTTATATATGTCTAAAACACAAAAGGAATTCACAAAAATATCTCCTGGAAGTAAAGAGCAACTATGGCAAGGTTGCAAGGTAAGGTTCATATACAAGAGTAATGAACAAATGAAATTTCAAGAGCATGTTTAAGAAAC
>NW_003852545.1:2424046-2427948 GCF_000181295.1 Otolemur garnettii
TTTTCATTATTATTTAGTTATGTTAAGGCTAAGAGATTAAGGGATGGCTCATTGAAAAGACAGTTTGCTGTGCTTATGAATCCTACATGGGGCACCTCATGCCATGGTGGGGGACAGTCACATAGGGCAGAACCGTTTTCAGTCATCAGGCAGGGGAAGAGGGTAATGTGGGAAGAATTATTAGGATGATTTTTGGGGGAAAGAATGAGTAAGTCGAGGTAAGCAATTTTAGGACTGCCCAGGTTGAATAATTTCAGCAAGCTCTGGGATTGAGAGTGTCTTCAGAGTTTTCCCAGATCTGATCTATGTAATTAGAGCAGGTAGACAGTGGCCCAGAATCTGGTAGCTTACCAAGCAGCTGATTAAGGATACACAGACAGTCATTTGGTTCATAAATGAAAAATTCCCTTTGGGTAGGGTGACCAGATGTCCCGATTTTGGCGGGACAGTCCCACTTTTCACCAATTTGTCCTGAGCATGGTGGCTTTTTTAAAAAGTCCCGATTTTTGGAAAGAATGCACGAACAGGCTGGAGAACAAGAAGGGAATATATATTTTTCGGCCGCCATATGGCTATTTAACCAGAATATGAGTTTTATATTATTTTTGTTAATTTTATAATGTTAAACTGTAATAAATAATTGCTGAGAAGTGATTATCGAGAACTGCTTATCAAAGTTTGCCTTGTTGTCAGGCCCTGCCGGGTGCCTTCCCCGCGCCTGGCTCCGACCCCGCTCGCCCCCCCCCATGTTGTCCCCCCTTACAGATGTTAGAATCTACCCTACCTTTGGGGTGAGTTGTTTACTATCTCTAGGAATGGGCTATCCCTGGGAGGGGTGGTTCTTCCAAGGTCAGCAAAACTGCAGATGTCAAAGCATCAGAATAAAGAAAATAAAGGACACGGTTAATACAGATATGTTATAGAAAGCAGGCACATTTTCTTTCTAAATGAAGCAATTTATGTTGTTGAAATAAAATATTACACTAGTGTTTTGCCTCATTTCAAGCAATCAGTTGTGAGTCCTGTCACTGATGATATTTTTTTTTTTTTGTATATTGATAACAAATGCAGCAAACAACATTTCCCAGTGTTTTCATTAAGTCAAATATCTTTGTAAGGTTAATGAATAGAGTGTAAATGTATATTCTGCATGCAGTAAAAATCAATAAAGTGTGTTACATTGCTGCCTTAAGTCATAATAAAATTCCAGGAGTCCGTTGTTGAAAATAACACATCAAAAATGATATTGAGTTAATTTAGCTTTAGTTTTAAAAAGTAGGATATGATTTGACTACAGAAAAAAATATATTTTGATAAAAACTTTAGTTTTCCAACTTGCTAGGGAATCTTATACTAAGTCCTAATGCCTTACAGTAAAATCCAAAATTCTTAAAATTCTTAAAATTTAATGGAATCGTTAAAAATTTGCTTTAGGACTTAATAAAAATGATGGGTGAAAAGGGACACTAAGGAAAGGGCTTCAATGAAAGTATTTCAAATTGTATATAAACCCAGCACAGTGGACCCCAGGATTGCATTAATGTACATAGCTATGATTTAATGAAAAGAAAAAAAAGGAAGAAAAGGGCTTCAAGGAGGTGGGAGGAAAACCCTGCCCGCTGATCCAGGAAGTCTGGAGGGCCTGTTGGAATGTGGGTGTGAAGTAACCTAGGTAACCAATGACCAATAGAAAGAGACCATCAGTGACCAATAGAACAGTGCAATGCTGCCTGGAGAGAGGCCTAGGCCAGACTTGTAGCCAATTTCAAAGGGAGAGGGTCCGGAAACGCCTACAGGCCTTTGTATCTTGTTCTTTCTCACCTCTGCTCCTTCATGAGAGGGCCTGGTTTCCAACTCTCTTTGGAAGTGCTCTAAACTTTCTCTTTGTTCTTCCTAAATAAAATTTCTCTTTGTTATACTAAAATGTGTGCGGGTTACTTTTGCTCTGTATTCACACTGCCAGAGCTCCCCAGTCTTATTTTTTCATTTCCATTCATTTTTATTTTCAATTCCCCCTGAGCCTTGGTTGAACTTTCTAGCTCAGCCAAGTAATCGAACCATATCCCCTGAGTTTGGGGAACCAGGACTCCCAGCCCCCAACAATGGGAAACTGGCATATAGCAAATAACAAAACGTTGCCATATTCTTATTTTAGTTTAATGTATGTTTTCCTGTTTAAATTTTAATACTAAAAGAAATATGTTTAAAAGTTTGATTAATTTAGAGAAAAATTTTGATGAAGTGGACCAAACTCTCTCTCCCAGTGTCCCACAGCACTTGGAATTTATACAATGTATAGGAAAATTGTTTGGTAAGAGAAAGAGAAGCCATTGGTATTTCAGACTGCTGACCTGGGATCAATGGTAAGTGTCAATCATTAATTTATTGCATAATGTCAGCTAAACTGCTTAAATCTTCTAAACCTTAGTTTCCTCTTCTTTCAAATTGTCACATGGAGGTGACAGACATCCCTCTGTTACAGTTGTTTTTAGAAACCTATGAGTTAATATTGCACATAAAATGGAAACTTCCGCATTAAAAATGTATACGTGATGCTCAACAAATGGTCATTAGTACGTGTTGTGTGATTAATCATCTCAATCTGAAAAAAGGTATCTCGTACATGTTGAATATTGTTTCCCAGCCTCTTCAGTGATTAACAGTTTAAACATTATCTCCTCAGTGATGGCTCTTTTCAGCTTTTATATGTAAATAAATTTCACTAATCTCTCAGTTTCTCTTTATCACTTTAATTTAATTCATTCCTAGCATATAGATTATTTTATTGCATTCCATTAAATTGCCTGTCTCCCCTCCTGGTAGCTTCCATTAAAGGGAGGGCTTTGTCTTATTCATTAAATAAATATTTGTTGAGAAAGTGGGTAAAGGAAAGAATGGTGTTCTCGTTATTTAAAAATAAGGCAGAGTTGTTGGTAAGTTTTCTGGTGTTACAGGCTGTAGTCATTTGATTCCTCCAGAGACTGGCTCATGTGGTTTTGGAGACTGAGAATTCCCAGAATTTACAGCTGGCTAGCAGGAAACTGATGAAAGCCCGTGACACAGCTCTAGTCCAAATCTAAGGAGCTGAGAACCAAGATTGTCAGAGGTACAAGTTTCATGTGGCGTCTGGTCCAACTCCAGGAGAAGACCCATGTCCTTGCATGGAGACCAGCAGAGAGTGAATTCTCCCAGTTGACCAACCTTTTTGTTCTATTCATGCTTCAAACAGGTTGAATGATGCCATCCACACTGGAGAGGTCAAACTGCTTTACTTTGTCTACTGATTCAAAGGTGAATCTCATCCAAAAATATCCTTATAGACAGGCCCCAAATAACCAAATACCTGAACATTCTGTGGCCCAATCAAGTTTAATGCATAAAATGAATCCTTATAATACTTGCTGAACTTGAAAGCTGGTATATTGTAATTTTTCATACTATAATGATATTTGCCATGCCAAATTGCTTTTCTTTTGAGGCAGGTGTCAGATGATGTATTTCCTTTTGAATCACCTTTAAGTCTAAGACCTGGTGCTCTTTAGCTCATAAAATATTTGTGGATTGACATTTTAACAACAAACAATTAAAGGGTGATGACAAGATATGTATATCTGGGCTTCAGTATTACTTGAGATACTCAAGTTTTTGCATATGTCAAGCTATATTATGTTTGATAGCTAAATTTCACTATGAATTTCAGTACCATCTATCAATACTAAGGATGAATGAGCCTCTATGGCACAAAGGGAACTTCAGTTTAAATATGTAGCCCAAGGGGGAGTTGCTCATTGATAAATTCAGACATTTAAGACCTCTGAATATTATTTTCCTCCCAGAAGAAACAAGACAACCCTTTTATCCACCTTCTACAAAAATCGCAGTCATTTGTTTAAGTTCAGGCA
>NW_003852545.1:2428282-2431334 GCF_000181295.1 Otolemur garnettii
GAGACCGGGTCTTGCTCAGGACTTGAGCCCAGGCTGCCTTCGAACTCCTGGGCTCAAGTGATCCTTCCACTGCAGCCTCCCAACTAGCTGGAACTACATGGACCCACGTTGGCTGTGCATTGTAATTTCTAATTCATGTCATAGAATGATATTCTCTGACACTATTTACTTTTATATTTTTATTGAATTATCACACGTAGCAATTTCTCTTCAAACAAATGTAGCATTTTCTAGGCATTGTGATGATAGGATAGAAGCTGCATTCAGCCTCCTTAAAGAATTTACAGATCACCTGTGTTTATAATCCCAGACCTGGTTTTATATGTGACTCAACATTGAACCTTGACTTTTCCCTGATTTACTATTTGTCACTTGTTTTGAAGCCTCTGATTCTACCCGGAATCAACTTCCTTTCCAAAATGAGCAAAATTAACACACAAATAGTTATCATGATTCCTGCTCCCTTTAGCTTTGTGTGCAGTTTTGCATTTCACCCCCAATTCTCTACTGTTTCTAGACAAGTTACATCATTTTAAATGATTCCTGCATTTGTTACTGGAATAGTAGGCATGATTAGTGGGAAGAGAAGTAGACTTCTGCTACTCAAATATTATATTATAATACATGTATGTGGATCACCTGAAAACACATTTTTTTAGCATAATTCTTTTTCTTTTTTTTATTTAATCATAAAGAGGTAAATTGTGTATATATTAATGCATTTAGCGGATCCGATGTGCTGATTTCATACACAATTTGGAATGCGTACATCATACTGGTTAATATATCCCTCACCTCATTTACTTAATTATTGAGTTAAGACATTCATACTCTATACTTAATAGATCTAAGATGTTGAAAACACATTTAAAGGTAGACTTTGATTCATTATGTCTGGGCAAGATTCTGCATTTCCAACAAGATATATACTACTAATCTAAGGACCACACATTGAGAAGAAAGGCTTTAGAAATTTCTCAGTTCAAATTTCTGTATTTTTTTTTGTGATATCCCTTAAACTTTTGTATATTACTTTTTTTGACTATAAAAGGGGTATTACAAAATCCAACTTATTTTAAAATGGTCTTCTTAATCAATATGGTAATATTACCAAATATATTTTATAAACCATGAAGTGTTATATGAATTAGAGATGATAGTAGTATTCTCTTATATTTGCTTCCATAGGTGTGTGTGTATTTATAATATTTGTACTACTTAGAGCTATTTCTGATTCATTTTTATCTACTAGAAAATTCCTGAAAATTTATGCTTGGATTTTTGCCAGACTAATTGGCCTAGGAGTAAGCCATGTTATACCTAAATAGATTTATATCTATCTCAATGTTATCAGTAGGAGGAATTGCTAGACAGTATTATTGGACAAGGCTATCTGGCCTATCACTATGATACCGGATTTTTTATACTGAATTTCCAGGCTCTTGGTCTCAGCGGTTCAAAGAATGAAGCGACAGACCACAGGATAGGTTTTATACAACAGGTGTAAGTGTTACAGCTCTCACAACAAGCCAAACCTCCCTGTAGAGTAGGATTAGCAGTAAGATAGGTTTTATAATATGAGTGTTACAGCTCTTACAAAGGGGCAAACCTCTTTGCAAGTGTTACAGCTCTTACAAAGGGGCAAACCTCCTTGCAAGTGTTTACAGCTCTTACAAAGGGGCAAATCTCATAAAGCAGGATACAAGTGTTACAGAGCCAAACCTCCTTGCTCTTCTGCTCTTTCTCCTGAGATCTGCCGAGGTCTGTGCTCAGGCTCTCTGGCTTATATAGAGGCAGTTGTCCAATGAGCTTTTGGGTCATGAAAATAGACTAATCATGAGCAGGTTTTGAAAACAGACCAATCAGGGATTCATTGGAGGAATCTCCAGAAGTCCACATGAGGAGACAGCACGGCACCAGTGTCTTCCCCCACTCGTGTTTGGTTCCTTTGGCTACTGGAGCTTCTGTTGGGGGAGGGAAGTTCCTCCTGCTTGCCTACGCTCCAGACTGCTGGTTCCTCTGCCGGCTGCCACCAACACTGCCAAGACAGAGGCAGCAGGTCCTCCAGCCCCACTTAGCTGAGCTGGCTAGGGTGCCACTTGTCCGGTATCAACTACATACACATCTCTTAGAATACTTCTTTGTTCTCAGTAGCTTCTCAATAAATTTGCTGAATTAAATGAATTACTATAACTTCTTTGGTCTTCCATTACCCTAAAGTTGATAAATGTTGAAATCCTAACTCTCAAGGTGGTACAGTGTTAGCAGGTAGGACATTTGGCAAATAATTAGTTCATAAGGATAAATTTTAAAAAGGGGATCAGTGCCCTTACAAATGAGGCTTCAGCAAGCCTTCTTGCCTCTTTTACCATAGAAGACACAGTGAGAAGGTGCCACGTAGGAACAAGAAAATGGGTCTTTGCCACATGACAAAGTCATTAGCCCCTTGGTCTTAGTCGTCCAAGACTCCAGAGCTGGGAAAAATGAAGTTGTTGCTTATAACAACTCACATGGTAGTATTTTGGTGTAGCATTTTAAAGAGACTAAGATAACATCAGTTCAGTTTGCTAATTTTTCATTCCTTCATTCATGTAGCATATGTTTGGAAATCCAGTACTGAACCAAATACAGATAATATGCAAAGATGAGTTAAGCAGGACCAGTATTCTTAAGATCTCATAATGGAATGCAGAATCAACCATGGGTGTTATTACAAGGTGATGTGTAAAAAGAAAAATGAAATTAAAAAAATATATATGGTGATGTTGGAAAGCAAAAGAGAAAAACCTTATATATTCTCATTAGATTGTTCAATAAAATTAAGACTGATAAGAAATTGCCATTTGAAATTACAATCACAATTTTTTTCAGTATATCAGGCATTCATTAATGTAATGAATCAACAGTTAGATGATTGTCTTCCAAGTTCCCTTATATAGCTCTATAGATTTTGGGGTGTTTGTTTGTTTTTGAGACAGGGTCTCACTATGTCGCCGTCCATAGAGTGCTTTGGCATTATAGCTCAAGGTAACCTCAAACTCTTGGACTTAAG
>NW_003852545.1:2431354-2433755 GCF_000181295.1 Otolemur garnettii
GATTCTCTTGCCTCAGGCTCCCAGGTAGCTGGGACCATAGGCCCCCACCACAATGCTCAGCTATTTTTTGGTTGCAGTTGTTACTGTTGTTTAGCTGGCCCAGGCTGGATTCAAACACACCAGCCTCGGTGTATGTGGCTGGTGCTATAACTACTGTGCTAAAGATGCAAAGCCACAGCTGTATAGCTTTATAATTTTTAAAAATTTCTTTCTTTCTTATGCAGACTCATAAGAAACCTGGAGTGACAGCAAGACATGATACAAGAAATTTTTGAGTAGATCCAAATAAAGAATTTGATTGATGGAAAAAGATATATCGGTCATAATGGAAACTATCATTCTATACAAGATTAATCAATAAGATCAGACTGAAATTTGAAGAAAAGAAACGAAAACTAGAAAAGAATTTAAAATATTGTCCAAATAGTTCATTTGGGATTGCAAAGAACTGTAGACTCTTCGTTAAAAAAAAATGCCAATGCTGTAAAACCATCACCATCCGCATCTTTGACCTCCTGATTTTAAGGGCTTCATAGAACAGAACATTAAATCTCCCACCTTTAGGGGAAAAAATGTAAATATGAGCAGAAGTTGGTTTTCAAAAGAACAAAGTAGTGTTTTCTCTCACCTCACCCAGGAGATTATGAATAAGTCAAGAGCAGTTCTTTTATATCTCTATTGAAAACATTTACAGAAAAAATAAAAAGGCTGAATTGCTTTGCTTCTTGTTTTCTTTTTAACTCAGTGGTTTATTCAGATAAGATAGTTATTTGTGTTTTGTTCTACTGCGTTTGAAGTGAAACATATCTCCTGGATACTTGAACTCTTTTATGAGAAGTCAAATACCTTTGTCTAGAAGAAATTCCTACTTCCTATGTGAATAACTGAGTTCCCAAAGATAGATTTGAAATATGAGAATATACTCGATTTCAGTGAAAACTGAAGCTTTTAATTCCCTTTCACCTGTCATTATGTTATGTCAGCTGGAGAAGCAAATTTCCCCCATCCCAGGTTAATATTGAAGATTTGCTTATCACAATTACATTCTGCAAATTTTTCTTAAAATCGTCATACTAAGGTTTTAGGCGAAAACATTGTAAAAGGGTGTGCACTAATAAAAAATAATTCTTTGCTCAAGGGAATTAGCTTTTATAGTTGACCTAGCAACAAAATGCCAAATTAATTGTTTTTCATAAGGGCTGTTAATCATAATGATGACAATTCCACACAAAGAACCCACTGGTAATTAAATATTGCTGCTTGCTTTAAGTATAATTTAAATCGCCCAGCATGTTTAAATGCTGCAGACAGAAGAGTTTCTAAGTGGGTAGAGATGATCCATAAGCTAATTGCTAAGCAGTGGTGGCATTTTCATTTATTATAGACCACTCAACCATTAATTGTGTATGGTGATACAGTTCACTGGAGTTTCTCATTGAACAAGTTGCAAAGGTTAACTGGAGCCAAATTACAATGAAGTCAAAAGTAAGGAAGAAACACGGGTCCTATCTACTGACATGCATAGAAACAATAACAGAGTTTTAATCAGAAGCCAAGCAACATTTTTATAACAAAAACACAATATTTATTCCTTATTTTGTAGAAGGATGTAATATATACATGTTCTTCGGTATTAAAATTCATAATGCCAGTTGCTGTTATTCCTAGCTATATTTTTATTTTAGAGCATTGAAACATTCTAACAAAATTAATGCTTTGGAATAAAAATAGATTATTTAATAGTTAGGCATTTTGGAACCAAATATATTAAATCATTAATTCTTAGAGCAGCAGGAGCTGAATATCATTGTCAAGTGTTTTGACATTCTGTCTTGTTATTTGGGGTGTCCTAAAGTACATCAGATGTTCCCTTACCAGTGGAAATCATCTCACGGGTGGGTCTCATTCCAAAGCCCTTATTCTGCTTCCTGCCTTTGAATTAATCTGATTGATTTGTGAGTAAAAATATCTCCACTGTTCCTTAAGCCCTCACAGGTAATAAATCATTAGGGCTTCCCTAGCTGTAAATACAAGACAGTACTTCAGATGAACTTGGCTTAGTGGCAATTGTACCTGTGGAAAAAACTAAGTAGTGATTATTTCTTACTGGAAGAGAATGCACACACAAAGACAAAACATGTACGTAGATTTTTTAAAAAGTACTGCGAAGTTATTGCTATTATTCAAATCTTCATAACTGCTTCTTTCTGTCTGTTTCATAAATCCACCACTGAGAGTCCTGAGCTTCCATTTGTAATTACCCTGGCCTGTGTGGATTGGTAGAGTTTTAGGATATTATATAAGATACAACAGATATTTTCATAACGATTATATCATCTTGACATATTTTTCTTATTATTAAGAGTATCCGTCTTTTCTCATTATGAGAGTTTCTTTTTTT
>NW_003852545.1:2434179-2466347 GCF_000181295.1 Otolemur garnettii
ATATTTTCTGTTATTATTATTGAAATATTGTTATAATTTATTTTTGTGTCTTAGTTATTTTAGTTTATGAGATGTGACACTTAAATTAATATTATCCATTTCCTTTTCTAATACATAGTTAAATTTAATTTTCTTCCTACTCTTTGGTCATATTTATTTTATATTTGTTTTGTAATCACATTCTGCTACCTTATTTATACTTTCCTGTACATCCTCCAACACTGCCATCGAATGAGTTCTCCCCAAATTCGTACATTAAAACCCTAATTCCCAATGTGGTAATATTTGAAGATGGGGTTTTGTGAGGTAGATAATTCAATTTAGATAAGGTTGTAAGGGCACAGCTTCCACTAGGGGATTGATGAATGAAAATAAGAACAAACACAGAATGAAATTATAACAGCAATAATAAATCCAGTGAGTGGATAAAAGAGCAAAATATATACAGGTGAGCCACAAATCAAAAATGGATGAAGATAAAATTATTATAGTTTGAATCATTATTTTTAAAGCTGTATGTTGAAACTGAAGCCCAGGTTATGATAATTCCTGGGAATTCTGAGTCATTATTTTTTCACATATATATTTAAAATATATATATATATTTATTAAATCATAGCTGTGTACATTAATGCAGTCATGAAGTACAATGTGCTGGTTTTATATACAATTTGAAATATTTTAATCAAAGTGGTTCAATAGCCTTCATGGTATTTTCTTAGTTATTGTGTTAAGACATTTATATTCCACATTTAGTAAGTTTCACATGTCCCCTTGTAAGATGCACCGTAGGTGTGGTCTCACCAATTACCCTCCCTCCACCCATTCTCCCCCCTCTCCTCCCCTCCCTCTCCCCTTTCTCTATATTCTTGGGCTATAACTGGGCTATAGCTTTCATATGAAAGTTATAAATTAGTTTCATAGTAGGGCTGAGTATATTGGATACTTTTTCTTCCATTCTTGAGATACTTTGCTAAGGAGAATATGTTCCAGATCCATCCATGTAAACATGAAATAGGTAAAGTCTCCATCTTTCTTTAAGGCTGCATAATATTCCATGGTGTACATATACCACAACTTATGGATCCATTCGTGGGTTGATGGGCAATTGGGCTTCTTCCATGACTTAACAATTATGAATTGGGCTGCAATTTATTTTTATTTTTTCTGCAAATAGTTTTACATATGAATTAATACTTTTATTTCTGTCCTCTATATATCCTTGCCTTTCATTTATATTTTGCTTGTCCATTTATGTTGCTATAACAAATAACTATAGACTGTGTAATTTGTAGCCAATAGAAATTTGTATTTCACAGTTCTGGAGGCTGGAAGCCCAAGTACAGGGTCTTGGAAGATTCAGGGTCTCGTAAATGTTCCTTTTTGCTTTCAAGATGGTGCCTTTTGCTTCATTTTTACAAGGCAAAAAAGCGATTACTTCATTTTCACTTGGGTACAGCAGAAGAGCAAAGGTCCTCAGGGCACTCCCTTCACCTCTTAACAAGATCACTGATAATATCCATGAAGGCAGAAAATGCCTGATGACTTAACCACCTCTTGACTAGACTCACCTCTTAATACCATCACCTTGGGTTTAGGTTTCAATATATACATTCAAACGATAATAATACTTACTCTTCATTCATTTTTTATTTACGATATAGCTATGTACATTTTGTCATCCGACCCACTCATTTGGCTTATTATTGCAAATATTACACCTTTATTTGTCACTCTCAATTATTAATTTAACTTATCAAGTGACTCCTATCTCACTTCAATTAAATCTTTTGGGTTGGACGGCCAGGGAGCAGGGCAGGAGTACACTGAGAGTAATACAGTGTAATTAAAATAATGGAGTTAGACTTGGACTTAACTCAGATCCTATCTACATATCTTGCTAAAGGTATGGACAAAATTATTGACTTTTCTGAACCTCAGTTTTCTTACACATTAAATGGGACTGTTAACATTATGATATCTACCTCATTGGGTTGTGAGGATAAATTATGTTAATATAATCCAGCAAATAAAATAGTGCCTGGCCCAACGTTAGCGTTTGAATAGCATGAGATCCTATTAAGTCAGAAGAAGATAATTTTATTATCAATTAGTTTTTTGATAATTAAAAAACATCAGTGTTTGCTTTCATCTAGAACACAAAATTATCAAATCCCATCTCAGAAAATGATTTGTGAACTTTGTCAAGAGCATGTGAAATTTTAATTTGGGACCTGCCAACAGAAAAGGATCCATCTTCCTTTCCCACTGACGGCTACAGAACTTTCCTGCATTTCTCTGTAATTAGGTAAAATGCCCCTGCCTCCTAAAACTCTTCCCATAGCATGAGAATAAAATTTCTAGCCATTTGTGCAGTTAATCTCCCTTACATAAAAGAATAATAACATTTCTCATATTTTTAGGGTTACAACAGTGGTTTAGTCCAGAAGGGGCGCCTAGTTTAAACCAGCAAAGTGCCAGGATGACTGGAGTGGCTGGCTTTCTGGGTATTTGCCTTTCAAGAAACAATGAAACTAAGGAAGTTAGAGACATCTATTAGCACTAAAAGCAGAGAAACAAGAGACTGTCTCGTTCCTAGTGAGATTTTATTTATTTGCCAAAGAGCCAGAATTAAGAAATAGACTCTTTCAGGAGACAAGGACAGCTGCCTCTCTTTCTTCCCCAGCAAATGAAATCACTCACCTTCCCTGGCCTCTCAAAGTGCTGCGATGGGTTTACCTACCGGGTCACGTCTCGTCGTCCTTGTTTGTGCACGTATGTATCTGTGAGATCAAATCTCTGTGCATCCAAAGGGATCATGCTTAAGGGATGGCTGGGAAAGCATAACAGCTAACTGCTCACAGCTGCTGACATTAATTACTCTCTTACACATTATCCCTTAACAGCAAGAGTCTTATCCTGGAGTGACTGTAAGTCCCCTCGCCTGCCCCAGTCTCACCCCTCTGGACATTAATGAACCTTTTTGAAATCTATGCAACATTCTTCATTATCTTATTACAGACAAAATTAGTACTGTGCCCAAGACTTTCCTTTCCTTGCAGTCCTCAAGTGGTGGTGGTTTTTCCTGGAAGCAGCACGGGCATCTTCCTCACACTTCTATGCCACTTTCTGACAATCTTCTCTACTTTATAAAACATGCAGCAGCTTTGAAACAAAAATGGCACCTCTTGTCCCTAGTGTATTAGACTTCCAAGACTGCACATTTTCAGCCAAGTCACTACCACTCTATTTCCCCAATCATGATTCATAATCATTCAAATATTCACGTGGGGGCACTTTTAATATCTTCCCCTCCATTGCTCTGCTCCTTTAACTAACTTGTCACTGTTACCCCCAATCAGAGGCACTTCACCACCTGACCACAACTCCTGTGTTGTTAACTCATCCCGCCTGTCCCTGACTCATGTAATTTTTGTCTTTGTTTTGCTTTTAATTTCAGTGGGACCATTAATCTTTTGACTGTGCAATTTTTTTGCCAAGTTACTCACAGAGTTTTATTATTCCTGTGTTCTTCCCTCTTGAGCTTCACATTCCACAATCCATTTTATAATCACGCCTTTTACTTTTATTCCCTCCACTCTCTTGCCTTCTTCTTTCTCTTTAACCTTCCTGGCAAAAGTTGAATAAAGGAAAAAACTCACTTGCTGCTCCCCACAGGCAAAAACATCACCATATTGTGCCCAAGAGTTCGACAAAGACCACACTGCTGAACAAGCCACATTTACAGCAGAGTCCTTTACTAAAGGGCCGGCCGGCAACTGCCAAAGCATCCCAACATGGGCTTTCTGAGAGCAGCCCCCAGTGCTTAAGGGGTTGGGTTTTTAAGGCTTGGTCTGCATCCTAGTTGGCACACAGGCTGTTCAGATGCATCCAGGTAGGATAGCAAGCAAGCATTGTGCAGAAGCAGAATTTTGCAGTTAGTCATACGTCATACATCTTTGTTTTAGTATTTCTCCCCTATACATCTTAGTTTCAGTAATTTCCCCACCTGGTATTATTTAAAAGTCAATCTGGGTACAGTTGGTACCTCCCCGTCTGTTTCCCAGGGACTTAGCTGAACAAGAAACTTAGAGTGAACTAGAAGCAAGAAATAAATTTGTACTTTCCCACCTATCTTGGGAGTGAACTAGACTTATTTCATTTTTTTTTTTTTTGAAACTTTGCAGTCCAGAAATTTGCCAGGAGTTAACTGTTATTTTTTCATCATAGCCTAGGCCTGACACCCTTCTGTTTTATCCTAGACCCACTAGGCCTAACAACCATAGTCATCCCCATACCAACTGCTCCAGCTGTAATTAAGTACCCAGTGCCCTTGAAAGTCAGATGCCACCTACATCCCCCAATCCACTTGCCTTCAAATTTAGGAGATCAGGCCTCAGTCACGACCCGCCTCTTTATCATACGCTGTCACATTAAAAACCACAGACCAATGGGAAGACTTTAGTGTACTCACCAGTTTTGTATATCTAGTAATTTTTGTTTTCCTAATGACTTAAATTAACATGTTTATCCTTTTTTTCTTTTAAAATCTTCAACCCTCCTCTAGAGGAAATGACCCAGAAGCTCATGAAAGCTATTTTCTAATCCTGGTTAAGAGCTAGCTACATTCCTCGACCTCGTCACTGTTGAATGGAGACAGGCGACTTATTCTCTATGTTAAAGCATAGAGTAAGAGTCATATGTGGGTTAAGAACTTGCATTCCTTCTCCACACTCTCCCTCCTGACCTCTTCTGAAGCCTGAAAGAAACCCCAGGCTGAGGTCCACAAAGCCACATAGCAAATAGGGAGTGGAGCCAAGAACTTAAACATACATGTCCAGCCATTAGATGAACTTATAAGGCTATTCAGATAATTAATGTGTAAAAAAATTGCCCGTCACTTGTGTTAAGCCACCCACTGAGATTTCAGGTTTTATTCTTAAAAATGCTTGACTTAGGGCTAGGTGTGATGGCTCATGCCTGTAATCCTAGCATGTGGGAGGCCAAGGCCGGAGGATTGCTTGAGTTCAGGAGTTCCAGACCAGCCTGAGCAATATCAAGACCTTGTCTCTCCTAAGAAATACAACAACTAGCAGGGCACAGTGGCAGGTGCCTGTAGCCCTGGTACTCAGGAAGCTGAGGCAGGAGGATCATTTGAACCTACGAGTTTGAAGTTGACATTAGCTAGGCTGCTACAAAGTCACTCTAGCCTAGGGTAGCAGAGTAAGATTCTATATTAAAAGAAGAAAAAAGAATGGTTGCATTAATTACCCTTATTTTGGGAACCTTTCTCCAAGTTCTCACTCTCATCTGGTATTCTTGCCCTTTCATTTTACTATAAAGCAAAACAAAAACAACCAATCCAAAAGAATGTCTGCACATTCCTCTATTAGACACCCTTATACCTGGATCTATGTCCATAATCACAGCTTATTCTTCTGTTATGATGATCAGGCATTCTACTGTTGTGTTGTAGACACAGAATCAAATCCCATATTTCCTACTCAAAGACTTCTTTTGCATAACTGGCAATAATTTTTTTTCCTGTGTCATTAACATTTTCATTGGTAACTCTCTCTCACACACACACCCCATTTTTTTTTTTATTTGGCCTCAGTGACAGCCTGACTGCCTGGTTCACTTCAGCACTCATGAGAAACTCCTTTTTCTTCTCTTGGGTGGATTCTTATCTTCCCAATTTCTAAATAATGGATGAGGTTATTTATCAGTACTTTATAACTTATTTTCTATTCGTTCTCACTTTTTAGGCAATCTCCTCCAAAACCATGGATTTATTCTGTCAGAAGAAAAACTAGATTATTAAAAAAAATAGTTTTAAATACTGTACATTTTTGACTCTCAAATAAATACTTCTAGCTGCACTTTCATCAATGAAATCAAATCTCGTATAACTGGCTACAGATATTAAAGACAAGGACAATGGTGGAAAAGATGATCACATTTAAATAAATAAATTGTAAAATTTTTTAATAGCATTGCTACAATATTAATTTTCTACCTTTTACATTTGTGTTCTGGTTAAATGATTGACATTGGAGGAAATGGAAGAAGGCTATAAAGAGGTTTCTCTACCTTTGCAACTTTTAAATAAGTCTAAAATTAGTTCAACATTAAATAGGTTTAAATGGACTGAATAATAAAAAATAAAAATTTAAGAAGTAAGGAACTGTTTCCTGAAAAGATGGACTTTGTGGCGACCTAAAAAAATGGAGAAAATGGTGTGGAAAATGCAGGGAAATTGTTTTGACTATTAAAAAAAAAATCATTCAACGAGACAAATAAGACAGAATTGGGTATGTTGGAGACAGAATGGTATTTTTTTTGTGGAGCTTGGGTATGAGGAGGGCAAGTTTGTGATGAAGGTGAGGTGTTAGCTTAGGATTGTATTGAATTGAAATGAAATGAGGAAGGGCTGAAGCTTTGCTTCTCAAAATGTTTCAAACTAGAGAAGACTAAGAAGAAACACCATCCATCACTTTTACTCTGAACAAGCTTTCAGCGAGCATGAGATGAACTTGATGGCCTTAATAAGTCCTTTGTGCTTTTGATCGTTTTGCTCTATGAACTTGCCTGGTGCTGTGTCTGCTATAAATGCTCCTGATATGAACAAAATTAATTTCTGTCACTATCACCTTTGATTTTCTCTTTCAGTTGTAGGAGATACACCATTACCAAGAAGGAATCTTGCCACTTATTACATGCTGCGAACCTTAATTGCCAGTTTCATGTGTGAGTGTGTGTAGGTTTGCTTGTTTTCTAGTGCATTGTGCCCTGACCTTTAGTTAATCATTGATTATTGTTTGGGGTATAATATAAACACTGAATAACAATGACACTTCATTTATAAACTCTTGTCTATAGCTCTAATTTCAGCTACAAAATGATACAGAGGAAACACGTGGGTGGGAAGTGTGAGAGTGCATTAGAGAAAGTCATAATGTTCAATTCCCAGCAAGCATCTTTTCTAAATAGCTTACATTCAAGGAGGATGTTACAAATTGTTCTGACATTATTATCAAGCTAATAAGTCCCTGGGCCAATCAACTCCCTAGAAGTCAAAGGATTCTACAAAATTATTATTAGTATTAGTAAACTGTGGCCTTCTTTGGTAAGCTATGGAGGGTCTTGACATATTTAGTTAATCTTCTTTTTTTTTTTTTTTGTGAGACAGAGTCTCTCGGTAGAGCACTGAGGCTTCACAGCTCACAGCAACCTCAAACTCTTGGGCTTAAGCTTGCCTCAGCCTCTCATGTGGCTGGGACTACAGGTGCCTGCCACAACGGTCAGCTATTTTTTGTTGCAGCTGACATTGTTGTTTTAGCTAGCCAAGGTTGGGTTCAAACCCACCAGATTAGGTGTATGTGGCTGGCACCGTAACCATTGTGGTATAGGTGCCAAGCCATAGCTAGTCTTGATTTTAAAATATCTAAGATACAAAATTTCCATCGTATACAAGAATAAAATTTATCACATATTTCAGATATATGCATAGGGGAAGTTGAATTTAATCTAAATGTAACAGAATAAATATTGCCATTTCAAAGGAGTATTGTATAAGAAGCATAAGACTAAATGACTAAACGTGTAAACACACGGGTTTGTTCACACCACCCCTTATCCCCACCCAGAAAGACAATATGCACAGCTTCTTAGATGAGAGTTCGCAAATTAGAATCAACCTTGGTACACACTGCCCCACAAAATGAAAATAATGTCACTAAATACTCAAAAATATTGTAATGAAAACAAAACCTAATACATGATTTTTCAAAAACACTGTTATTTTATAGCACAGTGAGTAGTGCTATGACCTGTAGCCTTCTATATAAGTTTCTGTGACTTGCTTATGGTAAATGACTTGGGCTTTAAATCAATTAAGGCATTTCTTAATCATTTACTCTGGTGAATTACAAATTGATATAAAAGAATTTGGTTTGGAGGATGAAATTGGCATCAAGGAATTATGGATTTAGTTCTTCCTTAGGATTAACTTTAAATCACACACTAACACCACAGGCATAGAACAGCCCAAGACTGGATTTATTTGTGTTTTAACCAGGCGGGGTAATGTACAGTGAATTCAGACAGATATCTGGACACCTATTTCTGCTAATATGACAGGTTTGTATCAGGATTGGCCCCTGTGTGGAAATAAGCAATAATTCTGAATAAAATAGGCAACGTATTTCCTTAACATCATATCAGATATTTGTGTGTCAGCAACCTGAGTGGAGAGGGGAGTCAGGGCATAAAAGTATTTACTTGCAGCCAAGATTTACCTGATCTCCCCAATTCTGTGACATTATATTAAATTCTTTAAGGCATCATGGAGGGTAGAGAGGCCTCAGGCATAGACCGTCATCACACACCATAGTGTATCAAAGGAGGTCCTTAAAACTTAAGCCAGAACCAAGTGATGTAATGGGGATATGACATATGCTCTTTGAGTACCAAGTAATGGCTTTGTAACTTCCTCTCAACTGGCCAATTGGAATGCAAAATACAAGGAATAATAATAACAAAGAATTGTAAAAAAAAATGCTACTGAGAATTGATTAATCACAAATTTCTTATAACACAGATTTGTAGCCAAAATTTACTACTTGTATAAAATTGAAAAACCAAAAATTAGAAATAGGAAATCTTGCAAGGTACATCTGGGCACTTGGTAGGTGTTACCTCAGAGAAACCCAATTCTACTTAGGACTGTGAAGAATTCCTAAAATAAATTTCCAAGGAAAACAAATATTATAGTCAAAATACATATTCACAAAAAGCAATAAGTTAACTTAGTGGAACCCTGCACACACAAAAAGATACACACTACTTCATATTACTCCATAATTAGACAAAGATAATAAAAATAAACCTAATTGTATATTTAAAGATTAAAATTATGTGTGAGGACTTATAAACAGTAAATTACTAAAAATAAAAAAATAATAACTGAATAAAAAGTGTAACAGATGTCTTTATCGCAAATTAAAACAACAAAGACAGTTTCTACATGTCTTAAACAAGAATTAATGAGCTAGAAGATAGTAAAACAGAATCCTTAGGCCCTGGGGAAACTTGAAATTGTGGTGGAGTCTTCACCACCATTTCACGTATTTTATAATGTTGATACTGGGCAGAAGTATGATGTTTTTATTCTTAAAAAATTCCACATTATTATGTTTTTTCTGTACAGAATCAAATATTTCACAATACAAATTCCATCATTATCTCTAAATCCTTTTATGTTATTTAAAATATGTATTTATTTAAAAATATCTCATTCTATATATAAAATACTATGATTTTATGCCTGCTAACTCATGAAAATTAAAAATACTGGAAGTTTTCTGTGGCCTCCATTTATTTGTTAAAGCTCTTATAATCACAGAAGTGGTCTTTTCTGACATTATCCATATTATAAAAAAATATTTTTGCATAATCCTAATTAAAAACAAAATTACATACAAACACAATATCATAGTCTTTTTTATTTTCATGTTTGCCTAACATCTGCTCAAATTTAGAATGGAAGTAAATAATCTTGTACTTCCTGCCTTTTTCTGCTCTATGGTGGCTGAAAATTATACAGAGAAGTTTGTTGCTGTGAAAGTTTCTATGATTTCCTTTACTACTGGTTTAAAACTGCATGTTCATTTGGATTTCATGTGTTCTCTTTGAGTGGACAGTAGCTGGGTTGACACATAGTTACTGCTTATCTTTTTTTTTTTTTTTGAGATAGAGTTTCACTTTTTCACTCCTAGCAGAGTGCTGTAGCATCATAATTCACAGCAACTTCAGACTCTTGGGCTCAAACGATCAATTCTCTTGCCTCAGCCTCCTGAGTAGCTGGGACTACAGGCATCTGTCTCCACATCTAGCTATTTTTTTAGAGGAGGAGTCTCATTCTGGCTCAGGCTAGTCTTGAACCTGTGAGATCAGGCCATCCACCCATCTGGGCCTCCCAAGTGCTGGGATTACAGGCCTGAGCCAGCACACCCGGCCTGTGACTGCTTATCGTCTCTTGTCATTATCAAAACTCACAAAATAATTTTTAACTTAGCAAAAACAATCTTCCTCAAATCCATAATAAATGTAGGCCAAGTGTTGAATTGTACATAAATTCAAAATTTCCACCCTGCTTAAAAAAGTATATCTCTTGTCCTGCACAGAAGTCATGCTATTTTTCTTCAACACTGAAAGTAATCAATATATGTTTTGTTTAATTACATAAACTTCATGTTATTGCTTCTGCTTACTTTGAGAGCATATTTATAATTAACATGGTAACTGGATTTAAATGACTACCAAGGAGAAGTTAATACATTTTTTTCCACCCATATTACAACTTTTAATTATGTCTTTGTGGTTTGGGAATATTTTTCTTTATGACAATGTTTATAAATTTTAGAGAGTGCTTGCTCTGGAATATGCCTACTGATTTTCATAGTGGATATTGTGCTCCTTCTTAATGCAATGTGATTCAATCAATAATGCCATTTAACAATACTTCATAATGGAAAGCAAATTGCAAGTCGTTAGATCACTTGTTCAGTTGTTAGATATGCATTAATGTTCTTCAGTCTCATTACTTGGGCAAATCATCGAACTTGAAGTTGTCTCTGTACACATAGATTTGCATTCACAATAAAATCAGGGTTCAGCGTTTTAGGTTCATTTTAGAGTTAGTAAACCTTTTCTCCAGAGAGAAGCATTGAAATTTACATGGAAGAAACATTAGTCCTGAAGAAAAAAACCATATATTTCATTCAACAGCCTGCAATAATAATAATCATGTCACTTGAAAAAATACAAGCCAGAACAATTTTACGAACTGAAAGTTTAGTTGACAAGAGTTGATCAATACATAATGATACAGCATCACATGGAATTGGAAAAGACCAGTAATCAGTATAGAAATCATACAACTCTACAATGACAATTACATGGTCTTTAGACTTTACTTAATTCATATGCTAATTAGCATGTTGGTTTCTATGTAATCACATGATGCACATATTTTCATTTTGCTATAAATCCTGTTTATTACTCACCATTAGGAATTGAATTTTTTAACACTGGATATTTATTCCAGTTTCTACATTTTATATTTCTATAACGTCAAATTATTCTAACACATCCTCAACACCTGTTACCACTCATGTAAGTCTAACATAGGGCATTGCTTTCTAGAAGTGTGTTATTCAAACATTTTTTTAACTTTGAATACTACTATGAATTCACCCAGCAAAATTGTGCAAAAAAGGCATATTTTCTTGTATTTAAGCTGGTTATGAATAATAGTGACACTGTCAAGAAATTATTTTCTCTGGATTTGTACAAAGAACAGACTTTCCAGTATAAAGTCTTTATCGAGTAGTTCTAAATATTCTTCATGTTTACTACTAAAAATATCCTTGAATTTCTGACAATTTGTTTCTCTTTTAGTTTTCTAAATATGTGAGCATTTGAAAAGAATTATTTGTTTTTTTTTTTCCTATAGTAATGTAGGAAAAAAATTGTAGGCAAATTACATTTGCCTAATGTAATTATGACAGCTTTTAAAAATAATCTTTACTTTTGTAGGAAAAGATAAATTAACATTTAATTCATACTTGAGAGAAAGCAAGTATTTCTTCATGTGGCTTTAGTTTCTTTTTTTTTTTAATTCCTTACATATGTATTAAAAATGAAGCTTAGGATTTATAAAATGATTCCTGTGTACTTAATAAATGTACACTATTTCTTTTAAGAAAGATGACTTTGAAAGTCACCCTTTATCATTTTTAAGTGTAGGGTTTAGTTACATTAATTATATTCACATTGTTTTATCACCTTTGTATCTACCATCGCTCTCCTCTGTCTCTAAGTTTTTCATCATTCCCGACTGAAATCTGTATTCTTTACTAATAGCACTCCATTCCCTTAAGATCCCTTTCCCACCCACCCCTTTTACTTAATGTCTGTATAATTTTACTATTTTAGGTACGTCATGTAAGTGGAATCATTCGTGTGTACTTATGGGTTTGTTTATTTTACTGAGCATATTGCTTCAAGGATCATCCATATTGCAGCATGTATCAGAACTGAAGTCCTCCATAAAAGTGAATAATATTCTACTGCATATATACTAGGTTTTGTTAATTCATGGACATTTTGTGATATTTGTGCCTTTTGCTCATTGTACATAATGCCACTATGATCATGGTGCACAAACATCTGTTTGAGTCCCTGCGTTCAATCTTTTGGAGTATATTCCCCAAAGTAAAATAGCTGGGTTTGTGGTATGTCTGTTTCACTTTTCAAGGGAGTTCAGTACTGTTTTCTACAGTGACCGCACCACTTTGCATTCCCATCAAAAATGCCCCAGACTTATAACTTTTCCACATTCTCAAAACAATTATTAATTTTTGGTTGTGTTTTACCTTTGTGTCAGAATTGCCATCCTAATGAATGCAAAGTGTTATTTCACTGTGGTTTTGGTTTGGATTTCCGTAATGATTAGTGATGTTGGTTGATTTTCCATGTGTTTATTGGCCATTTGTATATCATCTTTAGAGAAATGACTATTCAAGTGTTTTGCCCATTAAAAATTAGTAATGTTTTTTTTTTCTTCCTGTTGAGCTGTAGAAATTTTTAAAGCTATAGTGTGGTTATTAGTCACTTCTCAGATATAAGGTTTGCAAATATGTTTTGGTTCCCATTCTGAGAGCTGCTTTTCACTCTTGATAGGATCCTTCAATGGACAAAAATTATAAATTTATAAATTTTGATGAAGTCCAAATTATCAATTTCTTCATTTGCTGCCCATGTTTTTGTATTACATCCAATAAGTCACTGCCAAATCAAACGTGGTGAAGCTTTAGCCTTAAGTCTTCTTCTAAGAATTTTATACTTTTAGATCTCATAAGAGGTCATGGACTAATTGTGAATTAATTTTTCTATGTAATATGAGGCAGAGGCCCAACTTCATTATTTTGCATGTAGATTTTCAGTTTGCTGAAAATATTTCCTCTTACGAAAGTAGGAAAACTTACCCTAATATTAATGTGGAGTCTCAAGGGATCCAAATAGCAAACTAATCTTGAAAAAACAGAACAGAGTTGGATGGTTCATACTTTCTGATTTCAAAACTAAGCTAATGCATTGAAAACAGTATGGTCTTTGCATATCAGGCAAACATATAAACTAAAGGAATTAAGAAGAAAGCCCAGAAATAAATTCTGGCATGTATGGTCAAATGAGTTTTAACAAAGATACTTAGATAATGAGGCAGTAGAGAGTTATTTCAGGTGTTTTTTTAATTATTTGAAATTGATTAGTAATTAGTGATTACTAATCAGAGGCATTTAAGTGATTCCTCTGCTCAGTTCTCAGTGGGATGCTTTTCTCATTCAATATCTAGATAGGAATATTTGATATGATTACATTACACTGACTAAAATATATACAGATTAAACATGTGCTTCTAGAGAAGGCCAACGGTAATAGAAATATATGCTGTGTGGCATGGCCAAATATACATATTTAACAAGCTAAGGTGAAGTTGTAGATATTCACAAAAGGAGAAACATGGGTGTGTGGAGTTGAGCTTCCTGCCCCTGCCCAGAGTGTGTGCACAGAGCAGAGGCTGTGTCAGCATGACCCAAGGGTGGAATTGTACAACAGAAACATAAAACCCCTTACCGTGAATACTCAATGGTCTGCAGCCCCTTATAGGACAGAATGATGGTCAGATGTTGTGCTGAAAACACAGAGAGAGGGTCAGCATCAGGCAGTGGTTTGAAGTCAGGGCTGCTGCAAGTCTTTGCAGAGGGTTGGTCCTGTTTAGCTCTAGTAGGACGAACAAGGTGGGAAGCATAATCAGGTATGTTGGATCTCTCATTCTGTCATGAAAGGTTTTAAGATTTTTCAGAGTTTTCCTTGGCAAAGAGAAGGTCTGTCCAATCAGCAGGGTCTTTGGATTTTATCTCAATTCAGGTAGCATTGAAATGTGGATATCCAGAGAAACTGCAATGTTTATAAATTTCAGATGCCAATTTTATATTGGATTGTATTTTTTTTAAGTTTCCTGTTTTTGATAAATCCCAAGCAATAGCCAAATTGTCTTAGACTGTTTTTCTACTTCACTCCGTCAAATAGAAAAAGAAAGCATATGGAAAAATGGTCCAGTATCAAGCAATTAAGCAGAAAGACCCTAATCGAGTTGTTCTTTAATTCTCAAATGAATAGTGGTGTTCAAAACAGTGAATTATTATGTTAAAATGATAAATATCTCTGTGTACATATCTAGCACAAAAGTACATAAAAGTCCCAACAGTTTATTTATAAAGCAAGGAAAATTTGACATTTTTTCTGTGCAGAATAGAACACTCTATAGTGTATTATTACTTATGAGTGAATTTAAGTAGAATGATTGAGAATGTGATGAGGATATGATATTGAGATCTATGTAAGTGAGGAAAATCACTTTCTTTTTTCCCTTTTTATGCTACCTCACCAGGAAAAGAAACTATTGAGAAACCAATCTTGTGAAAATGATAATTGATGTCATGGAAAATAAATAGGTTGAAAACAGCTTGATAGTTAAAAGCTTTAAGTGATTCCTCGGCTCAGTCCTCAGTGGGATGCTTTTCTCATTCAATGACTAGATGAACTCATCTGATGTGCACCACTTAATGTAATTTGAATTAGAAAATGCTTTGATTAGACAGGAGGCAAGATATAAGAGATGAGACGCTATTATTCCTTTCTGCAAAGCCTGAACATATACGAGCATTAAGAGGTAAATTGACTTGGTAAAAATTTTAAGGGTAGATAAATTGCGGAGTCTCTTTCGATGTCTCCTTCATTAAAGATGACATTTCAGGTCGTCATCACTGCTTATCTTTCTGAAAGCAAACCAACATTAGACAGGTGCTCAGACTACTTTAGTTTAGTTACCCATTTCAGATACTGTATTGTGGTCACTCTTGCTGTGAAGGGATTTCTAACCGAGCATTTAGTAGTGATACGAGATGCTAACTCAGTACTTCCAGGTTTCTCTCCTGGGTTTTTTACATTTTCATAGCTAATTTTTAAAAATGATGTCTTATATTTGTTGTATAGGAATGTAATTAATTGTGTATGTTATCTTATATTCTGCTTCCTTGATGCAAGTGCATACAAATTCTTCCTCTTAGTTATAAAATTGGCTTTCTTTCTTTTATTCATTTGCTTACATTTTAGTAAACAAGTATTACTACTTCTCTTCTTGCCTTACTTTGTTAGAAGTTGATCTTTTATAAAATAAATTAATAAGAGTTTTGATATCGGTGTATTAAATATTTCACAGTTAATATGTTGCTTAGTATAGGTTTTTACTAAATACTATTCATTACATTAATACATTTTGTTTTATTTTTAGGTGAGAAGGGCATTTTCCAATGAAATTCAAGATCTCTTCAATATTTTACTTATAAGATATTTTATATTTTCTAATAAATCTTTCTTGGGTAATTTTTACTCTTTCAATTACTTAATGTAAAATGTGCTAGTATTTTTGGAATAAGGCCATCTTGTTTATCCTTTATTATTTAATAAACAATTCATTACTATTTTAGTAAGGAAGAGAAATGTAAAATAATCTAAGAATAGTTTAAACTACCTACAGAAAGTTTAGTGATAAATATCACAGAGAAGTTTAAAAAATTAAATCTGACTCTATGGTACCTGGTTAATGCTACTGATACAAAACCTTGTCTCCAAATTTTCAGTTGTGACTTCTCTCTTTCATTTAATGATTGAGGATAAATGAGTGAAAATAATAGCTGGACGGAGTCCAGTTGTTAGCTGGAAAGTTAATCTTAAGGTAGAATTTTAGAGAAGACTAAGAGAAATATTTAAGGCTTATGCCAAGGAAGACCTTGAGGAGGAGAAGCACAGACTTAAAAAAAACAGAAGTTTTAAAGTATTTTATTATTATTCAGCAAGTTTTCAGGCTGTCCTATTTCTGTACCTCTTAGGAGACTGTTATAATAGCTGGGTTTGAAATATGACATTCAGTGGGCAGTGGAACGTAGTTAAAAGTGACACCATGCCAGTATTGAGCTGAGTCTTTAAAGAAGTATCTTGAGTGTCAGTAAGCCTGTGTTGTAGAACAACTTATACCAGAGGGAACTGCTTTGTTAATGTGGGTGGCAGATGAGATGCCCTACAGCTGAGAGCTGCATCGCTACAGTTGACACAGAACCTCATATGAAAAATAGCTATTGTTGTTTTAAGTCAAAGATATTTGGTGGTTGATGTGCAGTATCATGTGACAGCTATCCTACACTTAAGGCCAATGTGAATAAGGCATGATGAAAGAAGTGATGGGAACATTTGATCTTGGTGGGAAACTAGTTAAAGTAAATGATATTTAAGATTTTCAGAATGAAAAGGGACTTAACTTCATGTTGGATGCTCTAAGAAGCTACTGAATGATTCATAGAATATAATACTGCTTAATCAGGAAAATGTAGGACATGAGGGAATTATAGTGGAAGTGAGAAAATATGGAATTAAAAGTATCAAAATTAAAAGAAGTTGGAAAGTCAAGAAAAAAGAGATTAGAAAGGACATAATCTGATACTAATAGCTGCAATGTGTGAATGGGGAGTGAGAAGTATTAAAAATGATTCCTAAAATCTGGGTTAAATTATAGAATACTTTTATTCTATAATAATTTAGAAAGATAAAGAAACCCAAATAGGAAACATATTTTGGCAAGAAAAGTAAGAGTTTAGATTGGAAAATATGTTTGAGTAGTAGGTAACATGTATTAGTTGCTTTAAATCATTATATGAACAACTTTGATGTAAAAAGAGACATGAAGTAGAATTAAATACATGGAAGTCAACAATCCGCAGGTGTATTTTTAAGGGCATAGTGATAAATTATTTTATGTTGAGGGAGAAGTACATTGAGACAGAAGGGGTCTGGAACCACACCCTAAGGTCAATCATTCTTGAAAAGTCAAATGATAGGGATAATGAAGAAGCTTAAAAAGAAACACTCTATAAACAAGAAACCTTAGAAGAGTACACTATCTTAGAATTCTAGCAATGTGTGTTCAAAAGAGGAGGGTTTCCTAACAAGAATGAATATTGCTGAGAGGTCCAGGAAGAAAAATGAGTATGTGCTCACTGGATTTAGCTTGAAATGGAATTAAAGTCTTTTGAAGAGTAGACGGGAAATTGTTTCCAAAATAAGATGGACCCCACACAGAAGGATCAGCTCAATACAGAAAAATATAGCCTGCATAATGTACATTCTTTGAAATATCACTTGTCTCATAAGTAAGGGAGGTCTCTAATAGAGCTTCCTCCAAATAAATTTAGGGGCTGGAACCAGGGAAGCAAGAAGCCAAGGTAGATAAGCTTGTCTTGAAGATGACATAGATAGCGGCAAAAGAGAAGGTTAGGGAGCGTGCCATGCCTGTGGCTCAGTGTGTAGGGTGCAGTCCCATATACCGAGGATGGCAGGTTCAAACCCAGCCCCAGCCAAAATGCAACAAAAAATAAGCAGGCATTGTGGTAGGTGCCTGTAGTCCCAGCTGCTCCAGAGGCTGAGGCAAGAGAATCGCCTACGCCCAGGAGCTGGAGGTTGCTTTGAGCTGTGATGCCAGAGCACTCCCCTGAGGGCCACAAAGTGAAACTCTGTCTCTAATTTAAAAAAAAAAAAAAAAAGAAAGGCGATGAACTAAATCTCAGAATCTTGAACTGAGCAGAGCCCTGGAGGAGGAAGGGCTTAGTTTTTGCCGAGATGCTGGTCCTTCCTGGCTGGAGAAAGAACCAGAAAGAAAAGCAAATTCTTTATAGAGTTCAGTTCCTAATATTTCAACTCTAAAACTTCGAAATATTCAGACAACACACTGTGAACTCTGTTGAAGATAGTGAACACAGTAAAAGTCAGCAGCAGCAGCAGGAGGAGAAAGAGATGAAAGCCACGGAAATGGTAGTCGCCATCACTAATTCTGGAATTCTCAATTCTGGAATTTTCAATTCTGGAATTCTTTTTCACTGTGGAATTTTAAGGATCCTAATATAGGATCAAAATGGAAATATGCGTTAAAATAAAAGAAAACCAAATAAAATTAAACAATGTAATCACCAAAACAATAGAAAAACAAGAAGTAAATGGAAAACAAACATTTAAAAACCAGACAGGATGACGCACAATGCAGAAAACTATAAAAAAACTCAACAAACACAACAATTATGAACACATTAAGCTCTCCTTATAAATAGCATAGTCATAACAGAGTTTTGTTTAATCTAATTCTATGCAAATGATTAAAGTAACAAGTTAATTCTTGATCTCGTGTAGTTGAGTTTGTGGAGATACATTCACATATGAGTTATTGATAAGGTAGTTTATGGGTTAGCTGAGAAATTACTGCTGTTTGTTTAATTACTGTGCTTCAATTGTGTATCTTTCTGTGCCAAATGTAACATAATTATAGTTACATAATTTTAATAAAAGGAACTTACAAAAGGAAAAGATTGAAGAGGAGAAAAAGGGAGCAATGTACTACATGGACAACTCCAGAAGCTTGGATATGATCATGAGATAGAGTGGTAGTCTGAAGAGGATATGGACTTAGAAAACTTTTCTATTTTGTAAATATTTTTGTTGTTGTAGTTTAGCTTAGCCTTGCTTTTGTTAATTTTAAAAGTACAAGATTTTATTGATTGCTAAGTCCTCCAACCATAGACATTCATATGTCACCAATTGTTTGTCAACAACAGTTTATAAAATTTACAGGTATCCACTCATTAGTGTAATATGTAAGTATTTCTACGGAAATTCTTTAAATAGAATTTATAGCTGAGAAATAGGCATGGAATGCATTTTAAAAGATACAGCCATCTGAACTAAAAAGAAAAATATCAAATAGAAATCAAAGCAACAGCATCTTCTTCCATATAGCTCACTGTAGATTAAGAGTATTTTAAATATATTACAATACAAAAAGCCAAAAGTATATTTCATGTGCATATTATAACGACTGGTAGGGAATTAGAGTCATCATTTCCTTTCTTTACAGGGTTTTATCTTCCTCCTTTCTGTCTGAGTTAATTTTTGCCTTCCTTTTAAAAACTATTATATTTTCAGTTTACTTATTAACATGGATCTTTTCTACAACTAGCCCCTAGTATTTAGCCAAAGAATTGACTTCTATTTTATTTTAATGTGGTGGATATAATTACGACAAAATATACAAATTATGGATATGTGAAACATATTCAAAGATTTTAGTTTGCTCCGTAAATGATACTTTGAAGAATACACACAAACCCACACACAATCATTAAGGGAAGATAGAACAGGAATACAAAGTGTCTGAATTCTATGTCCATTTCACAGAATAAATTTATCTTACAATGTAACTTCAAATAAGAAAACAAACCTATTCTGTTTCAGGAAAACTAGAATGATTTGTGAGTATTTCAACACCCATTTTTGATGACAGAGATCACATACGACATAGAAAAAGAAAACAATTATTTCTCAAATTTAAAAATTGCGAGATTTCTGTCAAAATTTATGTAAAACCATTACTTACTCTGAGTTTCAAGCAAGCACTGTGATTCTCCAGTGGGAGGTGGGGCGATGCAGATGTAGAGAAATCTATTGAAAGAAACCAGCTGCAAAGTGAACACGCATGGAGGGAACTAGGAATCTGGTGATGAAGACAGAAAAGCGAACATTCCGAAATGTTTAGAAAAATTCAATTGACCTTGATGACTTATAGAATGAGTAGTAAAAAGCATGAAAATCCAAATAAATCTTAGATTTCTGCTTTGACCAATGAGGTAGTGTTCTGGCACCAGGGTCCCAGATGAAGAAGTCGTAGGCTACCTGGCTGGACTGTGGAGTTTGTACACAGAAGTGATGGACCAAGGAGTTGAGTGGGAACTCAAATCCAGCTCCTGACCTGCTCCCTGAACAGCCATCAGTAGACTTCCCCTTTCAGAAAATCCACCTTTTATTAATTTTCAAAAAAGTATTGTCTAAGGTATCGGGACTCAGCAGTGTTGAGGAGAAGAAACTACAATTAGGTATTGATATGTTAGGCTTGGAATGTCATTGAGGTATTCAAGGGAAGACTTTATGCTTAAGTTGAAACTGGTCCTAATTAACTATTAATGATATAATTTCTATAAGACCTATGGCTCAGGTCCTTGAATAAAATTAATTTCAGTAAATCATAACTAATGCTGGCTTAGTACCTGTAGCTCAGCTGCTAGGGCACCAGCCACATATGCCAGGGGTGGCAGGTTTGAACCTGGCCCAGGCCTGCCAAACAATGACAACAACAGCAGCAGAATAGCCAGGCATGGTGGTGGGTGCCTCTAGTCCCAGCCACTTGGGAGGTTGAGGGAAGAGAATCGCTTAAGTCCAAGAGTTTGAGGTTGTTCTGAGCTATAAAACGCCATGGCACTCTACCATGGGCGACATAGTGAGACTCTCTCTCAAAAAAAAAAAAAATCATAACTAATGTTATTATATCTCAATCTGGACTCATGAAGATAATCACGGACCCCTACGTTACCCTCTGATACATTTATACATCCACTTATTATTACTTATACATCCCTGACATGTTTTTTATTTTTCCGAATTTTACCATAATAATTTTCCAGCTGTTATGATTTGGTTTGCTTCTCCTTCCGTCTACTCTAATGTTTCTCATTACAGTCAACATAAAATACTAACTCCCGAGGTGACAGCTAAGACTCACTGTGGTCTCCTCATCACAGTGAAAGGTACCTATCACCTTTTGTTTCCTTAAGCTCCAGCTCTACTAAACTGCTTCTCATACTTGTTTTAGGTCAAGGGGGTTGAGAAGACTCATGCTTCCATATAGGTTATGTTCTTTGGTTAGAGGAACTTTGCAAACTAGAGATTATAAATATCTCCCAGAAATCTGCAGAAAAACCTGGAAATACATTAACTACTCTGGCTAGTCAGGGGTTAAGCGTGGAGCCCCATTTAACTAGAACTTTATAGAGTTGAAGGGCAGCATCGTTTGGGTTGTGGATGGTAATATCTTAAATCAGATACAGAAAACAAGCTTACTGACGATTGCTGCTGCTTCTTAACTGTCTATGTGCTATGTTCCACACATTGTGAAAACTTACACACATCATCACTATGAAAATTTTATCATCGGCTGCGCCTGTGGCTCAAAGGAGTAGGGTGCTGGCCCCATATGCCAGAGGTGATGGGTTCAAACCCAGACCCCACCAGAAACTGTAAAAACAACAACAACAAATAAATAAATAAAATTTTATCATCATGAAGAATAATGACGAGGAAACCATTTGGCAGCAAGGTTAAGTAACTTGCTATAAGCTTGGACCCAAACTCACATCTCTCTAATGATAAAACTCGTGTCCTTTCTTACCAGATGGGCAGATGTAAAGACACGTCAGTTGGTCATTCATCCACAGCTAACTCTCACCTTCTGGGTGTGAATGTAGATCATCTTTTTCTCAACTAAAATTTATATCACTAGACCATAGATGTCCTCATGCATAAGTCACCCCATGATGCTAACTTTCATCAACTCTGTCTGTCATCTATTTGGGGTTGAGCAAGCCACAAATTCGTGGCATTGGCAAAAAAGAACATAATAAACAAGCTGACTGGTGACTGGTTGGCTTACATCAAGGAAGTACTGTGCATTGGGAAAAGGAGCAGATTACTAACGAACACACATACACATAGAAATGAACATGTTTGCACATTTTTCAAGTTCCCCAGGCTGTCTTTTGCCCTCCACCAATCACTCCTATAATAGTTTCCTCACTACAGTCACAAGTGGGAATTTCTACCACTTTAATGCACCCTGCACAGGGCAGGCTGCGTAAACGCTGCTTTCAAGTTCCCATTTCCTCCCCTAACGATTCTTCATTGTGGGTGCAGTAAAGTCTGGGCTCTTGAACTTGGATTAATGACCTTCAAAACTATGCTTGAGTGGGCCCTAATCTCTCACTGCTTTCATACTGACTTGTTAACGTTCCTACCAATAAATTTTAAGCTTTTCTATCTGTTTGACTTCACTCAAACACTATCCTCCCTTAACTAGATTCCCATTTACTTCCTTTCAAACTGTACTTCCAAATGAAGTCTAACCCTCCTTTTTGTTACTGTCAAATATGCTTCCATTTTTTTTCAGCCAAAATCCATTTCTCTCCATGTTTTGCTGTGCTGAAGGAAGTGACTTGACTTTAGTATTTTTTTTCTATAGTTCACCAGA
Organism: Otolemur garnettii; assembly: GCF_000181295.1. Classification (NCBI taxonomy): domain Eukaryota; kingdom Metazoa; phylum Chordata; class Mammalia; order Primates; family Galagidae; genus Otolemur; species Otolemur garnettii. Next base: position 2,456,483 of record NW_003852545.1, read on the forward strand.
AGTTACTGTTATAATACTTAGTGCTATGCTATTTTTAAAAATCTGGACCAGTGACTCTTTCATTAAATTTGCATATATATGGGTGGCACCTATGGCTCAAGGAGTAGGGTGCCAGCCCCATATACTGGAGGTGGTGGGTTCAAACCTGGGCCTGGCCAAAAAATAAAAAAATTAAATAAACTTGCAAATGTGAGGCAAAATATTAAGTAGATTAACATAAAAGAAGTCAATATTTATCATAACTACTATGGGTACAGTCATTAATTTTTAATTATTTATTTATTTATGTAGATATGTACATTTTTGTTTTCTGAGAACCTATTTTGTGCCACCTATATATGACTTTTAAGAAAAAATAAACTGGTTCAATGTGAGAACACAAATATTTGCACTTTGCCTCATCTCCAACTATAAATATCTCTCTCTAGGAAGAGAGATAGATAGATATGCATATAAATGTGTTTAATTTATATATATCTCACATGTATTTTATATATCAATTGTGTATTTATATATGTGTGCATTTATTCCTATATGTTCTATATGCTATAGAAATGAATGTAGATAAAATATTATGCAGCACAAATAGGAACAGACTAGATGGAAGGGGGCAGAAGGAAGCACACAACATATGCACAGCAATCAGCCAGTGTTTTCTGAGCTTTGAATTAATCATCTGTAAAATGAAATGTATGTCCATGGGTGCATTTGCTATAACAAATATATGATATATGTGAACTGGCTTTGAAAACTTGGAAGCACTGTGAAATAGCCTAGTAAAAATTATATTGTCACACACACACACACACACACACACACAGATACTAAGCCAATATAGTTTATGATGAAAAATCTGTCTCCATTTTCAAAGTTTCATCTTATCATCAAATGAACTCTCATTTTTCCATCCAAAATCCATTTTTGTCAAAGATCTTTGTGAATGTCATGATTTTACTTTAGTATTTTGTCTACAATTCACCAACACTGACTCTTATAACACAGTGGGATATGTTACAATGCTGTGTATCCAACAATTTCCCCAGAAGGAAGTAAAATTTGTTAGCAATGCTCCCAACTGATGGTCTTCTGGCACGAATGCAATTAAAGAAAATAAAAGAAAAACACTGGCTCCAAATGGATTTAAACTTCAATCTATTTCAATTCGGCATTACTGTTATTCTAATTGAAATGGTTTTAGAGGGCACAGATGTTTATATATGATTTTTCTACATAATGTGCCTTATTTTTGATTATATTGTAGACTGGACTAGTTATTAACATACACGATAATAATGCCAAAGATAGTTAAAGATTATTCAAGTACAGGAACACTACCAGCAAGAAAAGGAAATAATTATTTACATAAGATAAAATAGTATATAGATAATTAAAAATATTAAGTCAAGCCTTCAATTTTAGGAAATATTCACTGAGGATGGTTAGTTTTGTACTGAATGATTTGTTTGCCTAGGGTCATCACATCTTGGCAAACTTGCCGGAAAACTTCACTGAATCATGAAAAAGTGGAGACGGAACTTACATGGTCTAGGGCAGCTGTCAATGGCAGGATATAACCGATAGCCCCTGTTTTCAATTTTCAGTTCACATTATTAGAACTGGCAAATATATTTGAATACATCTGTAGGTCATTTGAAGAAATTTTGAGTATGGTTTTGTCATTCTTTCCAAGGAACTGCGGTCCTTTTAATAGGATTTCCTAGATTACTTGATTAGTGTCCACAATGATGTACTGATTCTACTGATAAAGTGTATTTTTTTAAGTTCATGTGAGTACTGTATGAAGAGTGAGTATTTGAGTTAAAGGGTGATCATGATCATTGAAGGAACAAGTCACAAATCTGTAGACCATTGGCCATAGCAGGTTTTTTTTTTTTTTTTTTGAGTGAGTCTTATTATGTCCCCCTCGATAGAGTGCCATAGTGTCACAGCTCACAGTAAACTCCATCTCTCAGGCTTACACAATTCTCTTGCCTTAGCCTCCTGAGTAGCTGGGACATAGGCGCCCACTACAATGCCAGGCTATTTTTTGGTTGTAGTTGTCATTGTTGTTTAGCAGGCCTGGGCTGGGTTCAAACTCCCCAGCTTTGGTGTATGTGGCCAGTGCCCTACTCACTGAGCTATGGGCACTGAGCCTCTTTCCTACATTTAATGCTGTGGTCAATGTTAAGAGTGAGAGTTCATATAAAAGTCATCATCCTAACAAATCACCCTTAGAAATATAGAACTACGACAACACTTTACCCGTGTCTTTCGAAAATCATCGTCATTGTTGTTGCCATCACCATACCTATCACATCCCAAATGCTTTCTGGTTTCCGTCATAGTGCTAAGTCCATGACAGGTATTGATTCTTTTTGTCGTTCCAACAATCCTGTCACATAGGCTACTATTAATAGCTGCAGAGAAATAACTTTCCGGAGAGGACACAAGTAGAGGTTAGGACCACATCTCAAACTTCTGAATCTGACTCGTTATATATTGGGCTGGATGATAACTGATCTTTGTGGAATCGATTCCCCACAGTCTGCCCCAGTCTGCGTCGGTCCAGCTTTTCTCAGTATTGAAACTGCTTGGAAAACATGGCCTGTGGACCAATGAACACTTAGGCTTATGAAACTCTTGTTTTATGGAAAAAACAAAACTGAAGTGAAGGAAAGTTACTATGTCAAGTTATGAGAACACCAAGGATATGCACTTCTTTCTGTCCTTATATTTCAGTAACTTACACTCAGCTCTGCACAGATGTTTCTCAATAAATAGTGATTGATTAAATAAAAGAATAACAAATGGCTATGTAGCATAGTTAATGCTGAATTTGAGCTCAAGGTTGTCTATATTTTTGGTCTTCATATTTCTCAAATAATATGGATGATAAAAAATTGTTAGAAAATTGAAATTTTTATTAATACTCAGTTCAAGTCACTTGTTTTTTAATTAAATCATAGCTGTGTACTTTAATATTATCATGGGGTATAGTGTACTGTTTCTATTATAATTTGAAATACTTTCATCCCACTGGTTAACTTAGCCTTCATGTCTTTTAAAGCTTTAATTTTATTTAATACTATAGACATATTATGAGGGAAATATTGGTATCACCCCACCAGTGAGATAAGTAAATAAGGTACTGTTAGAATAAGAAAGTTACTGAAGGTCATGTCTGGGGGGTAGCTTGACCAAGGTCTGCTTAACCTTGATCACTGTGACTCCCAAGTTCCCAAAATTCTGTTTTATTTCTCTTTTTAAAGTTTTTTTATTAATCAAGATTTTCTATTTTGGTCATGTCAATAAATTAACAGGTAAATTGCTCTGACTTTTGAATTATAGTTCATAAGACTTTGAAATCTTTTGTGTAAAAATGTTCTATCAAATTTATGAAAAAGATATTATTTATGCAGAGTTTCACAAAAGTGGCAGAGAAATAAGTGGCAATTAATTGAATAAAATGATACAGTTGAAAATTTAACACTTGATAAACTTCCTGGGATGAAACTTTATAAAAATTTATTTTAGTATACAAAATATATACCTTCTGTTTCTGTTTGTATTATTTTTGATGCATATTGTTCATATTTTCATAAATCAAAATAAGTACTCATTAAGTCATTTAAAATGATCTTTTAAAATTATTCCTGTTTCTCATAAGAGAAATGTGAACTTATGAAAAGAAATCACAATCTATTTCATTTGTTAAGAAAAAAAATGCACCTCACGTGTAGTAAAAAGTCAATTATATTTGGGACAAGGAAAACAATAGACGTTGAACACCTAAAAGCATTTATAATTGCATCATTAATTTTTTGCAATTCACACGTCAAGGAAAATGACTTCTACTTTATTCAAAAAACTGTAAAATGCCATAAATCAAACTCTTATTCTAAGATGGTGAAGGACATTCATTTATCTTGAAATTTTAAAGAAAGGTTTAAATAACTTTTTGTATTTTATATTAAATAAAACTGTATCTTACATAGGTATATGTGATGCTTATAACAGACCTTCCGCATTTACATAAAACTAGATGGAGTTTCAATACCACACTGATTTAGTTAATAATTTTGTCAAGTATTCATTTTCTCTGAAGCTTAATTTCCTCCTTTGTAAACTGGTGATAAATTTGTCAGCATTCTAGATATTTGTGAGGATTTCATTAGAAAATATATGCAAATCTCATCCCCAAGTACATAAATGCTTAACAAGAGTAAAATTTGATTACATATACTATCCCAAAGATGACTATAGACAAAACCTTTTATTTAAAAATGAGCATATACCTAGTTATTACACCTTAAAAATATGGCCAATTATTTGTTTTTTAGCTCTTTTGATCTGTATGGAAATCATACAGTTTGTGCCCAAATGGCAGTTATCTTAGATTTAAACGCTGATCTCTTCTCCTTTGGAGCAAATTGGTGTTTACAATAGACAAATTTTAAACAAAAATCACCATCTATTACTCATCAAAGTGTAGAAAATCTTCATGTGTACTCAGGGATGTTCTTTTAGGCAAAACTGTAAGAAAAATAGATAGTGAAGAAATACCTTTAAGCAAATGCCTTGTTGTAACAATTATAGAGCAGACATTCAGAGGCTAGACTGAGGGGCTACCGGGAAGAAAACTCAATGGTAAAGAAAAGAATAAGCAATGAGTAAGTCAAAGTAGAGAGAACTCCATAGAAGGAAAGAAAAATATAATAAAACTGTCAGTAATATGGGAAAAGCTAATTTCCAGAAAAAGAGGGAGAATGAAAAGATAACGCTATACATACCTAAGCATATACACACACATACATGGGTTTATACGTCTAAGCATAGTTACACACATAGTTACATAAACAGGGGTATATGTCTATATGTGTTTATATACTATACTATATGAGTAAAGATAAATATAATGACATACAGATATAAATTGTGGAATCAGTCTTGGCAGAGCACTGTAAAACTCAGACACACAGGAGATTGATGGGCCAAAGTGGACAGCTGAGGACTCTCGTGATGATCATATTTTTTAAATGATGCTTTTGGTACCTGTCAGAGGGTTTTTTGTGGTTGTTAACTGTCAGACAAAAGGGCTAAGGGTTAGCATACCAAAGAAAACCTATATAAAAGGAATGAAGGTCCCGGTAAAATGCAGTTTCTTACTTTGAAAATTGTAATGGAAAAGGAAAATTTAGGCAAAGGAACAAAATGTTAAAACTACATTTTATGATCTGTGAAAACCAAAGTAACTAGACCGCCACATCAGTATCACAGAAGTCAACTATGAAATACAAGAAGAAAGGAATCAGGCAGAAAAAAAGAAAAGATAAATATTCTTTAATAAAATCAGCCATGTAGAAATTCTCTGACTTCAAAATACCTGTAGATGCAAAATATAAACATACCAAGAATTCAAGCTGTAAGGACAAGTTAACTATAGCCCGTGCTTTTTATTAAACATAGTGGAAATGGGTTCGACTTACAACCCTATCTCACCAATAGCAAATGGCTTTCCTTTGGCTTTAATACCATTTAGAGGATGGCTAGCAGGATGGGTCACTCCCAAATATGCCACTTTGTCATGAAGGTTATTTTGAGCTGAAGGCAACTAGGGAGATGGAAACACAAGAAAATCTTTGTCTTCCCGTTTGCCTAAAAGCAAAACATAAATTTACAAAGGTTTTGCTTCTGTTTTTATCAGGATGGAAAAAAGGCTGAACATCAGAAATGACTCCAGACCCTAATCAGCCTAGCCAGGGAAGGGAAAAAAGGAATCTCTTAGCAAACGTGATTACCTAGCCCTTGTCTATCATATACTTGCCTGCTTGGAATCTGCCACCTGTAGAAACTCAAGGTCCTTCTCCTTTGTCTTATCACTTGTGCAAAAATGGATTATTCTTTTTTGAAGATCCTATATAAACAGCAATTCTAAGCTACCTCTTTGAGCTATTTATTTATTTATTTTCTGGGCATCTCCGGCATGTACATGAGGGATACTTGAGGTATCATGATCATAGACCTCTGTTTGGTTTTGGTTTTTGTTTTCATCTTTTAATCTGTGTTTTCTTAGAGGAGTCCTAACTAAGAGGTAGGAGGGTAAAATGAAAATTGTTTTTCTTCCCTTACAGAGGCGAAAGGTAAAAATGAGATATCTTAATATTTTATATCCTGCCCCCCCCCTTAATTGCTGTAATATGTCAGCACTTCTGCAAATAGCCCTGTGGAGCTGGCGATATTTTTTCTATTTAATTTTTTTCTAATTAAATCAAATCATAAATATTTATATATGTCTGAGTTTGATAAGTCCATGAACTAGTATCTAAATATCAACTGAGGTTCAGCTAGAAGATTCACACAAAAAGAATAATGCAATATTTACACTAGGTTGGGACGTGACATCTGGGTGTAATGGCTCAACGCCTGTAATTGTAGTACTGTGGGAGGCCAAGAGGGAGGCTTGTTTGAGCCCAGAGTTGGAGGTTACAGGGAGCTATGGTCAAGACGCTGAACTCCAGCATAGGCAACAGAATAAGACAGAGTAAGACTTTGTCTCTAAATAAATAAATAAACAAATAAATAAAATTCTTGTCCAACTTTCTGTCTTTCTCTCTCTTATTGCTTCTCTTTCTCTTCTCATCTTTCTCTCTCCCTCCTCTCATTTCTCCCTTTCCTATTTCTACCTCCACTGCTCATTCCTCTATTTCAAAGTATACAATTTCCTCATTGAAAATGTGTGTCATGGTTCCAGGTTTTATCCTACACTGTGAAGTGCTGGCACTACAGTTAGGATTATTGGGAGCTTTTCAAGTAGCCTTGTTCAGGATTGGGTTTAGTCTATAGTGGAAAATGATAGACCCAAGTAAGAAATCAGTACACCTAGCAAACTTAGTCTGCAGTCCAATCACTTTCAAATTGCAAATAATGACAGAAATACACTGAGTGTTAACACTAGGAAATTTTAGACACAAAAATATTATAAAAGAGTAGATACTGAACTGTTTACAAATAATTTACATCCAGCCCATGTGAGTTTCCCTGAATTATTCTCCATATTTCAAAGGCAGTAAGCACCCAATACTAAGATACTTAAAAATGACAAAGAGACAAATTCGTTTTGATGTCCTAGAGAGAGAAGAAAAATACCAATGTGCAACTGGCAATGTGCAATTTTTCCTTGGTCCCAAAGTACAGAAGGCTTTTATTTTCTGGGCATTTGTTGATCCCAAGAGTACTCTCAATAAACATTACAAATGTTAATCTCCTTCTCAGAAACTGGCTTTGGGGAATGTAAACTTCAAAAAAATCTCTTTCGAGCTTCTTTTTTCTTCTCTCCTGTGCTGTATTATTTTTTAAAAAATCCATAAGATCATATCATTTCAAAATTTTTCTGTAGGCATTTTACAATATTATCACTTTAATTTTTTCTTTATATAACCACAGAACATTATTACTGTTATGACTGTTAACAGCTATTACTGTTCACCAGTAATCTAATTGCTCCTGCTAAGATTTATTTACTGATAAATCTTTAGTTTAACTTGATACAACTCAAAAATCAGATTTCGCAACTATCTCAAAAAAGCATTTTTTGTTTTAATTTTGTGCTTTTGAGACTTGCTAAGAAAATATTTGTAATCCAACCTAAGTTTACGTGGGATAAGAAAATAATTTTGCTACTTTGAACCCAAAGATACATAGTGAGTTATTATGCTTATAAGAACTGCTACTAAGTGCCCCTCAAAATCCAATCGCACTTAATCACCTAAAATATATGGGATTATCTATCCTTTTTGGGTGTTTCTTTCCAATGGTATTGTCTTATGAAAAATATTATTTAATTTGTTTTATTTTAGGACAGACTTAGTAGTTTATGCCTATAATCATAGTACACTGGGAGGCCATGGAGGGTGGAGTACTTGAGCTCAGGATTTCCAGACTGGCCTGAGCGAGAATGACACCCTATCTCTACTGAAAAGAGAAAAGCCAGTCAGGAATAGTGGCTTGTGCTGTGGTCCCAGCTACTGGGAAGGCTGAGGCAAGAGGATTGCTCAAGCTCAAGAGTTTGAGGTTACTGTAAGCTATAATGTCACATGACACTCTCCACCCAGGGTGATAGAGTGAGACTCTGTCTCAAAAGAAAAAAAAGAAAAGGGAAAAAAAAAGGTTTAGTTTGATTAAAATGCTGATTTCCTTGGATGCTACCATGACATGTAGAGGTGAGACTGGAGAGGACATATTTATAATTAGACACAGGAAAGTTAAAGAGTTTCACTCCCAGTTTTCATTTCAATAGAATCAGTTGTTAACTTCATGAATGATATATTAGATTTTTTCCACATTGCTTGCTACATCTTTTCTACTGTACTGCACTACATTATATGAGTCTATATATAGCAAAAGAACATGAATACCAAATGCTGTAACTTATTTCTAAAGATTTAATAACTGCAATGACAGCTAGTTTTATGATACTAAGTTATAAACTAATAGATAACAGATGTAAGTATAAAATCCCAGCAGCGTTTTAACCTGAGCTTCAGAAGGTCCCAGATACTTAAAACAGATTTCTCAAATACCCTTTAGGATTACCTATCTGGACCAACTAAGTGAATGAATTGGCTCATTTGCACTGTCTTTTGTTGCTTTCTTGTAGCATTGAGCTTAGAACTTTCCAGTGGACTTTCCTTCCTGTGATGGGATTTGACATCTTTGGTGCCACTGTTTGACCATGACCATGCTCCACACTAATATATTTTCTACCATCTACTAGTTTAAAATTCTTAGCCTAATCCATAGTCTCAAGGAAAGACTTAGAATAATAATACTGCTAACTGAAGAATATAAACATTCAGGAGGAAAAAATAACCTATAAAATGAACATATTTGTATGTATAAGTAGTGCTGTTTTTTCTACAAGCTAAGAAACTTTTAACTTTTCATTTGATGTATTTCAATGATCATAAAAGACAAAATTTTAAAGTTGACTTTGTTTTGATTCTTATTTAGCAATTGTGAACACATTTCTTCAAGGAAAATTATTGGCAATTTAAACAATAAGTACTAAGAAAAATACTAAAATAATCATTAAAATATTAAGACAAAAATTAGATTTGACAATGGGAGGTCATTTCCATTAACAAATGAATCTTTCAATTATGCTTATTATGTAATAACCTTATTGGAAGAGATAATCTCAGATTATAAAATTAAACTAAAACCCTTCAACAAAGACAGTGTAACATTCAAAAGGTCATTACATAAATCCAAATATATAATCACAAAACTATGCTAAAATAACTGAAATTATGACTGCTTCAAAAAGAAGGCATTGCTAATCTGAAATATGTTTCAAAGGATGAAATTGAAATAAAAAGAAATTGAAATAAAGCTGGAAACCTGAAATTCAGGACAATTATAATACAATGTAAAGTTCTAGGGCATAAAATTGATAATATGATTCATCAACATATATTTTAACAATATGTGAAATAATAATGCTTAAGAAACATATTATAATAAAATTTATTGTCTCAATCAAAGTATGTCAGTTGATACAATATAAGAAAACAACCTATCAATATTAATATGATTTTGTTCTTTTTCTTACCAATAACAATTTTGATTGAGAGAAATACAACATTGTATTTACAGTTAATTATTGCTCATTTTTCTTTTTTTATTGTTAAATGATAGCTGTATACATTAATGTAAACATGGGGTACAGTGTAGTGTTTTCATATACAATTTGAAATATTTTCATCAAACTGGTTAACATAGACTTTGTGTCATTTAGTTATTGTGTTAAAACATTTATACTCTAGTTTTAGAAAGGTTCACTGGTACCCTTGTAAGACAGACCATA
>NW_003852545.1:2466700-2469094 GCF_000181295.1 Otolemur garnettii
GAAGAGTAGTTTTACCACTCTGAATGTCCAAAACATTTACAATCTGACCTGTTCCAAAAAAATTTGCTAACCATACTCTATAAGGACAAAATCACTGGCTTATAATGAAAATACCAGTCAATTAACCATTTGTTTGCTCTTTATAAAGTAAAAGTTCATTGAATAATATCTTGTAATTGAATTTCTAAATACTGGTTCTTAGTATTACACAAGTCATATAGGTTTTACTTACAAATATGTATTTATTGATTATTAAAAGAGTTTGTACTATAAGTGAAACATATTGGCTTTATTTTATGCTTGAAATTTTCTTGCACCATATTTTAAAATGGTGAAAATGAGGAAATTACTAACAAACCAGAAAATTGACATATTTTAAATTGAATCAACTTTTGATGTTACTTAACTTCCTAACTATAATGAAAAATTTGTTTGTTGAATTCAGAAATATCCAAGAGCAAGTAATGAGTGCTTCCAATTTATATACTAATTCAATATTCTAAAATTAAGTCCCAAATTATACAATTAAATAATAAATCTTATTTTGTCCTTCATTCTTATCCATCTCGTTGATACTTTTCACTTGGCAAACAATTTCCCATTTATTTATTCAATTAATTTGTAACTGAAAACTGTAAACTGATATGTGCCAACAAAAATCTTCTTTTTCCATTTAACTCCTTCATTATGCCATTATTTGTTCTAATCATTAAACTAGTGTTATTATTTTTGATATATTTAAAATAAATAAAGATGTTTCTAATAATTATATGCAGCCAATTAAATAATAATCAATTGGAATGCTTACCTGGCTTCTAAAAGACAGTAATCAGCAAACTTTGCAATGGTGGTTTGAAACATTATTGATAACCACTGCCTCATCCAGTCACCACAAGTATGTGTAATGTCTGGTGGTGTCAATTTGACCATTTGTGCTCTAGGTAACACACTGGAAGCTGAACCCTGCTGTAAAATCAGAGTCTCGTACAAGTTTACATGTAGTGAGGATGCACTTACGTTCATTTGACATGACGTTGTGAGATTGTCATTGAACGTTCATGCTCAGAAACTGCAATTGAATTCTACCAAAAAATAATTTTTAAAAACCCCATATTTTAAGTAAGTTTTTGATTTGGCACAAAATCCAGGGCAACCCGCAGCCCACAGACCACTTGCTGGACATCCCTGGAATAGATCAAATAAGAAGCCCGAGTAACTGTAACCAATCACATATTTTCTTTGACTTACATCTATGTTTGTATTATAAAATCTCCCCCCTTGTATTACCTTGATGGAGCTTCTGAACCACTCCTGATTTAGAGCTACCTGATTAATCATTCTTTGCTGAGATAACTCTTTAAAATTTAACTGTGCCTGTTTAGTTTTTGGCAACTCCATCGTAATTTTACTATGGCAGTACAAACTGATTAGGACAAGACATTTGCATATTCTTAATACAATACGTGTAGAAATTTATTAGCAGTGGTATATATATATCTAGTTTGCCTTCTTTCCTTTTTCTTTCTTTCTTTTTTTTTTTTTTCCTTATCAGTGACTGGGGGCTGAGGGTAGGTTTATCTCAAAAATAAGGTAAAAAATAATTTGAGAAAAGCTCCACTTCTGTTGGGTTCCTATGAATGAATGTTCAATGGTTTCTGGTTTTGTTTGGTGGTGGATTAGTGATAGAAACACAGGAAGGATATTTTGATAACCTTAGAAGTTTTTTTTTGTAATATACTGCAATTCCCAAGAGTTTGAGGAGGCTTATAAAGATAGAATGAAAACAGAAGACATTCTGTTGTGTATTTTGTGAGGCCTTTTCAAAGACTCAATGATATGAAACTATTTGTATCAGAAATGAATAAGTAATAAAGATAGGTTTCAAAAATATGTAATGTTATTTATAGAAGTCATACAAAGAAAAAATAAATTTGAATTTAAAATCTAGTTTGAATACTTAGCCAAAAAGTTAAATATAGAAATGGCTAAGTCTTCTGGATAAAAATAAAAATAATTTTTCAAGGGGAAATTATGTTACGCGAAAGATACACCTGGCATCACTGCTTCTTATGGGGACAGAGCACAAAAGTAAGTTTAAATTAATCAGTCTGAACAACCTAAGAAGTCCTTAATATGAAGACTATTATGCCATTTTAAAACATTTTATAAGAGATTAATTTTATCATATTTTATAAATGAGTAGAACTCTATAATTTGGGGTATACTACTCAGAAACTTTCTGAGAATTGTTCAGAGCAGAGTTAAAACATCTTAATTGAACACCAAAAGTGAGGCATAGACTTATGTGCTTTGTACTATGAAGCAATGCAAAATACACAGCCTACCTAGGAGATAGTTTTGACCTCAAAATTGAATATAAATCTACACAGGCTC
>NW_003852545.1:2469561-2472242 GCF_000181295.1 Otolemur garnettii
TTTTTTTTTTTCTTTTTTTTTATTGAATGGTAACTATGTACACTAATGCACTTCTGGGGTATAGTGTGGGGTTTTCACATGCAATCCGAAATACTTCCATCAAACTGGTCAACACAGCCTTCATGTCATTTTCTCAGTTGTTGTTTTTAAAACATTCACATTCTACTCTTAGAAAGATTCACCTGTACCCCTGTAAGATAAACCTCAGAAGTGATCCCTCCAATCCCCCTCCTTCCACCCATTCCCCGCCCTTCTCCTTCTCCCCCACCCTATTTTCTTAGGCTATTTGGTTATAGCTTTCATATAAAAGGTATAAATTAGTTTCATAATAGGAGTGTGTACATTGGATACTTTTCCCTCCACTCTTGTGGTACTTTGCTCAGAAGAACATTCTCCAGCTCCATCCATGTGTATCATTTCTGATGGCCCTGTTGGGTTAATGGAGATGTGTTGAATTAGTTACTTTTTGCATATTTGGATACTTTATATCCAAATAAAGTTTAAGCTTTATATGAAGCTTGAAATTAAGACAATTAGACATGAATACAGTTACATATCACATAAAGACATTTTGGTTAGTGATAAACCATATGTGCAATAAATGGTGTGCCTTAAAATCATACTACTGTATTATTACTGCACTTTTTCAAGTAAAAGGCATTGCTCAATTGTATGCTTTCAAGCAACATATAATTGTACTTATTTTCTAACTCCATAATTCCAAAATAATTTCCTAAAGAATAAAGAAAAGTAAACTAATAATGAAGGAAAGGACTAGAAAGATACTATCTATGTAAAATGTATTTCAACAAAATTCTGAAAGATATAATGTACATGTGTCTGTGTGTATTTATATCCGGCTATGGATGAGGAAAACCTGTTTCTACAAGAGTTGTTTAGTTAATTGTGGCTTTGATTCTATACAGGAAGCAAGAAGTAGGTAATTTACTAAGTGTGAGATGGCCAGGAGGGTCCTGGTCAAATATTTTAAGAAAAGAGATATATTTCTAATTATTTTTTAAAAAATGAATGAAGACATCTTTTAGAAAAATGTTCCATTGTTATAAGGATTTGAAAGGTAGAATTGAAGCCAAATTTGCTTAAAACTACAGCAGTACCAGCACAACTAGATATGTAAAGCCTTTCAGTCCTCAGCAGACTTGATGGAGCTGTGAAAGTTCAGAATTTGACTCAATCAGGATCGAGTTTTAGCTGGAGGAACATAATGGAAATTTAATTTGATGGGACACGGACATTTAGTATCATGGCAGGAAACTGATAGAAATGACGGACTACGGAACCTAAATGAAGATGATGAAATGAGGACAAGAAGTGGATGGTAAATAAGAATTGGAGGGATCACTGCACCAGTCACACAGTCACTGGGAGATCAAGACCTGTGGTTAAGGCAATGAAAGAATCAAGGTATGGAGATGAATTAATACTGCTAAACTGTGAGATGTCAGAATTTATAGTTTCAGAGATCTGGGAATTCCTGGATAACGGCAGAAATGGATGAAAATGTTATATTAACAAAAGTATTTATAGTTACTTCTGGATCAGGTGTTGTTAATTAGTGTTGTTAGTGATTCAACTTTTCACCCATTTCTTTGATAGGCAACCCCAAACCTTTACTTCTAAAAAATTATTTCTACAGATGCATATATTATGATCTCCTTGTGGGAACAGAAAAATACAGAGAAGTCAAAAATGAAAAACATAAATAAAACTTATTTAAGATGTCCCAAGGAAAAAATTGTGTTTACTATTTTGTTGTATTTATAACTACTTTATGCTGTTTTACACCATTTTTAAACAAATTAAACCAAATTAATAATATTACACAAAATGTTTATATTTTTTCTGAAAATCTTATGTGATACTATTGAGCTATCTTTATATCTTTACTAATCTTCAAAATAGGATTGAGAGTCACATAATTTTTAAAAGGAGGATATTAATGAAAACATATTTTTCAAATATAAAATTATATCTAATGGTTAAGTCAATGCCTTTAAAAGTCGGGGTAGCTAAATTCATATCAAGAAATCAATGTAGAGTTTATCAAATAAAGCAGTAAATTTCTCAATGAGAAAAAATATATTCAGAAAGATTAAATTTGGGCACACTACTAGTTCATGGTTAGAAACCACTAGAATTGACCCTTATCTGATGAACACAGGAAAGTATCTGTTGTACGCACGATAAAAGTGCTTCCGACAGGGGTGCACACCTCAATCCCTTATATCCTGTTAATACGTTGATACTGTTACATGTTGGGTGTGTAGGGAGGATTAAGTTTGCAAGTGGAATTAGGTCCTTAAATATCTACATGGCAATCAAATAAAAAACTTTGGGGTGAATAAGCTTGTCTTATTTTCCAACATTTTTATCAATTACTATATATGTGTGTGTGTATATATCTCTTTTTTTTTCTTGAGATCTGTGAGACCTCATCCCTGTGCCTGAGGGAATGCTGGGGTAGGCATTTGCCTGATAGATCTGCAAGAAACATATGGCATAAGGACACAGAAACTCTTTAGTAGAGGTTGATGCTTCTGAAAAGAGAAAGAAAAATTCTTAAAATGTAACAAAACACTGTAAAATCTGTATAAAATAGTTGTCAAGTTTACGGAGTGTTGAGGTACTCAGTAATTGCTATAATAGCACTTTTTTTTTTT
>NW_003852545.1:2473263-2478896 GCF_000181295.1 Otolemur garnettii
TTTTTGATGTTGCTTCAATTGCCCGGGGGGTCCTCCTCATAAAATTTTCGCCCAGGCCTATTTCTTCAAGAGTTTTCCCTACACTTTCTTCTAATGTTTTTATAGTTTCATGTCTTAAATTTAAGTCTTTAATCCAGTGAGAATCTATCTTAGTTAGTGATGACAGGTATGGGTCCAGTTTCAGTTTTCTGCATGTTGCTAGCCAGTTTGTCCAGCACCATTTGTTGAATAGGGGATCTTTTCCCCATTCAATGTTTATAATACACATTTTAATATGTTAATCTGTATAGATAGTAATCAGTTTTGCCAAATACTCAGTTTGCTCAGGGGTGCTCAATTATTACTACAGATGGTATAAAGGGCTTTATGTGCATCATTGTATTCTAAGCTAAAACACTTTGCCAGGGAGATTCTGTACCCTCCTTGAAGTGCAAATAGATGAGAAAATCTACTGTTGTCATTGCTATTTAATGTACCAGAAACTCTAGCAAATTATTAAAAGAGACAAGGAGACACTACATTATTAACTCTAAAATGTATAGCAAAATCTTGTATTCAACAATTTAACAGTATTAATTTATAACACAAGGTTATACATTAAGGTATATTTAATTAGTTTTTCTTATCCCTCTCATGAGTTTTTGTTTTTCTGTAGGGTGGGAAAGCTGTTACATCTGTAAGGAAGAGTAGAGTTTATATTTACCTAGCACCTTGTGGTTAAAAAGGAGAGGCAATTCTGATTATTCTTATTTAATGATTAAGAGTTTTATATTGACAATTCAAATTTATTGTATATAGAAGCATTTTGAACTATAGTTTAGGTAAAAATATCTTTATATTTTCTTTAATGGCTCATTCAGTAATGGTCTTAAAAACATATTTCCCAAATGTAGATAGTTTTGTTTAGTTTTTCTAAGTAAAATTTTAAAGTGAGTGAAGAGAGTAGTAAAATTATGATTTTAATTGAGAAAATCAATAATTATAACAACTTACCAATAACTTAGTAATTTGGTTTAATAAATCAATTAATACATTCATATTTTACTTATTTCTATAATGTTACCATCACCTTTCATTTATCATAAGACTACATATCTTCATGAGGTGTGTGTGTTTGTGTGACTTTCTAATAATAAGGCCATCATGGGCAGTATATGTACATATTAATTACTTTTGGTTTATAGACTCTTATGGACGTATACGTACATATTAATTACTTTGGTTTATGGAGTCTTATGGATGTTGAAGTCCATTATTGTGACCAGTTCCCCAGAGGAAAAACATAAAAGCAGGTCATTCAGATGTCAAAGGCAAATAATGTTGTTAAACAATGAAATGGTTATAAGTGGGTTTTTAGCCTAAAGGTGTTGCTTATGACAAAATAAACACTTTGGTTGGACGTGCAGAAAGTTAATCTATCCTCACTGGAACACCTGACATGGTTTTAATTCTTACAAAATCTTTGTGTGTGCACAATGTGAAAAGATCTGTTGGCCCGTGTTGATCTTCAAGGTCTTCTCACTCATTGATGCTGAAACGGTCAATAATAGTAGCCTTGAATTAAGAGGACATGCATTTTTGAAAAAGAAAAAAAGGAGAAAAATTATAGTATGTTCTGTACCATGAAGTCTCTGTTCAGCAAATAAAACATTTTTTTTTATAAAAGTCTGTATGCCATCCTTTCTGGCACATTTATAAACAAAATATTAGAATTAAGAGATTTTTACAAGATATCCAGCAATCCATCCAGTTCAATTCTGCCTTCTGTATAATAGTGCTGCTTAAAAGCATTAACCTGGAAATTATCTTGTCCTAAAGCTTCTCGTGTTACGCCGTCTCCCCAGAGAAATGTAACTAGAGCACCTAACCCCGGTGAAAGGTGAATTAGCTACTTTCCATGGAGTTGAGCATGCCAACCTTTTCTACACACACAAATTTCACAAAAAGTTTACGTTCAAGCCAAAGACGATCTTGTTTAGTTTTTTGTTCTAAGAAGAACATACACATGGTGAACCCAGACGCCTCAATTTCATCTAAGAGTTCTTGATATAAGAATCTTCCCAGTAAAGGTTAATCAATTATATTTCAAGAAGGATGACATCTGGTCTTAAATCAAATTTGGAAAGTATTATCAACACCCTAGAGGTCATTTAAAATGAAAGTGTAACTAAGTGATAAAATCAGAAACCAATGCAAAACATACATAGGCACACCTGTTAATATTTAACTTGTTTATTTCTAGAATTTACATTTGTTTTTATTTTTAATGACGTTTGGGTTTCAATTGTAGGTCATAATGAAGGTGGCATTTAAAGAAAGAGGTCACTGAGAGGAAGGTTTTAGGGATGAGAGACTAGCCAAAATCTATGTTGCTGGTGCAGGACAGATGTCTAGGACTTGCCAGAAAGCAGGTGGTTTTTACAGGGTCTGTAGTTGACATTCATAACCAGGTGTGGTTATCGGTGGCAATTCATTATAATTTCACATCTCGACAGGAAATCAAACTGAAATCAATGAAACCAGGCTGACAATGCTCTTCTAATAACAAGTCACTCTTAGAAACCTTTCTAATTTTTATTTCCTCATTTCTTGAAACTGAAAATTTCAAGTAAAACAATCAAAACAGTAATATTGCAAAGACCATTTAGAATAGACACGAAAGTCTTTTAGCATTAGAATCTATTTCTTTTTCATGCAAAATTTCATGTAAAATTTTTCATGTAAAATTATTCCTTTAAGGATGCTTTTACTATCTACAGACTCATCCTGATTAAAGACATATTTATTGTATAAAAATGTGATTGTATATGTCCAAATGATTTAAAAACTGAAAAGCATTGCTATGTTTTAGTATTTGGATCATCCTGAAACTCATGTAATCAAATCCTGTACCTGATTGTGATACTATTAGGAGATGAGACCGTTAGGAAGTAATTACATCATGAGGGTGGAGACTCTACCAGGGGAGGGGTCCTCCAACTTTTTAAACAGGAGGCCAGTTCACTGTCCCTCAGACCATTGAAGGGCTGGACTGCAGGCCCCGGGATAAGTCAGCTGCTAAACAGGACAGGCAGCAGTGTAGAGGACACCAAGAGACAGATGACCTCTAAGCAAGATGATTTACAGCTGAGGGCTGGACTCTCGGGCGACTTGTCCACAGGAGCTCCTGATGGAGAAGGAGCCTGTGCCCTCAGCACGTAGTCATTGTTAATTACTCCCCTCACCTGTATCATTCTGTTTCAATAAAAGGCTGGTGGGGAGGTTGCTTAAGGCTACCTGGAAAGTAAGGGCTAGCCCGCCTTCCACAAGCTTGGACTTCTAATCTGCCTCTCGCCTGGTTCCTTCCTGCGCTAACCCAGACCAGGGCCATAGGAGCCCAACCGGTCGCGACACAGCGGCAGCAAAAACACACCTGGCAGGCTGGATAAATGTCCTTGGTGGGCTGCATGTGGCCCCCAGCCATAGTTTGAGGACCCCAGAGGGCAGGAATCTCGCCTGGGCCTCTTTAATAAAGGCTAAAGCCCTCCTGCCCTCTACTTCTGGGAGAGGACATAGTAAAGAGGAACCACCAGTGAACCAGGAATCAGGCTGGCCCCTGCCATTTAATCTGCTAGGGCCTTAAATTTGAACTTCCCGGCCTCCCAAAATAAAATTCTGATATTAGCCACCCAATCTACAATATTTAGTTGTAAGAGACAAATGCACGAAGACAGATATTGTGTAAATATCAAAATTGATGGAGTAGATGAGTAGTGTGTGCAGTGGTCTGTAGATTTTCCTTGGGAAGCACTAATACCGTTTTGAAATGCTCCATAGCCTCACCTGCCCAGTTGAGGTAAACACTACTAGATTAATTCCTCCCCATTTGTAAATCATATTTGACTATCTACACCACTTTTTCTGTGCTAACATCCTAGAGGGCGGTGACTTTATCTTTCTCACACTCATACTCACAGCATTCAACTCCAGTTTTGACTCATAGCTGACTTTCAACAAATATTTGTGATCAGTTGAATGAGTTGTGATTTTCCAAAGAGTTCTGTTAGACATCTTTGAGTTTAGTCCTTGCTATATTCATTTATAATCAGTAATCTTATGTTAGATTAACTTGCTTTTTCGGACAAACATGGGGCACCTGAAAAATACTTTTTAAAAAGACATCTGCACAACTATCTGTGAAACTTCACACCATATGGGATGCAAAAGGAGCAACTATGTGCTTCTTGGAAAACCTCAAAAATATGTAATCAACACAGAAAAGTAACAGGAGCAAGAAAATTGCATATTCAATGACATCGAAGTTGGAAAGGCTTGATGAGAGGTTAAATTGTGTTATGTCCTCCAGAACCATTAGTTCTAACAAGGTTTTATACCCCATATCCTTGAATGGCACTGCTCAGGGACCCTCCATTAATGATCATGTTTCCTAGACTTTCCGGTGTTTGTGTGTGTTTGTTTATTTGCATTTTTTTTGACCTATCAATGTCAATAGTCTCACTGCTAATTTATGTCATTAGTTTGGATTGAGTGTTGGTGCGATTTCGGTTCTATAGATTATCAATGGATGCTACATCATTGATGTCAGCTCTCTTGGCACTTGAACTGATTTTCTTGACAATTTCTTTAGGCCTAGTTCCATCTGTCCAGAAAGATGTTGAGATTCATCGATATTTGTCTACATGTGGATCATTCTATCTACCTCTCTAACTTATTCCTGTCCTCTGAGTTGGCTGTGATTCAGCCTATAGCCTGGTCTTAAACTATACACAGCAGAAATGCATGGCCAGACGATGGCATGGTTGAAAAAAAAAAAAAAAAAAAAAAAGAGGAGCACACTCAGTAGTTGCAGGGACCTGTGCAAAGTGGAGAAGAAGGCAGAATAATTTGCTCCCCAATAGACTCCAGTTCCCTCATTTTATTAACTACACACCTTCCCCTACGTATGTTTGTTTATCTCCTGTGTCTTTTCTTATTTATCGAAAACAGAGGAACTTGTCACATTAGTTGTAAACACTTCTGCAATTTTTCACCCCAATTTTGAACACTGTGAGATAAAGAAAGCATTTGAACAATTTCACAAAATTTGTTGTGTGCCCATTGTTGTTTTAAGCAAATAAATATTATTAAGTCACTTCAAATTCATAATTCCATGGGATATATATTATTATAATTTTAATTAGCTTTATTTCACAAATAAGAAGATCAAGGCATATACAGGTTAGGTAACATGCCAAAGGGTGGCACATTCAAATTCAAGTCAATTGGTCTCTAGGGGATGTGATATTATTCATTATTCCAGTGGCCTTATCATTTGTTAGTTATTTTTCTCTAATTTTCTAAATATAATTTTGAGGAGCTATAAGTGCAAAGTTAGTTACGATAGAATTTCCTCAAGTAACTGTAACTGAAAAAGAACAATTTAGGAAATGGATAAATGTCAAAAAATTTAGTGAAGTTTCTACTTAAACTTGTCCTTGAAATTATACAATAGGAATACCATAAGTCTAGAGATTGAATGTACAGTAGGAAGACTAGGGTTAACAATATTGTATTTTATACTGAAAACTTGCTAAAAGAATAGATTGTAGATGCTCTTTTTTTTTTTTTTTTTTTGAGACAGAGCCTCAAGCTGT
>NW_003852545.1:2478987-2483907 GCF_000181295.1 Otolemur garnettii
CGGCTATTTTTTGGTTGCAGCCATCATTGTTGTTTGGTGGGTCCGGGCTGGGGATTCGAACCCACCACCTTAGGTGTACGTGGCTGGCGCCCTAGCCGGTTGAGCTATAGGCGCCGAGCCTGTAGATGCTCTTAACACAAAATGAGATGACTATGAGATATGATAGCCATGTTAATTTTCTTTTAACTCTTTTATCATATACTTGTATATCAAAGCAGCATATCGTATACCTTAAACATGTAAAATTTAGAAAAAAATCATAGTAGTAATTTTTTAACTTAGAAAACTTTGCTACAAAAGTCAAATGTTGAAGCCAAGAAACAAGAGTCCTGAAACTAAATAGTCCCTGGAGCAGTGGCTCACACTCGTAATCTCTGCATTCTAGTAGGAGGCTGAGGCAGGAGGTTTGAGGCCTCATTTGAGGCCAGAAGCTTGAGACTACCCTGGGTAACACAGGGAGAATCCTTCACTGCTAAAAATGAAAATATTAGCCAGGCATCCTAGAATTCTAGATCCTAGTTACTTAGCTGAGGTGGCAGGGTTGTCTGAATGCAAGACTTTGAGATTGCATTGAGCTATAATCTAGCCACTATGCTCTAGCCTGTGTAACAGAATGATACCCTGTCTAAAAAAGAGAGAGAGAGAGAATAGTCATGAATTTTTTTCAAAGAATATCAAATGGGTCTATTATTATTATTATAAATTTTTAATAACATTACCTATTTTAGTTAATGTTTATTAAAGATTTGCTGTATTATTGGCACTATAATAAACATTTTCTCTTCATTGTTTAATTGAGTCTTTGTCATAATTCTATGAGGCATGAACTATCCCTGGAAGGGAGCCGCCTACCTGATAAGGTGTAAATGAGTCTTCTGAAGTTTATGTGCCAGAAACTCCATCTTTGTGAAACAGTGCTAAGAGGTGGGACTATTAAGAAGTGCTTAGTGCCCGAGAGAGAAGCCCTCCTGAATAGATTAATATGGAATTGGGTGCCTGATGTTACTGATAGACGAAGTAGCTTGGCTTTCCCTGGGCCGGGCTGTGCTCCCTTGGACTGGGCCGTTCTTCCCCCTGCCTTCCACCCTGAGACGCTGCAGCAAGAAAACCTTTTTTAGATACAGGTTCTTAAACTCTGCATGTCCCAACCTGCAGAACTAGAAGAAATATATTTCTGGGTGGCGTCTGTGGCTCAAAAGAGTAGGGTGCCGGCCTCATATGCCGAAGGTGGTGGGTTCAAACCCAGCCCCAGTCAAAAACTGCAAAGAAAAAAGGAATTTTTTTTTTTACTTTAAAATTTGCACAGTCTATGGTATAATATAGACTGACGCATGGCCTACCCCAGTATCTCTCAAGTCTTAACTGGCAGAGGCCTAACTAGAAACTAGTTCTACCTTTCCTCATTCCTCAAATGCTATTTTCTGTAGTATGCAAAACACTATGTTTCTCAAATTAAATGTATACGGAAAGGAATAACTTATACTCAGACAAATAATTTATATCATTTATAGAGGAGTATAATACACTATTCTGGCTTCTATCAAACATTCAAATATTTTCAGGAATATACATATGGATTCACATGATATTATGTATTATTTGAATTTCAAACATTAAATGCAGTCAGTAAGCTACTCATTTTAACAAGGATGCGGAAATCAGAACAAATACAAAATAACTAAAATAGTACATCCAAGTCAATGTATCTAACTTAGGCTTTGCTATTCAGGAGTTAGAGGCATTCAGCCTCCACCAGAGTTGGCTGACATTGGCGGAGCCCTAGGTAATGGACTGAGATTCATTCCAACCTTCAATATAACCAAGATAGAGAGAATGAAGAGGTGGTATTCCACCAGTGAAGCCAGTTTGCTCATTTAAAAATACAAGTAATATGCAAATAATAGAATCTTCTCCTTGATGACTAGATAACATGTCTGGTATGTGAAATTTTCCTTTAGCCCCATTTCAGAATGACTTTTTTACTGAGATGATATACCAGTAATCTTACGCTACAACAGGTCTGCATAATCTACCACCATGGCATTAAATGTATTAAAGGTATAACTTGTTTATGTACCTTAGTTTTGGGTATAGAAAATTAGAGTGGATGGACTAGGTGGATGTCTGGCCTGGGTTGTACTCACTCGCTTGCCTGGCAAGGCTGCTGCATGAGTGTGACTGGAGCTCGTGGCCCTCATCATAAACAAGGTTAACCTGGATATGTTCTCATGGCACAGCCAGGGATGGGGCGAGCAGCCTAAAGCCTCTTGAGACATAGGCTCAGTGACTGACACTAACACCTTTCTACTGCTCAAAGCCAATACACCTTCCAGGAATCAAGGGATGAGAAATAGACTACCTCTTAATAAAGTGAGTTGAAGACACACAGTGTAATGGGTATGGATTCAGAGAAGGCAAGATTGGGCCATAGTTTGCAATTAATCTGGCAGTGGTGAAAATACTTTCCCATTACTCTTCAAGTTTTCTATAGAAAGAGGTCAGCTGGAATCAGTCCTTTAACTCTGTGCAAACCTCATCATCAGGTTTGACTATGGTAGGAAGAATAACAGCCCCTCGACACCCATGTTCTAATCCCTGAAACCTGTGAATGTGCAGCCTTATAGAGCAAATTATAATGGTGGTGAATGAAAATAATTTGCTAATTAGCTAACCTCACAAGAGCAAAATTATCCTGGATTATCTGAGTGAGCACAGTATATTCCCAAAGATTCTTAAAAGTAAAAGTTAAAGATTATTTGATGTAAGAACCAATCACCGCCATTTTTGAAGATGGAGGAAGAGAGCCAAGAGCCAGTGCACGCAGGTGGCTTCTCTCTGGAATCTGGGAAATTGATTTTCCCTTGAGACTTCAGAATGTGATGTCACCCCGCTAACACCCTTATTTTTTTGTAATCTCCTTGAGACCTGTTATCAGATGCCTGGTTTACTGATGTGCAAGACAACACATTTGTATTGTTTTAAGCCACTACATTTGTGGCAACATCTATGGTTAACATCACAGTGAAAGCAGGAAGCCAATAAAGTGAGTTTGGGGGAAGAAATGAACCTGACTCTTTCCCGTCCTCTTTCTGCATGCAGAATGGGGGCTTCCTGGTTTGCTCACGATTACATTCCATTCTCAGCAAAGCATTATCTATCTGGTCCACAAAGCAGATGGGTCTGCCTGAGATTGGATCCACCACTTTAACTCAGTCTTGGCATGTTTAAGTACAGGGTATGGTTTAAAGGTGTTCATGGGCTAGAAACTTAATCCCCAAATCAAAAATGTTAGAAAGTGGAGCTTAGAAAGCGGTGATAAGGTCATGGGTGCTGTGCCCTCATAAAAGGATTAGCGTCATTATTGTAGGAATGGGTTCGTTATCATGAGAGCGGACTTGCTATAAATGTGAGCTCACCAGCCTCTTGTTCTCTTGTTTTCTTGCCCTCCACCTTCCACCTGGGGATGGTGCAGCAAGAAATCTCTCTTCCAAGACCAACTTCTTGACATTGAACATTCCCAACGTCCAGAACTGTCAGAAATTGCTTTCTTTATAAATTCTCCAGTCTGTCGTGTTCTGTCATAGAGCCACAAAAAAGACTAAGACAATAATTATTTAGTCTACGCTGTGTTCACTAAACATATTATCCACAGTTAAATGAACTTTCAAATATATATACTAATTTATGTCATGTTCTTTGCAGACTTGACATAGTGAGCAAAAATAAGGAATGCTATTTATTAATCCCCTAAATTAAAGGAAATTTATTTTGTTTCTTCTTCTTTGACATTTTTATTTTTTTTTTTTTGAGACTTTGACCCTCACTGTTTGGTATTTATTCAGAAATTCAGTTAGTTAAACTAAAAGAGAGATAGTGATGTGGCAATAAATAAATTAATTAAAAAGTGGAGGTAGAGAGTTCAAACTTTATTTTCTTTCTGTGAAGTTTTATGGTGGAAAGAAATGGAGATTTTATCAGAAATTTATACATAGGGGTGGCGCCTGTGGCTCAAAGGAGTAAGGCACCAGCCACATATGCCAGAGGTGGCAGGTTCAAACACAGCCCTGGCCAAAAAAAGAAATTTAGACATGAACGAAATAGGCAAAGTAAAATGTTGGATTATAATATAATAATTATATATTATATATATCTAAATGAACTACTATATATTATAATATATCTAAATGAACTACTCAAGAATATTTGACAAGTAGTAAGGAGTTGTAAAATGATGTTATCAACCTAAATAACAGAGAGATGTTCCAAAGATGTTGAGTTTACTTAGGAGTGGGCAGGGGATTTGAAAAGTGAGATATGCAAGCTGTGGGGTCCAGAGGCCTATCCAAAGAATGGCTTAGAGACAAAGCAAAATCTGGTTATAGGACCTTATTGCAGGTAGTTCCAGTTCATTATTGGAGTTAGTAATTCATCCAAGTGTTCCACCCAGGTCACTATCCTTTTGACCCACATACCTTGCTGCTGGAGTTCTTGGGAGGGCCAGCCTTGGGTTTGGACCAGTGATTGGTTGGGCCTACCCCTTGACTCCAAAGAATCTGACTTTTTCCTGCATACACAAAGGCAAGCTTGTAAACTGGGGCCATTGGAGTGGGTCAAAATCATAAGTCCATGTAACGTGGCCTGGTGCCAGGGTCCAGCGGAGTCAGTCCAGCAAGTAGGTCTGTGGAGGTAGGTCTGGAGGATAAGGCTATGAAGGCTGGCCTGGTGCAGGATTATATCTCAGATCTGGGGTTATGGAGTTCAGACTGAAGTTTATACCATGGGGACAAACCTGACCCTGGGCACAGCAGGCAGGTGCTCCCTTTATTCTCTCACATAGGCTTGGCAGAAGGTGGGAAAGGTGACACCAATAATATAGAACTATTTCCCTGCCTTCTTTAATGTGTCTTTTCTTTCTTTCTT
>NW_003852545.1:2483927-2507835 GCF_000181295.1 Otolemur garnettii
TTTTTTGAGACAGGATCTCACTATGTCGCCCTCGGTAGAGTGCTGTGGAATCACAGCTCACAGCAACCTCCAACTCTTGGGCTTAAACAATTCTCTTGCCTCAGCCTCCCAAGTAGCTGGGACTACAGGCGCCCACCACAACACCTGGCTAATTTTAGAGATGAGGTCTTTCTCCTGTTCAGGCTGTTCTTGAACTCCTGAGCTCAAGCAATCCATCCATGTCAGCCTCCCAGAGTGCTGGATTGACTGGCACAAACCACATCATTCAGCTGAGAAAATTGTTGATTTCATGTATTTCATTAAGAAGTGGAATAACATCATAGTCCTTGAGCAGGAAAATGTACTATCACAGTTTGTTTTCATTTAGAATGCAATACAAAAGGAGGCAAAACGTATCTGTTATTGCAGTGTTTTCAAAATTAGTATGGTTTACGTGAATAATTTGTAAGTATCAAATTATTGCATACAATCGGAAAGTAAGACTAGTTATAATTCATTGTTCAAATACCCACCAGCTGATGGTGAATAAAGCTTGAACCCAACTGGTAAAGAATGTCTGAGTTAATGCACTTGACTACCTCTATACTCCCCCTCTTAGGAGAATGGGGTGTGATAAACCCTGTTATTTACAAGGTTGTTTTAAATCATGAGGGCATTATAACAGTATAAAATAATCCAACACAGAAAGGAAGATCTTAGGCTCAGCATAACAACAACAACAACAACAAAAAAAAAAATGTGTTGGGGTCTCATAGTTTCCTGAATGAATAAGAATCAGATTTTGTATTTGTTTTTGAAATAAGAAGACAGCACAGAAAGCAAGGTCAAACGCAAATGCTGGTGGCAGGTCCAGCTCTTTTATATCATTAGTATATTGTAATTGAAGAAATGTTCTTGGCAAAGAAAAAGCAGCCCCCTCCTTTTCTTAGAACTTATCTATATTTAGATGTAAATGAGAGATCCTATTTACTCCTTTCCTTGACAAGCCTTTTTCTCCTTTTCTGAGTAAAGTCACGTGAGGCAGGATCTGAAGAGGACATCAGTGTAACTTTACAGCTGTGTGAGCTCAGGGCATTAATCACGGCAGAAGCTCAGAGAAGGAACATGTGTTTAATAGCTTTGATTTCTACTTTTCATTTTCAGGGGCATTGTGTTTCTTCAGTATGAAAGGAAAGGCATTGAGATACACAGTTGTGATAAGCAAACGTGAACAGCGTCTACTCTGCGTCTTTAACACACACCCTGCTCCTCTCTTCCTCTGTATTTGTTAACGTAATGGGATGGAAATATACTTTTCAGTTTCCTATGAATGATTGTTTGACTTTTGGAAACGGGAGGGAAAGACAAATTATGTCTGACAGAGAGTCATAAATAAGGTAATGATTACCATTCAGGGTCGAGCCCTTTCACTTCCATCCTTTCCAGAGGGAAATCACGCACACAGACATGCCATAGTCCCTTAAAAACAGGGTTAATCTGTGTCATTCAAACAGAAAGGTAAGGAGAAATCATAGAGAATTCCCAGTGTAGGAAGTACTTCCCCCCGACCCCTCCCCTGGATAAGACATGCTATTGTCAAAGCAGCAATTATTGCCAGTTCCTCAGCTATTTATATGTGATGGATGTCAGCTTTCAACGGCTGGGATGGATGTTGCGGTATAAAATGTGCAGTTCTCTACAACTGTTTGTAACTACAAGGCAAACGTCCTTGCAGAAAGATATACAAAGAACATCACTGTGATAGCTGATTGTCTCCCAGTAGCCCCCACCCTCTTCTTAAGAGGGCCCCACCTAAGGTTGTGCTCAGTGTTAGACACCTAACTTTCTCAGTCTTCCTGGGAACTAGGCGTGGCTCTGTCGTTTGGTTTCAGTCCACAAGATCTAAGAAGAAAGCTTCAGTGAGAATTCTTAGAAAAAATATTTCTTCACTTCATGAAAGGAAGTCACTCATGTGGGTGTGTGACATCTTCGGTCCTGCTCCCTTCCTCTTGCTAAGACGTGGGGCCTGGAAGTTCAGCTGTCAGTTTGTGATCATGGAGTGCCGAATACGATGTGAAATTTAACAGTCTAAGGATGATGACAACATTTAACATTTGTTGAGAAAAATAGTGTAATAAAGAGTGTGACTCTAATTTTAATGTTTGACTACTGATAGCTTTTGAGTTCCTCCGTTATCACTTCCCTTTTGTCTCCCTTCTGAAAAACCTGCTAAGAAGTCCCAAATGCTCCCTATTTTAGCCTGTGCATGTCCGGGAAACTCTGACCACAGTTTCCTCATCTGTAAGCAAAGGCAGTTCCGTCTTACCTTACTCTCTTCCAACCCTTTTCAATCCGCATAGGAATATGCCCTGCTGTCCACAAAACGCCTTATAAAGACTTTAAAAAATACCCTTCCTGTGTGTGCGTGGAGTCATCAGACTCAACATCTCACCCAGATTTTGAGTGGAGTATCTATTTTGTTTCTGTGGGGTAAGCTGAACCATTGACACCAAGGGCGCCATCCTGTCCTTGCCAGGATACATAGGTGACAATCGCCACCATTGGAGGGGGCATGTCTTCTTCCTTTTGCTTCAGCTTACTACTTTACTCTGCTGCCTGCAGGCCAGCTTGCTTTTCAGCTATGTTGCCATCTACGGGAAAACTTGAGCTTCAAGCTGTTGCTGTGGGCAAATCTTGCTCATGCTGCCTCACGCTGTATTTGCTGAATTTTAACTCCATCATTGCTACCTATCTAATTAAGTCAGAAGTTTAAATTACTAATGTTAAGAAAAAAGTGTGAGGGTTGTGTGAACTATAAAGTGGGTTTAGGTCATGTACCCTTGCCTGAGCTGATTAGTGTAGCTCAGATTGAATTGTGTGCCTTAATTCCAGTAAAAAGGTAAAATAGGGCTGATTGATTTTACAGATTCTTTATTAATTTTAATACTAGTTGAAGTCACTTAAATGGACTTACTTGATACTCACTCTCAAATAAGAGTTAAACTTGCATATTTCAGTAAATCTAAACCGAGTACCCTCTTAAATGAGTAGGCAAACATAAAATAGAGATTAAAAGCAGGCATGCTTTACCATGTAACGCTCAGAACTACTTTCGTGCCTAAATTCTACATAGCTATAATAAGTATGTTTCTAAAATATCCTATAATAGATATGTGATGTCTGACAATTAAGTGGATGAACTCATCTTAGAAATGCTACATACCTCATTGCTGAATATCATTATGGTCACCGTGAAATGACTCCCCTTGGGAAGCTGATGCCAGAGCCTTTTCCAGCCTTTGAAGAGTTTACAAATTTAATTGTCATGCCTTCAGTGATGATGGCTCTGATGGTCATTCCAGCAATGGAATTTCAAAATTGCTTTGAAGAATGGAGTAGGCGCTGGCATCAGGCAGAGGTTCCCGAGGCCGTACTTTGAAGGTGGCCATAGTGATAGTCAGCGTATTCAGATATTCCTAGGATGCGTTTGAGAATTTAATTGTCTGACCTTGCGAATACTCTGATGTCAGGAGTAAAGGTTAAATTACAGTTTCAATGCTTGTAATTATCTTGACACAAAGCATATCCTCTACCCTGATTAAGATGGTTAACACAGCTCAATGTGGGTTACAACTGCATCTTTCATTCTCGAAACTCATTCTACAAGGTCTATTTAGAGAACAGGTAATGATGCATACTTCTCCATTTCAAATTCAAACTCGGTTTGTTCTTCAACCTGGAAAGAAAGAATGATGTCCTATGATGCATTTCCCTAACCTTAATACTTACCCTGTACAGTGAGCCTCTGGTGCCTGATATTGAAATTACTCTCTTAGTCCAAAAATGATAACTACATCCCAGGTGTAGATTTGGCCACTATATTCTAGTCAGTGCCTATAGTTAGAGCCCCCAGCTGCAGTTTCCCTTCACCTTCTAATGCACCTTTCTCCTGCTATCTCAAGAGGCCTGCCACCACACATAAACTTTGCAGCCAAGATCTTAATTATATTCAATTTATCCTAGAGCACAGGTATGACTTTACATTGATTACATCTTCCTCCAAGGAGATTCATTTGATACACTCATTAAGAACACATGGATATTCACAAGGAGTTCAACTAAAGGGGATGGACCATTGTCACATACACAGTACTGCTACTTCAGTTAAATTCTTGAAAATTGTTTGCTCAGCCAAGGGTCACTGCATCCCACACACTGTCAATAAACAGACATTGATCCTCTCATTAACCACAACATTAAAGCAAGACCCCTACCTTTTAGGCCTTTTATGGATTCTACCAGAAGCATAGTCCTTCTTTTTGTATTTCACTTAAGCCTACTATGCTATTACTCTAAAATCAGCCCATCTTGAATGAGTCCCCCTTTGACAAAGTCTTTATATCTGTCCAAATTGAAATACAATTGAGGGTTTCAATTTATGTCCCCAGGCATTCCTTAGGAGAAGGGGCTTTCCAATCTCTTGCCATTCCCCCCTAGAGTTTCTCAACAACCATTATGGTGATAAAAGTCCATGGGATTTTGGTAAAAGAAACTGTACTGCTCAGTAGGGCATTATATTTTATTATCTTGGTTGCTGGTTGAACACTGTGATCTTCTGCAACTAGAGGCTATTCCAGGTACACCTCAGGACCCTTGGTACACAACTTCCCATGATGCCTGGTGTCATGGAGGTTACACTCTCACTCACAGCAGCTATGGCCTCTTTGTTAAATGAAAACAATACCTACAAAATAGAACCAAAGCTGGACTATCTGGCATCACTCTCCTACAGAAGAGTTGTCTCTCCTTTCCTCAGTGCTTTGCCAGATGTAATAATACTGGGGATGCCACTCCTCTCCTGGCCCCCTTGAATACCTTGGGAGTTTGTTTAGTTCAGCTGAGTGAACCACAAAGAAAGTTTCTATACTTTATGAACAATGTGCCATCGTCACATGTGATAGAGATCGCATAACATTGCTATCAGCACAGGTGATAGCCGTTGCGGGAGAGTTACTGATTTTCATCTCTTAAATGAAACATCATCTTGTCATCTTGACTGATGACAAGACTCAAGTGTAGATATAATTGACCCTAACATGAATAGTCATTTTAGCATTGGATAGCATGGCCCCAAATTTGCACGTTTTTAGACATCTGAGACATTGCCAATGGTCTGACCTACCCAATGGTCACAACGTATACAAGGTTGTCCCCTTGGGGATAACAACTTTTGGAAATCTCTTACCTCATACTTACCCAAAATATAAATCCAAGTCACATACATCTCTGCACACACGACACAGTACAAAGTCTCACCAAGATACTTCTCATCTACTTTGAAAGAACTTTAAGACTGCTAGTGGTAAGTCACTGCAGTGCTAGTGACCAAGGCATACATTTCACTTAAAATATAGAGACATATACACAGGCAACACGATCTCTTGAATAAGAAAAGCAAGGGGATCTCACCTCTTCTAGTGGACTCAAGCTACTTGCTTCAAAGTGTTATAATGGCTTATTTAAATGCGTTAAAGTTCAATTAAATAAAACATGCATGTTTCAGGCTTCAGTCAAACACGAAGTCTGAATATGACTTCATTTTTCGTGTTTGCATGCTGAGAACTTGTTAGCTCTACCACTTGCCCTTTTCCTTCAGCTGTACACTTGGAAAAACTGGTAAGAAAACCCAGTGTTTCCTCCTGTGTTGCTAGCAGAAATTTCAAACCATGGAAGCCACAGCCTGTGTGGGCTTGGAAACTCTTACTCCAATCCCACCTGATGAGCACAATAAAATCTAAGCTATCTTATTTTCCTTATTGCTCAATCCCCTTTTAACCTGTTTGGTATCCCTCCTTATTCTCCCCAGAAAGCATCAGTCTGTGAGTGATAATCATTTCATACTCTCTTGATGCATAATCAGTCTGGAAATTAGAAACAAATGTGGGCTGGTGGGGTATATTCTGTTTCCCTAGATGTCCCCAACAGTTGCCTGCCTTCTAATTCTTATATGCATCCTGTAATTAGGTACTCTTAGTACATCTATTCCTAAGAGGAAGAAAATAAAGAAAAAAGAGATCAAGTAAATTGTTCAAGATCAATGTGGCAATTTTGTACTGGAGATGGGAAGTGAACTTGGGAAGTCTGCCTCTAGCTAAACTGCTTCTCAAAGTTATATTTGAGTAGAAGGAGAGAAATCCAGTTGTCCATGCATCCATTTTAATGTTATTTGTTTTTAAATAGCAGGACTCTCAGTTTGCCTAAAAAATACAAGTGAACATGAACATGTGGAGGTAATGTGAGTGTGTAGAACTTTATTAACAGGATACTTAACCATCTTCTGTATCCCAGGAGAAGGAAGATAGGTTAGGTAGAAGGTGGTGTTAGATTCTCTTTTAGAACATGAACATGTGGAGGTAATGTGAGTGTGTAGAACTTTATTAACAGGATACTTAACCATCTTCTATGTCCCAGGAGAAGGAAGATAAGTTAGGTAGTGGTGTTAGATTCTCTTTTAGAAACACTGTCACTAACATCATGGATCCGTTCCTAAATACTACATTCACAGTTATAATACCAGGCATAGAGTTTTATATGATCAGTTTGCATCAGAAACCCTGGAAATGATCAACTGTGAGTAGTAGACACATTTTTCCGCCAGGGCAGTTGTCATCATAACCATGCAGATGAAGCAGAACCAATTGTGTGTGTGTGTGTGTGTGTGTGTGTGTGTACGTGTGCTGTGTAGATGTACATGTTACACAAACATACACAAATAGACTCATAGCAAAATAAGGAGAAAAATACAAATGAAAATTTTGGTTCTTAGTGCTGTAACTGGCTAAGTGTTTGTAAGTGGTATTAATAATCTCTTTTTTCCACTGCCCATTCTCTCTTCCCTTTGTGAGCACCTCAGCTGGTCATGGTTCTTCACCAGGTTGAGTGACCCCAACTTTCATTCCCGAAGAGTCCCGCCTTGATTGGTTTGTTGTAATTTTCCATGGACCTTAATCACAGGCCATAGTAATACGAAGAGCTGCCACAGCCCTCGGGTAGATTTCAGGCCACACCCTTCCCGACTTGCACCCTGTAGTAGTAGTCCAGTTTCTCCTTTGTAGGCAGGACCCATCCCCAGCTGATGCTATAACTTCCTTCCTTGGCTGTTGACTCAAAGATGTGAGGAGGCCAAAGTGCAACATAGCCAGGTGGGAATCTCAACTTTCAGTTCAGAGGAATCATTGTTATGCTCCCCTCCTAGAAACATTCCTTTCCCTGGAACCAAAACCTCTAGGTGAACAGAGAACAAAATCACAACTGGATCAGAATAAATGGTGCTCCCCCCTTCCCCACCCCTTGATTCCTGGATCCTGGCTACCAGAGGAGCAGCACCTGCACTGTGCTGTGATACATGGCATTTACAGCTTTTGGGTGACCCTTGGCCCAGCCATACAAAGTTTTTCCTCCAAGCTGTTGCTACCTGTGTCTGAACTTTATGTGTGTGTCTGAACTTTCAAAAAGTTATTCCACCTTTTTCCCTAACTAGCTTCTTCAGGGGGCATGGTAAGACCAGTGGGTTCCATTAAGATACATTATTTTCACATTTCTTTTGCTGTAAATTGAGTTAATTGATCAGAAATAAAACTATGTAGAATACTATGGTATTGAATAAGGCATTCTGTAAGTTCACAGTGGCAATTTTGGTAGAAGATGGAAAATTAATATCTAGAGCAAGGATCAATTTCAGAAATAAAACAGTTCTCTTTTCATGGCAAAAGTGGTGGGAAGTAATTAATCTACCATCAGGTAGCTGGCTCATCACCTGGGATTTATATGAGGGGACTTGATAATCTCTGTTGCAGGAAGAATGGGCCCTCCGTGGTAGTCATCTCTAGACTAGCCTTGGATAGTGGGATTTTGTCTTGCTGACCCAGACCACAACCCCTAACCTTGCCCCCAGATTCCCTTTGTTAATAAGCCCATTGGGAAACAACAGAAGCAAGTGAGAAAAGAGGCTGGTATTCACAGGATCCATTGTCCCCTTGATTATTAAAATCCCACCACGCTAAGGTAACCCTTTGGTGACACATGGGACACAAATATCTTAATAGTTGTTTATTGGTTTTGTCTTTTCATTTAAAAAAACAATTACTTCTTTTCAAATCATGGCTTCTCCAAGGCCCTGACCATCCAGCCAAACCATCATTGTTCACTGCCCGTGAATCATTACATAATAAATTTCATATCTGGCTATGTCTCCTTCTAAATGAACAACCAGGTACACTGTTCAGAATTCTGAGAGGATTTTCCTTTATCTCTGTCCTTCAGGAATATCCCAGAGAAGGTTGTAATGCTGCAATTGTCCACTTTTGAGGGGACAAAAACACTCAGACCATCACTCAGAACCATCTTCAAACTGGGCCTGAGTTTTTGTCTATTAACTGATTGTAAGGAGCTTGCTATGAGACCGTAGGTTCAGGCTGGGAGAAAAGGCAGCATGTCAAGAGTGGGCACCATGAGTATGTGAGCCAGTTGTTCAAGTAACTTACTTGTGCCTTCAGTGCTTACTGAGGGCATGTCATTCACTAATAAGAGTATTGCTGTGCACACTCAGCTTTATGTCTTGGTAGGTCAGTAACAGCCAGCTCATAATAGCAGCTCAAGTAACAAGGTAACTTGGTGACCCAGAGTTAAATGTCTAGTCTCTGTAAGGCCTAATCGCAAACCAAGAACTGTTACTCAAAAGAATAGCAGTTGCCTATAGTGAGATTTTGCAGCATAATCCTAGGGGCCTGTCTGCACTGTGATTCAGTTATGAGGGATTGCCAAGGCCTTGAGCATCCCTATTTGCCACTGACCCTTCAGAAACCATTGCATCTGCTGGATCACAAGGACCAGGAAGAAGAGCAAGTGGCACAACAGCCAGCTACTTTTACAGAGTTGTCTCGAATTCTTAGCCTCTCTCCAATCTAGCAGCTTTGCAAGTCACCAAATGGGCTGAAGTCATACAACTACATGAGAATTATGCTGCCAGTAAAATCCAGAGCCCCACTATACCTTGTGCCCCTTTCTAAGTTGTAGGAGTGGCTGGAAGCAACAATTTATCCTTCACGTTAGGAGGGGTATCTCAACATGCCCCACACCACTGGGCCCTAGAAACTTCACTCATGTAGAAGGCCCCGAATTTTAGTTAGGTTGATTTTCCACCTTCTACCAAGAAAATATCTTACCAATAAGTCCACAGGAGAGGCTACTTCTTACCTACTTGGCTCAATCAGCATGGAATAGGTTGGTATTATACATCATGAAAGGGAAAGGTGATCAGAGCACCTGGGTTGGAGAGCTGATATACTCCGAGGCAGGATCGTAAAGGTGCATTGCTGGCCTTGACAGCTGAGTACAAACTGCTTCTGGTTGGCCTCATGGACAGTATTGTGAAAAGGCATTTGCCAGGTCAGTAACTGCACACCAGATAAAAGGAGATGTGTTCTTAAGCACAAGCAATAAAGCAACATCTGGTGTAGCAGTTGCAACTGGAGTAACCACTTGGTTAAGCTTATGATAATCCACTGTCACTCAAAAAGATCCATCTGTCTCCTGCACAAGCCAAATGGGAGGGTTGGATGGGGATGTAATGGGAGTCATGTCCTTTGTTTCTTTTAATTAGGGCCTCTGTGGTGACCCCACTCTCTGAAATCCCTCCAGGAATACAGCATTTGTGTTAGCTCACTATTTTCCAAGTATAGTCGGTTCCAATGACTTCTACTTAGGCATTGCCTCCTTGACAATCCCAGACTCTGCCAGCTGCTAAGCATGTCTACTCCAACCATGTGTGTGTTCTGGAACTGGGGAAATGAATACAGGATAGGTTTAGAGACCACTGTAAGACAGACCTAAGCTAAAGTCCATTGATTACTTAACTTCCCTTAGTCCTAACTCTGATTAGTGAGCTTAAGTGATATTTTAGAACTCACAGAATGTGTACGTTCTGAACCAGGACCCAGGAGGTTCCAAAAGGGTTAACTATTTCTATTTCTCAATGCATACTAAACCCACACAAAGGGCTAGAGGTTCTTTTAAGTAAATCTAGGAGAAAGACAGATAATTTTATTGTCAGTATTGTACCAGGGTCCTTCCTCATAGAGTAACATTCACTTCATCAGAGTATTATTGGTGTCTACATAATTCAAGTTTGAAAATTGATTGGGGGCCCATGACTCTTTTGATGAGTCATATCAGAATTTTGTTAACTTGACTTAGAACATTTTTGCTTATACATAACAGGGAAAACTTCAGCAGGACTCTTATTTATTAGAATTCTAGGAATATCAGGATCACTTAGCCAATGCCATTGACCTATATGGGTCAGACTATTCTGAACACTGCCTTGACTTTACTGTCCATTATAGTAGCCATGCCTACCTTGCCATTAGCCATTAGGTTCCACCCCCACCCTTCTATCACCCTGGGGTGCAATTATTCCCATTGCATTTAGGTTTCCAATTCAGTGACAAACATCCCTTTCATGAGGTCTCTAGCCTCACAGAAGGGAGGGAGAAGAGTGATCAGAGCTCTTCACAGATGCCAGGACTCCACTACAATGTATTCTTTATAGTACTGGTGAAAGGTATGTTTTCTGGGCCCTTCCAGTGTGGATGAGTAGGTCTGAAATGTCAAATCCACTCTACCATCCCAATCTCCCTAAGCCTTGGGATCTCTTTTTAATGTAATAAACTCAAGCATATCTGGCATTTCCGACTCGCTTATTCTGGAACACACAATTTTGTTCCTGTCTCAGCCAAGCAATGAAACAGACTGTTAGAGCTCTTTCTAACTCCCCAATCTTCCACATCAGATGTCAGTGAACACACATCAGTAAATTTAGCCTGATCTATGTTTTCCTGTCACCATTATCTCACACCTTAGTTATTATTGACAAACAAGTTCCCCGAAATTTAAGTAGTTCTTTGGAGTGTGACACATGTGCTCATGGATCATACATTGTACATCACTTTTAGGGGACTGTGGGAAATACAATCAGAAAGGAAGAAAAACCTAGTTTATAGGTTTAGAAGTTATAGAGTGGTGATGTTAGGTCCTGAAGAGAATTGGCATTTTCAACTGCCTAAACTGAGGCCATAGTAGTTTCCTGGAGCAATATGGTATCAGTCCTGCCACATGGAGGTAAATAGGCTGGTCAGCTGTAGGTAGGGAAGCTGAAATCCCTCCAAGTGGAGATGACCATGCCACTGGGTGTGGAGACCACTTCTTCTGGGTGTGGGAAGATCTCTCCCACTCAAAAGAAGATTAATTGAGGAGATCCAGATTCACCAAAGCCTCTCTGCATTTCACAATCCTCATGTATAGGATCTCATTCTTTGCCAGCAAATGCTCTCAGTCTAACAGCAGATATCCTGAGTTAAATTTGCTTTGTAATAAGTTGTGCATTAATTTTTAACTTTTCCCCATAGAATTATTTGATTAATTTTCTACCCTTTTCAATTAGCTAAAGAAAATAATTTGGATTAAGCTTACTGTATGCTTGTTATTTTTGTAAATAAATTTGCTAATTGACATTGGCTAATTCTGCCAATCCGAAAGCCCTTTGTAATTTTCAGGAGGACAAAACTATACACTAAATATTTTATATGGTAACTGATAAATGTCCCCTGTTATATTAAATTATATTTTAAAAATTAAGTTTTTATCATATTGGAAGCCATATAATTTTATTTATTTCTTTGTTTTTCGTTGTTGAGAAAGAGTCTCACTTTTTGTTATCCTTAGTAGAGTCCAAGGGCATCATAGCTCACCACAACCTCAAACTCCTGGGCTCAAGTGATACCTTTTTTTTAATTTTTACTAGAAACAAGATCTCACTCTTGCTCAGTCTGATCTTGAACTCTTGAGCTCATGCAATCAACCTATCTTAGCTTTCCAGAATGCTAAGATTATAGGCATGAACCATTGTATCTAGCTTCTGAAGCCATATAATTTTAAAGCAAATAATAGTAACCATTGCTTAAACACAAATGTTTTGATATTATAACCAACTGACAAATAATACACCAAAATCCTATAAAATATATTATGTTAAAGTAATAATACTACTAACAAAGTTATTGATCACATATCAAAAGTCAAAAACTGATATAAGATTTTTGCTACTATAATTTATTCTTAGGATAAATTGATAAGATTAGCATTATTTCAGTTTGATGGAAGTATTTCAGATTGCATGTGAAAACCCCACACTGTACCCCAGAAGTGCATTAATGTACATAGTTACCATTCAATAAAAAAAAAAAATTAGCATTTTACCCTATTTTATGTGTCAAGAAACACCACAAAAATGTAACATTTTCACCATAATGTATGTCAGAACTGAGATTCAAATTCATATTTATTTAACTTTAAATTCTGGTTAGGTTTTATCATATATTAAAACTTACTTGGACAATTAAAGCCCAAAATGTTGCAGACCTTTTCAGAAATAATAAGTTAACACAAATGTTTTCTTAAATTTGGTCAAAAAATTAGAATTCACCCTCACATCAGAGAGAAAATCAGGAGAGCACTTTTAGAAAATATCAATAGAAAAAGAAAGATATAATACATTTGATTTTGAAAGGAAAAATTATCAAGACACAGTTTCTACCTATCACAGAGCTTACCACAAATAGGTAAATTTTAATATATAGTAAAATGTAATGCATAATGATAATAAATACTAAAAAAAAGTGATATAAATAATACTACAGTGAAATATCATCCAATGACATCACAGAATGAGAAAAAAATGTAAAGGGTACA
The DNA here is from genome assembly GCF_000181295.1 of Otolemur garnettii. Lineage (NCBI taxonomy): Eukaryota > Metazoa > Chordata > Mammalia > Primates > Galagidae > Otolemur > Otolemur garnettii. The sequence continues at coordinate 2,496,714 of NW_003852545.1, forward strand.
AATCAACCAATCCTTTTCTCTTTGTTTAATTTAAGCCATAGTGAGGTGTAGTTAACAGAGGTAATACACTACTTGGGAGGCTGAGGCAAGAGAATGGTCTGAGCCCGGGAGTTGGAGGTGGCTGTGAGCTGTGTGACACCACGGCATTCTACTGAGGGTGATAATGTAAGACTCCGTCTCTAAAAAAAAAAAAAAAAAAGGTAATACAATCTTAAGATGCATAATAGAAGTTAATTGCCTAGATAATGAGAAATAATATCCCCATTGGACTGTGTTGGTCAGGACACTCATGGAATAATGAAATCGATTTTGTGTTCTCTAGGACTTTACTTGCACCTATATTAGGGCAATTAACAACTTGGCTTATAGGTAGATTTTATGTATCTTTCTTCTTCTGTAATATACTGTGAATTACATGCATGAAAGGACAATGACTTATCTAATTTTATGTCATTGGCACCCAGGAGAAAATGGTACTAGTATTTGCTTAGTAAAGCATTATGTTCATTAAAATATCCATCTCGTCTCCTTGGACTCTTGCCATTATCACTAGTTTATTTGCCTCTATCTTCTCTTCACTGAATTCCATTCTCCACATAATTGCTCATGCAATAAAGTACTCTGCAAGGTCACAAAACCAGTAAGTGACAGACATTACATTTAACCTAGGTAGACTGACTTCAGAGTCTCATTTTCAAGAGCTAATTCTCTAATAAAATCTCCACTCAAACAAAAACAGAACAAACAAACAAACAAAAAAAGTGTTTGAAAAGTGCTAGACTTTAGATATTTGTTCTCTTCAAAACTCATCTTGAAAGAATCCTCAATATGGCAGTATTGCTATTGTAAGGTGGGATCTTTAAGAGGTGATTGGGTCATGAGAGTTTGGCAAGTAAATGAACATGCCAGCTTGCCTCACTTTGTCTTGTAAATCCACCAGTCTCATTCCCATGGCAACCCATTAATCCATGAAAAGATTAACCCATTAACCCTTTAATCCATGAAAAGGCTAATTAATTCCTGATGCCCTGGGTAGCTCCGGTCCCCACCAGGAAGCAGGTCTCCCAAGTGCAGCTACTTGTCCTTGGACTTCTCAGCCTCCATGACTGTAAGAAAATAATTCCTTTCCTCTATGAATTAGCCAGTTGCAGGTATTATGTTATAAGCAACAGAAAACAGACAACAAAAAGGAATTACTTCTTCTTGCTAAGTGGCAATTTTTACTAATCCATGTGTGATGTGTATAACATTTTAGCAGAGAGTGATAAATAGGAGTAAAGAAGACAAGAAGTAATCAAGACCCTGTGCTGGCCAAAGACAGTTCTTCAATATAAAGAAGTGCTGGAAAGAATGAGAAAGTTTTCACTTAAAAAAAAAATCTTGTTGAGGGTATCTGTTCACAGTTTTAATATACTAAGGCCTGTTGGGAGATGAAAAAGTATTCTGAAGTTTTCCAACATTTATCTGGCATAAAACAGACTGATTATAACCATTTGATGTCTTAGTTAAGTGAGGATGAAAGAATACAAGTACCAGAAAATGAGTATAATTTAATGAAACAAAGATTCTTAAAATTTTCAGAGTTTTCCAACAATGAAAACTATGGAAAAACCATAAGGACTAAACAAAGGTACTGATCATCAACCAGCAGAGAATGTTTGGCTATTTGCCAATCCATCTATTATCTATCTATCCTACTTTCAGAACTCATTACTGTTTAGTGAGATAAACACAAATACTGGACAAAAATTGTAACAATTTAAGCATTTTTGTTAAAAGCAAATATACAGCTATTCAAAATATTTTTAGCTAAAACATATGGTTGTTATTCACAATTGTCAGCATTGTATCAATACATCATGCAATATACAATAATGCTCCAACTTATGCTGTCATTGCTTTGTTGCAGGTAAATATTTTACAAGGCTATCATTATACCTAACCTACAGATCACAAATGATATCAGATTGTTATAGGTTTAACATTACTTCAGAAATTATCATACAGAGCTTTTTTGTGCTTTGTTGATATGCAATATTATTTAAATATGATTTTCATAATGGAAAGAAAAGACAAAAGATCATTGTGATCATCATCAATTTTCTCTAGCATCACCTTTTATTGTATAACCTGTTTTGAAGATCAGGTACCTACTCGTGAGTTCATGTTCCTGCTTCCACTCTTCTAGACACGTGCCTTTGGGCAAGTGATTCATAGTGCTCTGTTTCAATATTTTCTCCTAAATTAGAAAAACAACCTACCTTACAGAATTTTTTGGAGGATTCATGATATTAAATTGTAGCACCAGCATCATACATAACACAATAGTCATTGTTTTATTATGGCACAGAACAAATGTCGATTATTTGTTTCATTCTCAGAATCATGTAAAAAATATGAGACAAGGAATACAATTCTAATTTTATAGAAACTATGTTTCAGGATTTGATGTGAAAACCCTGAAGCCACATAAATAATAAGTTGCACAGGGGATAATCATAGGGAATCATATCTGAAATATCAGAATGAAGACCACAACAATTTTGATCCTCCACAAAAGCAATAGAAACAATGGCAGAAATTGTCAAAATCAACTGTGTCAGAATTACGGACATTAACCAAAAACTTACAATAATCTTATGAGCATTTATTAAAGATGAATGACTAACTCTTAGAAAGAACAATGAGCTTTGTGTTTTTTTAACTTTCTCCATGCCCATTCTATTTACTCTCAGCTCTACAGCAACCATAAAAATCATCTTCCTTGAAACCATTATACTGGGAATACTGGCAGCATAGTTCTGAAGGGCATATCAGTTTTTGAGCTCCCCAAAAGGTCTATTTCTGGGCATTGACCCTACCCTAATTTATCTGTTTTGCAGATCCTGGAAAAAGTACTGCTGGTAGAGCTTGCCTTAATTTGGTTTGAGTTAGACCTAGCTTGGGGAGAAAAGACCCATCACCAAGTTACTTGTTGAAAACAACCTGCAGCAATTGTTGAACATTATAGCTAGCTGAGGTGGCATTATGGTTTAAAAAAAAAATGCTGGTAAAATTCAAATGGAAAATCTAGGAAATAAGAGGTCCATCGTGACTTTGAGTTACTCCCCGATATCTCTGGGTATACAGAAGGCCATGTATAGGTGCAGAGACGTACATATGCCTCATAAAGATCTGAAAGGGGACAAATTTCTCACCTCTGATTGAACTTGATGCTAAGTGCAGCCAGAACATGAAGATTAATAAAGAGTTGTAAAGTTTTTAGTGTTAAAGTTATGGTCCCCTGGGTGTAACAATCAGCAGATATTGGGATACTGATTGGTTTCAGGAAATTAAGAAAATATATATTCAATCATTGGGTGAAGATTAAGGTAATCAAGAATGCAGACATCAATATTCACATAACATATGATATAGACTTCACAGAATTAGTTAGGAAAGTCATGAAATAAGCCAAACTCATCAGCAGTGAGAACACTTAAAAATAAACAATAATAAATCCTGGGATTGTGAATCTTATTTCCACTGTTGCAACATTATGTTACTTAAAATGTTCAATTTCAACCAAAAAAAGAATATTGGAAACACTCAAAGAAAAGGAAACAATGGCCCATAAGGAAAGAAGAAGAGAAAAACAATTGATATAGAACTTCTACTCAGACTGCCCAGCTGTGAAATCATCAGAAAAAATCTTGTATCTGTTACTATAATTATATTTAGAGAAGTAAGGAATACCATGTTTAAATAAATTGAAGTTGTGAACAATGCATCATTGAACATCATCAAGTGATAGATTGTAAAGTTTTAATAAGTTCTGGAGTTCAAAAGGAAAGTAACTGACGTTACAAAAATTTACTAGAAGGGGTAAATATCAGATTTAAGCAGTTAGAAGAAAGAATCATTGAACTTGAAAATATTTTCCTGTTTCATGAGCAGAAACTATAAAGAATGAAGAAAAATAAACGAGGTCCTGTAGACCTGTGGGCCACTAGCAAGCATATCCACCTGTGCATAACAGAGTCACCGGAATACAGGAGAAAGACAAGGGGGGAATTTGATGAGAGACGTTAATCTGCACACACAAGAAACAAGACAAACTTTGAATAGGTGGAACTCAAAGATCTGCACATCAACGCATATCATAATAAAATGGCCAAAAAACAAAGAATAAACAGGGACTCTTGGAAGTAGCAGAAGAAAAAGAGCTCATCTTGTACAAGGGATCCTCAATAATAGTACTAGTAACCTGACTTCTATTTGGAAATCGTGGAAGCCAGAAGACAGCACATAACAAATTCAAAATGCCAAACGCAAAAGCAAACAAAAGAACTATCAGCAGAAAATTACATCTGGTAGTATTACGCCTCAAAAATGAAAGGAATAGTAAATATTCTAGCCTAGTCAAGAAATAAATGATTTGAATGCTAGTACCTTGACCAATAAAAATAACATAGAAACCTTTCAGTAACCATAAATGACAGCCACATTTATTTTTGTTGGCAATCCTTTCTTTTTATAGCTTATTCAATAAAAATGTCATAAATTAATAATTATAAAATTGTTAATGCATGCATAATTTTTCATCTTTTTAAATTTCAATAGATATATAGGGCATACTTTTAATTCCATTATAGTATACATTGTATAGTGGTAGACTCTGGACATTTGGAGTACCTGTCATGTGGGTAATGTTCATTATACCTCATAGGTAAATAATGGTTTGGATTTGGTTTAGTTTGTTCTTGTTTTTCTATCAATAGTTCCTTGAGATGCCACTTTAGGTTGTGAATTTGTGATCTCATTATTTTTGGTTGTATGTATTTAGCACTATAAACTTCCCTCTTAGCTTTTATTGTATCCCAAAAGTTTTAATATATTGTGTCTCTACTTCCATTTGTTTCCATGTCTTTTGAATTTCCAGCCTATGAAAAGAATATATGACTATGACTCCAAAAGCAAATGCAATAAAAACAAAAATATTTAAATGGGATAAAATAAAACTAAAAAGTTCTGCACAGAACAAGAAATAATCAACAGAATAAGTAGGTAACCTATAAAAGTAGGAGAAAATGTTCACAAATTATGATTCCAACTATAACAAACATCCAGAAAAAGAAATTAAAAAATTCAGCAAGAAAAAAAAAATCCCATTACAAGATGAGCAAATTGTATGAACAGATGTTTTTCAGAAGAAGACATGTAAATGTCCAAGAAACATAGAGAAATACAGCTCAACGTCATTAATTATTAGAGAAATGTAAAGTAAAAGCCCAATGAGATACCACCTCATAGAATTTAGAATGGCCATTATTAAAAATTCAAAAAAATAATAGATGCTGAGGAGAATGTGTAGAAAACAGAATGCTTATACGCTGTTGTTGGGAATATAAATTAGTACAACCTCGGTGGAAAACAGTATGGGGATTTCTCAAGGAATTAAAAGTAGAACTTCCATTTCATTCAACAATCTCACTACTGGGTACCTCTCAAAGGAAAATTTGTCCTTCTGTTCAGGAAATATCTGCATTCCAATATTTACAGCAGCACTATTAACAACAGCAAATATATGAAATCAACCTGAGTGTCCCAATGGTTAGATAAAGAAAATGTGTATATACTATGAAAGCCAGGGAATACTACCCTACCCAGCCTTAAAAAAGAATGAAACCATGTCTTTGATAGCAACATATTTGGGACTGGTGGCTGTTATCTTAAGTGAACTAACTCAAAAACAGAAAGCGTTCTTAGTTGTAAGTGGGAGCTAAATAATGAGTGGATATGGGCATAGAGAGTGGACAAAAAGATACTGAAGACTCAGAAGGGCAGAAGGGTAGCAAGGGGATGAAAAATTATGAAATAAGTGCTGTTTACCTTCGTCTAGTAAGGGGTACACAAAAAGTCTAAATTTCACCAATATGCTGTATATCCATATGACAAATCTGTCCAGGTATCCTTTAAATCTATATAACTATTTAAAAAAGTATTATTTGTATATCATTGACATTTGTTGGTATTAATACAAATTATATTGATTTGGTTCTCTTAGGAAACTAACAATAACAAAACATTCTATAAAATAAATGGCAAGAAAAATGTGTGCACTTGAATATGACTATTTAGCACCAAAAAAGTAAAGGAGGAACAGACAACAAGATAGACATTAATATACTGGAAAGAGAGTGAAATGTCAGGCGCCAATCCTTCATTGTCGGTAATTATGCTAAATATAAATACTTTAAACATTACTTCATTAAGCAGAATTTGGCAGGAAAGCATACATAAGAAATACATGATCCAACCGCATGTTTTTGTGGAGTTTGAATGTACAGGTCAATGGAAGACACTCGAAAATCCAGAAATAAGCTCTTAACACTTTTCACAAAGGTGCCAAGATAATCAATTGGCAAAGGATGGGCCTTTTAATAAATGTTTTAAAATTCCTATGCAAATGAACACTACTTCACAATGCACAAAGATTAACTCATAGTGGATCATAGATCAACATTTAAGTGCTAGATCTATAAAAAGTCTTGAAAGAAAAACCTAAGAGAAAATTATTGGGACTTTGGATTTGTTCTGCATATGATAGCATAAAAAGTGAAGAATTAACTCATACAATGGGAAAAATATTTCTAAATATTTCTAAATCATGTTTCTGGAGAAATATATTTTTAAAATTCTCAAAATGATAAAAGAAGTGACACTTTTTTTAAAAAAAGGAAGTCATTTCAGCAAAGATTATGTACAAATAACTAATAAGCACAACATTAAAAGATGCTCAGTATTAGTAGTTTATTAAGTAAATTTGGTCAAACCCACAATGAGATAGCACTTTGCACCCACAATGATCCCTAAAATAGACAACAAGTGTTAGAGAAAGATGTAATTAAATTAGAACCATCAGACATTGGTACTTCAGCTACTCTGAAAAGCAATATGGTCATTTCTAAGAAGGCGAAACATTGTTTTACTTTAATGCAGTAATTTCAATTCTAGGTGTATTCACAAAAGAAATTAAGACATACATCAATGCGAGAATTTGCACACACGTGTTAGCATTATTTATTATCGCCCAACATAGAAGAACGTCAATGTCGACAAAATTCTGTAGATTCATGCAGTGGGATACTATTGTCCATAAAATGAATGAAGTGCTGATACACACCATCTCCTGGGTGAACACTGAAGGCATCACAATGAATGGGAAGGGAGATTGGTTGGTAACAGGTATGTGACTTCTTTTGGAGGTTATGAAAATACTCTAAAATTAGTAGTAATTGTACAGCTCTGTGAATATAATAGAACCATCAAATTTACACATTCAAAATATAAAATTTTGGCTTCTCGGTTGTGTCTAAAAGGTTATTATAAAAATCATAAGTAATAGAAATGAGTTAAATATGGACCCCAGTGCAGTTTTATTTAAATGTGCATAGCATGATAACTCTACAGCTTTTACAGGCTTTCAGATTTACTCCAAGAAAACGAGAATAGACTTTTCTTTGTGGTACTTTCCATTTCCCTCAGTGCTTTCCAGACATGAAGATGTCCACATATGGCTCAGTGCCTGTTGCTCAATGGTTAGGGCACTGGCCACATGCTCTGGGTTGGTGGGTCCAGACCCAGCCCAGGCCTACTAAACAACAAAACAAACAAACAAACAAAATAAAACAGGCATTGTGGTGGGCATCTGTAGCCTCAGCTACAAGGGAGGCTAAGGCAAGAGAATTGCTTGAGCCCAAGAGTTTGAGGTTGCTGTAAGCTATTACTCCATTGCACTCTACCAAGGGTGACAAAGTGAAACTCTGTCTCAAAAAAAGAAAAAAAGTCCACATACATCATCTCACTTTGAGTCTTTCCCAAGTCTCATGAAATTGGATTGCACAATCTCCATCACTGTCCCTATATAAGAGAGGAGGAATCTTGGGATCAAAGAATATAGTCAAATGTGACTAAATTTATATATTTTAAAAGTGGAAGATAGAGTCTATTGCGGGTGGAAATATGGGTACTTAAGAGTCATGTCTTATAGTGCTTGTATTGCTAGACATAGTGATTTAGTAATCTTGAAACCAATATTCAATTGTTTATTATAAGTAGGTTAGGAATTGAATTGAGAAAATGATTGCAGATGATTAACAAAAGGGAACAGAGACAAGAGAGAAGTATATCAGAAAAATGCAGTATCAGTGCAAAAAGGGCCTGTAAGCCTGGCCCTTTATGATGGGGAGATACTTTGGGGAAGCTTTCCCTATCCCCAGAGTGACTCCACCGTGAGGTCATGGAGCAGGCAAGGCTCCCAGGGGCTGCCCTCTAGAGAGATTGAGTGCTTTGGGGGAAGTAAGGAATGCACAATGCACTGAAGATGGTACAGAATACAAACGTCTAAACCTCATCAAGAGAGAAAAAGTCTCTCAGGAAAAGATAAGGAAAAAATATATTCTTCCTTCTGTCACCTAGGTATAGTCATAAATGCCAGCCCATCTGAGCACAATGCTTCCTGAGGGTTAATTACCTGTCCTATCATTTGTGTACTTCACCTAATTGGGGTCTGCTTTGACATCCTGCTTCTGGACTGTGTTCCCTGTCCCATGCTCTGTTTGTGTTAAGATCTTAAATAACTTAGAGCAATAATACTAAGGGGGTAAATCAATCCAATTAACATAGTTAAAAAAATACTTTGGTTAGAAAATACAAGCCCAGCAAAAGCCATGATGTATGGGTTTAGCCTTCCCCCACTGGATTGATGACTAAAACAGTCAAGTGTGTAATAAAGATGGAGCTAGCCTGGACCAAGGGGCTGTCCACGGCCCTCACATTTAAAGGTGGTCAGCACCTCAACCCAGTTCTGCTCTTAAAAAACTTTCTCTGTGTGTACTGACTTTTCATTTTTCTTCACCCTCTTGTCTCTGCCAGCCACTGGGAGAGAACCCATGGTATAATTTGGGGTTGGTCTCCAACAGTCTGTCATAATTTTTTTCGTGTCCTGTGCCACATTTGCTTGACTCAAAACTACAGTTTTGCAGTTGTGGTCAAGGGGAACCATGTCCAGAAGTAGTGTCCATTCTCATCCACTCTCCCGGTTTCATCATCCAGCTTTTGTGACCAGAGATTTTGTCAAAGCTCCGGTAGATTTTCATCCTCTGCAAGTGAGCCCTGGAATTTAAACCCAGAAACAAGCTCGCCTGACAGTCATGGCAGTCCTGAGTAAACACCTTGGGTGCTCATCCTCCAGAAGAATTCTAAATCAGGTATATCAGAGCATGTAGACCCACTTGTCCCCAGCAGTAACATGTTTACAGTTAAGCTGTGTGTCCTTTTCTTCGTTCCATGCTTTTTTTCCATTCCTTCATCTATTCTTTAGAACAAACTTCAAAATGAACTTACACATTTTTCAGTTCTTTTCTCATGTTCTTCTTCTTTGCAAAATATAAACTAAGGCAGAGACAAATATGAGTAATTTGGAAATCTGTTACAATTAAGTCATCTTCTGAGAATAATTTAATGGAAACACACAATTTCATCCTGGGTTGACCTCCCCCTTTCTTCCAATACCTATTTTCTTTTCAGTTTAGATATGCTGTGAATTATTGCTTCATATACCATTAAATTTATCATGTTGGCCGGAGCTAAAAACTAAGACACTTGATCACGTATTCCTCACAAACTGGCTTTGAAAAACTATTCTCTTTAGGTGCAGTGGTACGTTCTGTAATCCTGTCACTTTGGGAGCCTGGGGTGAAAGAATTACTTGAGGTCAGGAATTTGAGGCCCGCTTGGGCAATAGCGACATCACCACTTCTACATGGTAGTGTGCATCTCTCATCTCAGCTACTCAGAAGACTGAAACAGGAGGATCACTTGAGTCCAAGAGTTTGAGGTTGCAGCAGGCTGTGATGACTTCATTGCACACTATCCTAAGCAACAAAGTTCAACGCTGTATCAAAAAATATAGGTATTTTTTGGCACTTGATGAGAGAATTTCTAAATGCCCTTTAAATCATATTGTACATTTGTTCTCTAGTCTGTCTATAAGTTGGGGAGGGCATGTCCTAATAATGAAGCTTTTCTGACCACTGCTCCAAGAATCCATGACTGTGTCTGTACTGACCATAAATAGAAGGGAGGAAAAGCTGCATGTTGGGCCTAGGAAACTATATTTGTTCTGAGAATTCATAAATTTTGAAAATGATACATTTACACTCAAGATAAATCACGCTAATTCTATACTAATTACCTGTTTTGACTTTAGAAATTGACTTGCATTATGAACACTTTCAATGAAAGGTGAATTCAAGAGTACCCAGAGGCCTTGTTAATGGAGCTACAATTAGACGAAACTATATTGTTCTTTAGCATGCTGTGTTTCCCATTAGCTGGTGATCAAAAGAAAAATTCCAAAGAAGATCAGTAGGATGCAAGATTGATTACAGACTGACTCAGCAGTGTAATCACTAGCTAGTGCAATCTCAGCATGAATGGAGTCCCCAGAGAGCTGCTGCTATCTGGTAGCACTGAAGAGGGAAGAAGTCAAATGGCTTCTCGAATGTAGATTGGTTTGGGTTGCATTAAACAGGAAAGGATTATATCTCAGACTGTCATCCATCCTGGCATCTGAGAACAGTACATCTAAAACATCTCATTTCCACGGAAGGTATATATCAACTTTGCTACATAGCCTGATTCAGCAACTCCTGGGAAGAAAGGGGAACTGCACAACTGCTCTGTGAAAACAGCTGCAATTAATTATAGTGTGCTTGTTGCTGCTTCTTGCCAAGGACATAAGACTAAGTTTTCATTATTACTCAATTTACATCCCTTAAGTTGATCGTGCTCCCTCAACATTATAAATCCAAAACATAGCGTTTCCTGTCTACAACAATCATTACAGTAATTATAGCAGGGCACTGGTAATAATAAAAGAAACAATAAAGGGAAGATGAAAGACTCAGGCTCTAATTTTAGTTCTGCTAAAATCTGGCTGTGGGACTGCAAGGAAGTGGTTGAACTTACCTGTACATCAATGAAATTCCCTAAAAATGGGATAATCATAGCTGGAATTTCTAAAAGAGATCTGGTTAACACAGCCTTCACCTCTTTCTTTTCTTTTTTTTTTTTTTTT
>NW_003852545.1:2507855-2516719 GCF_000181295.1 Otolemur garnettii
CTATGATCTATGAATATAAGTACCTAACTTTAACAAAACATAGATTTTTTTTAACACTGCTAAAAAACAACTATATTGAATAATTCACTTTTGTATTCTAAATCTCTCTTGTCCATGGACTAAATAACTTGACCAGTTTTGAAAAAGGAAGAGAGTAACAAAATATTCCCAAAGATAATCACATACAAACCACATCAGTGGAACATCAGATCAAATCTGTGTTGGTCAATCTCAGCCAAGGATGAAATAGATTATACTGAGCCCTTTCTTTTGAAAACACTCAGAATAATGTGCAGTTCATTAAAAAGTCTAGCATTTCTTGCTTCTCCTAAGCATTATCCCAGACCCAAAGGAGAACCCAGAAGCAGGGGCTGGTAAGAGCACATTGACAATGTATTACAAATTTGTTCTTGGACACAACGAAAACAAATTAAACACAGAAAATTGTCTAGTAGGGGAGATGGTTTCAGCATAGCTAAAAAGGACCTATTATAACAACTAACAAATGGCAATCAGTGTAATTCTAGATCTTCCTTTGAATTTCTGTGTCTAAGGAGGAATTTAGAATAGCGTGTGTGTGTGTTTTATTTCTAGGATCCATGTTTATTCCAGTACTTCTATACATCACCAATAGCTTATACAAATTTCAGTGTGTTATATTTTCTAATTGCCCCTATTTTATTAATATTCATCAACCTTCTCTGGGTCACTTGGAATTGTATCTTTAATTTTTTTTTATCACAATCAACTCTACAATCATTAAGACAATAACACAAAAGAAATATGAGCAGTTCTATGCCCATACATTTCACAAAATAGATGGCCAGAGTAAATCCCTTGAGAAATGCAAGATACCAAAAGTAATTTCAAGACAATTAGATAAATTGAATAGTAACACATAAAACACAGATATTGAAATTATTGTCATAAAGTCACCAAAACAAAGGGAATTACAGAATCCATGGGTTAGTGGGAGTTTCACAAACATTTAAAAAGTTATCAAAACACTTCTTTAGAATCACTTTCAGAAAACATAATGAGAGACATTCTCCAACACATTAATAAGGCCTAGTATTATTAGGATGCTAAATGTGAATGACAGGAACAAAAAACATTAGGAAAATATATATCAAGAATTTAACTCTAAATGTTTTCAACTAAATGCTACTATATTAAATTTAACAATACATAAAAAGAAAATATATTAGAACCCAATGGTTTTTATACAGGCAAATGAAGGAATGTTTCACTATTGAGAAATCAATCAATAGGACTAATCATCTTATTGCAACAGGTCAGAAAAAAATATGAGATAATTTAAATAGGTGCAAAAAAAAGCTTTGATAAAATTCAACATCCATTCACACTAAAAACTTGTAGAAAATTATTTAAAGGAATAATTATAACCTTATAAAGGCACTTACAAAATCCTACAAATTGTGATTTTAATATGACAAACTATAGTATTCTCCCCAAGATCAACAGCAAACAAAAAATATATACTTTCAACATTTGTATTCAACATATTACTGAAGTCCTATCTAGTGCAATAGGTAGGAAAAGGAAAAATATAAAGAGCAAAAAGAAATTAATAAAGCGATTTACAAGTGATGACTTCCTGCATTGAAAAAACTTTTTTCTAATTACATGTAAGGTTTCCAAAAATGGTAATTGAGTTTTCATTTAGGCCTTGGGGTATGGGGATAACATACCAAAGATCAATTTTATTTATACTTTATCAATAAGCAGTTGACAATTAAAATTTTAATACAATTCTTAGAGTAGCGCCAATAAAAATGTAAAATGTTTAGAAATAAATCTAACAAAATTTACCGAGGCTGGGCATGGTAATTCATGCTTGTAATTCTAGCACTTCAGAAAGCCAACATGGGAGGACTGTTTGAGGTAGGAGGTCAAGACCAGCCTGGGCAATAGTGAGATCCCGTTCTTGAAAAATATGTGTTTATATGTATATGCTCATATTTTAAATATAGACATATTTAAAAATTAGCTATCCCTGGTGGTATGCACCTATGATTCCACGTATTGGAGAGCTTCAGCAAAGGATTGCTTGAGCCTAGGAGTTTGAGGTTTCAGTGAGCTATAATGGTACCACTGTACTTAGCTCAGGCAACAAAGCAAGACTCTATCTATCTATCTATCTACCTATCTATCTATCCACCTATCTATCGATGCACAATATCAGTATACTGAGAACCACTAAACTATTGGAAGAATTCAAAAATAACACAAATAATTAGGAAAATAGTCCATGTTCATGGATCAAAAATCGCACAATTGTTCAGACGTTAGTTAGCTCTTACCAAATTAATTTAATACACATAAAGCTACACAATAACTCTTTATCATGAGTAAATATTATTTCATAATCAACTAAAAATACTTCTATAGAACAAAATTGTGATAATAAATATCTTATTATACAATACAGATTCTGACTTTAAATTTTAAGACTTTTATAAAAATATATTTTTTCTTCTTTTTTCAGCCAGAACCAGTTGGTTTAGAAAAGTACTAGGTTGGAATAATCTTTGCAGGTTGTTCCTCTCTCTCTCTGATGATGTAAAATGAAAATTCCAGATTAAACTCACATCTCATCTCTGTCAGGAAGCCTACCAACAGTTACCTTTTCTTCCTCAAATACCAACATTAGCACTCTTTTTCTACTTTTTCATTGTTTTGTCAAATTCAAGGGTTGTATTTTGACAGGACCAGTGCCCCAAAATTTAAAAGCTAATTTTTTCTCTAATGAACTAGGTAATAGAAAATATGGAATAAAGAAAGTTCTACACAAAGTTTCTCACATCTGTGCTCTGTATCTGTTGGACTAGATTAGAATTCTCAGAATTGGAATTACATTTATAGTTATAGTTATAGTATTTAATATAATATCTATTATATATATTATTGCTTTTAATAAAGTTAATGGATAAATCATTTCAATCATTTTGTTTTTAACTGCCCTATAATAATAGTACATATTTATGGGTACGTATGCTGTTTTGATACATGTACACATGAACTGTGTTTATCAAATTAGTGTATGGTAGTAATAACATTATATAAGGTCTAACATGGTAGAAATAACACTAATACAATGCATTAATATATCCATTAAAATTAACTTCAGTGAGGTTTGTGTTTATATGAATTTTATGGAATATTTTATACAGTGTCTTAACCAAATAGCTATTTATTTTTCTCATGTACTATAAAATACATTTAGAGATAAGCATTTTAGGACTGGTGGGGTAGAAATATGATGATATCAGGGAACCACACTCTAATTTTCACTTGAACATCGATAATACCTTATGGATAAATTCTGACCTTATGGCTTCCAGAAGGCTCTGGGTCATTAGTCACTGCACCTGTTTTTTAGCCTGAATAAAAATGGCACAGTTTTGAAGAACAATGGCCTATAGTAAGGAGAACAAAATGGAACTTCTGTTTATAACTCACTTAATAGACCATCCTTGGTTAATTTATGAAGCAATCATTGAGTTCAATTCCAATGCATGCAGTATCAAGATTTCTGATGTAATAAAGGAGCAGAGTATAATTTTTGGAGGAGCAACTAGCAGAATCTTCCAGAAATATATAATCAGCATCAAGAATTTAAAAGACACCACTTTGTATTCTTGGTTACCTGTTGTTATTATTTACTCTGAATGGTAAGTGTTCTTTATGTATTTTTTTACTTATAGGAAACTGCAGAAGAATAAGTAACCTGCATAGGGGCAATAATATAGTTAAGTAGCAAAATTTGGATTTAAATCTAGTCTTTTGAATCTAAGAGCTCAGTTTCTATAGAGAAAATATGCTTCTATTTTGTTTTCTTGGCTTACAAAAAAAAAAAAACAAAACAAAAGTGAAAGAGATAGAGTTGAATCATGAAGAAACTCTCTGGCTTTGGTTAACAGAATTTTTCAGAACAGCACAAACTTTTGGAAACCACCTTGACACTAATTTGATACAAATGTGAGACCTCAGATGATGCCTCTGTAGCATAGCATCCCTAAGGCAATATTAAATCTTTATCCATTAGGTTCAACTTCAGTGTTCTGCAAAAATTTTGCCCCTCAAGTAGATAGCAATAAACAAGACTGATTTAGTCAGCAAGGACAGCGTAACACTCATGCTACCACCATCCTTCAAAACTATGCACAATTGCACATTATTATTTCCCTGTACCCAGCTTTCAACATAAGTCTGAAGAGCCTGTATGTCAGCATAATGTGAGCACTGCATCACTAGGCTAGCTACAAATTTTCCTTGTAGGAAAATAAATGGTGTTTATCTTTCCTGTTATTTCTGACCCTTCAGCGTCTGACCTCTGTATTGTGTTTTGTTCTAAAGAAGATTAAGACCCTGGAAGGCGTAAGGTATATATTTGATAACAGTGAATTATGTTAGTATTTGCCTTTTCCTTTTTAATCATCATTTCAAACCAATGCACCAGTTTATTTCATTACTATACATGAGTTATATCTTATGTTTTTGTGCTTTACATAAATTTAATTAATAGCTATTTCTTCACTTCCGATACATGACAACTTTATTCATCGGCACATTTAAAATTTCCATCTTATTTTAATTCTCCTTAAAGATTGTCCTTCTGTAATGTTATTAATACTCCTAATATATAATTTCTACCCTTGTTCCTGGTACTTCCACTTCTTTAGTACAGATATTTTTCATTGAACATCTCTTTGCCTGTCTAATATATAATGATTTACTAGAAAGAATGTAAACTTGGAGCTAGGTAACATATAGCATCTACATTAAGATAGTATTAATATTTTCATCTTATCTAAGACATCTAATGTTTAGTTCTGTCCCTGTAATATAAAATAATATCAGGAGATTATCCCATAGTGACAAAAGAAATCGTAGGACTTTTTGCCAGAAAATATTTTAAATGTAACTGATGGCTATAGATATTTTTATTAACTAGTACTTCCATTTAGGCCGTTTTGCACATTAGAAGATTAGTCTTTTATGTCCCTTGGTGAAATGTTATCAAATAAAGTGTACTGGGATATTGAAGACAGTTGTTAAGATTTAAAAACAAAAATAATCTTTGTCCTTTAAGAACGTCTTGGAGGAGACAGAATGATCAGAACCAGTGAGGCGTTTGCCATAACTAAAGAACAGAGAAAACACAAGCAACACACAAGAGATGACTGATGATTAAGTTAACGCCAAGACAGTGTGAAATTAAAAAAATAAAGAAGCCACTGTCATCAAAGTTGGCTAAGTAGAAACTTTCTTTCATCATGGAAATTAAGCTTATTTGGGAAATTTTCTTAAGCAAATAGCAGTATTTTGTCACTTGACGGGTTTTTGGAAGTGGTTCTATAATCACTCTTCAGAATTGTGTAGAACCTCGTGCCAAGGTTGAGTCATCACAGAGTGGGTTGTTACAGCAAATTCAGAACAGATCTGAAGCAGAATCATAAGCATGATTGCAATTTTAAAGATAAGCATTAAGACAAAGCATGAGAGGTTAAATAGGACTATACTGAAATATTTTCTAGCTGTGGGAGTTCCTTTTCCTTACTAGAAAATATCAAAGCACTTTGAATCCTAATCCATATTGAAACAGTTATTTTCTGCTTTATTTTTACCTACATTATTAGGATACTTTTGTCTTATAATTTTATTTAAATAATCTCTTCCATTTTTAAACCTGTTGGCATCCCTGTTTTCTTTCATAAAAAAATTTGGTAAGTTTTTCTTTTTATGTCTACTTTGGAAAAACGGAGCAAATAAATATAATGTAATAAAACTTAAATAAGTCCTTGGCAGATCTTGAAAAATGGTACTTTTATCACTCACACTTTCATATGAGAGATGAATCACAACTATAGCCCAGGATGAAGGAGGGAAGGGGAGGGGGATGGGAAGGGAGGGGGTTGGTTCTATAGAGGGAGGGTTAATGGTGGGTCCACACCTATGGAGCATACTGCAAAGGTACAAGTCAAATCTATCAAGTATTGAACACAAATATCTTAACACATGATTAAGTAAATGAGGTGAAAGCTATGTCGATTAGTAGGGTGTAAACACCCCAATTTGTATGAATAATCAACACATTGAATCCCACAAAGGTATAATAGTCTTCATTTTATATGTATGAAGTCATATATATATATAGTCATTTATATATATTAAGTCATATGTATATATGACTTAATTAAAAAAAAAGAAAGAAAAATGGTACTTTTGAAACCAGGAGATTAGCACACATCTTTTGACAAGAAAGTAGCACTCCAAAAATTATTCTTACAACCCTATAGAACGAATAAACAAAGTGAAGAATGTGGAAGTTTGTAAGCTCCACTGCCTTTTTTTTTTTTATACTATTTTATGGAATTTAGAGTTTATGAGTCATTTGGTGATATCCTCTTCCTGGAATGGAGAATTCCCCTGTATTGTGTAAGAGACTTAAAATAGAATCTTTTTCCTTACAGCATCAAGTCCAAGTCCTATGCAATGAAAATAAAGAGCAGCGATTTGGAACTTGCCTAATTTTTCAATAACTCCCACTGTATTATTCTATATTGCTTATATTTCTGAAACATCTGATGATCCATCACTTTTGAGTTACTTGGAATGCCCTTCCCTCATTGATCCCCCAATGAAATTCTGGTTTTCATCTAAAACACTTACAATGCTATCTCCTGCCTCCCTCCTTTCTTGATATACTTCAGATGATGTTAAGCAGTTTTCTTCCTAAGCCACTTGTAAATTTTGTTCAGGCTTCACTGTCAGAGCAACTAATCATGTTTAGGTAGTCTTAACACTTTAAAAATTGCCTTTCTATTATCAATAGCAGCATAAATTCATCATGTCACTCATACTGAGGAGAGTAGATAAAATTCCAGCTAGACCCTCGTTCCTGCTCTGCACGGTGTCACCACTTGCCTATCCTTAAGCACGGACACTGTGTTCACACCTATGAAGTAAATTCACCCTTGGGTTTTAGCCACACTATTTCCTAAAGACTTGAAAATTTTATCTTATCTGAATATTTCTTTCATTCATTAAATCTCTTTTAAGTTTTCAATCACACGCTCACTTATCTATTTTCTTTAGCTACATAACAATTTTATTTCTCTGAAATAAAATCCTTTGCCTTACTTTTATCTCTCATAAATACCATTTTACATTTTACTCATCACTTGCCAGAAAAAAATCTAAAAGATGAAACCCGGTTAACCATTTCTTCATGGTATAGCTTTGGATCGTGTGGCTCTCTGTACGGTAGGATAAGACAGAGTTGCTTTCAGTGATAATTAAATGTTTTGGTCAAAGTATGCCATTTTATTTTCCTCACATTTCATTAGTCAAAATTAGTCACGTGATTTCACACATCTCTAAATGGCAGGAAAGGGCAGATACGTGGGCTGGGAAGAACAGCACTGCATATCAGTGGGCAATAGTAGCATCTATAACGATGCGTCTATAATAACAATATACTCTCTCTCCTTTTGTTTGTACACTTTTATATCTGCCTTACTACTAAGTTTACTGTGATGATTTTATGTAGCAATTATGCAGATTTTGGTCCTCATCGTGTTTACTATCTTGTCAGTATTTAACAAGTTTAATTATCTCTTCTTAAATGTTTTTTTCTACTATGGAATTGGATGTTTCTAGCCAGTTCTTTCCTCCAAGTTCTTTTTCAACTTACTGACTGGCATTTTCTCTGCGTTCAGCCTTTTAATATGCATGATTCTCAAGGGACTGTTCTTACACCCCTCTTCCTTTTTAGCTTTGAAATGTCATTTACTTACAGGCTTCTACTATTTGTGCTTCCTTGGTGGCTCATCTTTACACATCCAGTTCTATTCTTTTGACTCCTGATCCCACATGTCTTACATTAAGTAATTTTTTGTTTTTTACATAGCTACATGCCAGGAATTCATACTCACTATGTCTCAAAGTCAATGAATCTATTCAGAATCAGATATTTTGTATGTTTCCTTTCCTTTAGTCAACACCTTATTGATGATGGGCAGTACAGCATGAGTTCCAGGAGTGTCCAATCTTTTTTATTCTCGGCTGCACATTGGAAGGGGAAGGGTTGGCTTGGGCCACACATTAAATACACAAACACTAGAGAAAGATGATGAGCAAAAGAAAAGTCCATGTGTACATTTTGTAATTTCCTGCACAGGTAAGTAAAAATGATCTTCACAAAGTCACCAGGACGCCCTCAGGCCACAGGCTGGACACCGCTGTAAGGAGTACAACATACTCTCTCTTCTCACAGTTTGACCTCTAGTTAAGAAACAGAATATTAATTTAGGAAGCCGTTCTTTATCTTCTGTCAGACACAAACCGTGCTACATACGAATATGTAAAAGTGTTTATGAGGTTTTGTTGTCCCTGTATGGACCATAATCAGCTCGGAAAGGCAGATAGAATAAACACTGTAAGTAGATTAAACCCAACAGGGAATGCAATGGACTGCTCACCTCATTCTGAGGTGGCCGGTTCAAACCCAGCCCCGGCCAAAAACTGCCAAAAAAAAAAAAAAGAACTCAGCGGAGGAAAATAGTGTGCTTTTGTAGTAGTTTGCTAGGACTGCCACCACGATATATCAAGGTAGGCTTAAATTACAGAATTTTATTTTTCCACAGTTTTGGAAACTAGAAATCCAAGGTCGAGGGGTCAGCAGGTTTGGATTCTTATACATCTGCTCTAAATCTTGTAGCTGGCTGCCTGCAGAGCTTCACACGGTCTTTCCTGTAAGCTTGGCTGCTTCTAGTGTCTGCATGTCTAAATTTCCCCTTCTGGCTTGGCACCTGTGGCTCAAGTGGCTAAAGTGCCAG
>NW_003852545.1:2516794-2530360 GCF_000181295.1 Otolemur garnettii
AAATATATATATATATATATATATATAGTCAGACATTGTGATGGGCCACCTGTGGTCCCAGCTATTTGGGAGGCTGAAGCAGGAGACTCACTTGAGCCCAGGATTTGGAGGTTACTGTGAGCTGTGATGCCACAGCACTCTACCCAGGGGGACAGCTTGAGGCTCTTTCTCAAAAATAAATAAATAAATAAATATAAATAAATTTCCCCCTCTGAGAAGAACACCAGCCAGATTTGAAAGGACTGGCTTATGGGGCCTGATTTTAACTTCCTCTCCTCTTAATCACCCTATTAGTCACATTCTAATGCACCAGAGGTACACAGCGTTAATGCAAAAACAAAACAAAACAAAACAAAAACAAAAACTGGAGGCATGTGCATTTTAACCCATGGCAACTTTTTTCTAAGCTAGTCTAAATTTTAAAATGCCTCTGGCTCAGTGGGTAGGTCCCTGGCCCCATATACCAAGGATGGTGGGTAGGAACCCAACTCTGACGAAACTGCAACAACAACAAAAAATAGCCAGGGGTGGTGGCAGGAGCCTGTAGTCTCAGCTACTCAGGAGGCTGAGGCAAGAGAATCACCTAAGCCCAGGAGTTGGAGGTTGCTGTGAGCTGTGACGCCACAGAACTCTACCAAGGGTGACAAGGTGAAACTTCATCTCTAAAAAAAAAAATAAATAAAAACTTGTAAGTGATCTTCATATGTTCTCACTGCGCCTTCCAGACTGGTCAGCCACAGTAGATATAGTAAGTGATTATTGATTGAAATAATTAATGTTGACACACCAGGGATTAAATAAGAATTATCTGGCCTGAATGTTTACACTGATGACATTGATTTTGTATAGCCTTTATTTTACTTGAGTATGTTAAAAGAGAAATTTGCCTTATTACAAATATTTCCAATAGTCATGGACCCTTTCAATACTTCTGCTTGTATATGACAAAAGTGTGGAAACCTTTATTTATTTTCTTGGTTTTCAGGCAGATCTTTAATGAATACCTGAGTATTCTTTTGTAGATCATTAAGATCCGCAACGGGACTTCAGACTAAAATTTTGGAATAGTGAAAGTTTTATTTTTAAAACCGTGTGGCTTTTGATTTTAAAACTTATGTAGACACAAATTGTAGTTTTTATTATTCTCTGCTATATTTTACATTGGTATATTAATATATTAAAATTTCAACATTATATAATTTTCAGAGTAAAGATTCATCAGTACCGTTGACCTTAATGGCTGTGTATGAATATTTGACATTTTAAGCAATTTTGTTCTCAAGAAATCTTTCTTAAGTAAACTAAAATATAAATATTGCTTGTGGATAAATTCTAATTATAAAAGATATAAATTGTAAAGCTACATTAAAAATTTCTCTGTCATTAAATTAGATAGGCTGGCAATACGTATTAAATATTCCCCCCCCCCCATCAACAGAGTTAATAAGCAAAGCGATATTATGAATGAAACGCTCTTCCAAGCATTTTATAAATACCGCATATTTAAAACATCAGCGACAGCATGGAAAGTGTGGTGTTATTGCATTTCCTGTTAACATTATTATATATTTAACACGCGGAAATTGAAGTCCTTACAGGTCAATATATTGTCCTGAAGTTGAGCCAAGATTCAGTTCACGCTAAGCCCTGAACGTTCCATTCTTACTAGTGCAAATCTCCTCACCGGCCTCACAATGTGGTTCACAAAAGACGATGTGTCTCAGGGAGCAGAAGGGGTCAGGGCCACCAGATGAGGCTGTTAGGGCAGTGGCAGCCAGCCCCTTGGCCCAAGACAATGAATGGCAGCTTTGACACTGCCAGGCCCCAATGCGCCGCTGCGGTGGGACTGCTCTCCCCAACTCTCAGCCTCTGATTCAGCTTCTCCGAGATGAGTGAAAATCAGGGATGGGGTCTAAGTACCAACAGCTCTTAGTAACAGAGGAACAGGAAGAAAGAATACCATCTGAGCATGGTAGGGACGGCCAAAGCCACCGGCACCCCCCACACCGTAGCTAGGATGACACCCACTGACTTGGGTACTGGGGGCGCCTAGGCTGAGCAGAGGCCTCTTCCCACTCCCACCGGGCTGCATAACCTGGCAGATGGACGGCTGCTGGTGGTTTGGGGTTGGGAAACTTGGTGGGCCAGGCAGGCAGAGGATCTGTGCATCCCAGGAGGTGTCAGGGTCCTCTGCAGTGGAGCGCAACCCCGGACGTGCAGGACTCAGACTGTGACTCAGTATGCCTTGGACATAAATTCAGTGGAAGGTGGTTGTCCTATTTATTCTGTGTGTGGATGTCCAGCAAGGAGAGGGCCCTGACCTAGGCACTGCGCCCGGGCACTGTCTGCCCCAACCTCGGCCTTGCCAGGGACATCGTGTCGACCTGAGGAGGCTGTGGGTTGGGAGCTGAGCATGGAGCGGAGCTCCTCCCACTGCCCTTAGTAAGGTGAACAGTCAGGTGTTTGGAGCTGAGGGGCAGGGCTGGGATGTCCTGTGTGTACGCAGAACCCCATCAAATGCCCCATGCCCAGGGGTACGCAGGTACAGCCTGCTGTGTGCTAAGTAGCCACCCAGAACTACCACTACCTTCCCCGCCCTTACAGGCCCCGTAGGCCTCCTTGGCAGCAGAAGCCGTCTTTTTTGTTATTGAGTGCCAGGAAAGGGCCTCCCGCCTCTACATCTTCAAGATATGCCAAAAGAGAGGGTGGGAAGAGGAGCTGTGTATCAAAATGACTCCCGCCTGCCTTTCCCCAAGGTGACCCCAAGGAACAGCGCTCTTTTCTTTTAAATATTTTCTTATCTCATTCCCTGCCCAAGGAAGGGCCCAGCCTCACCCTCCTGGGGTGACCCCATGATCCTCTTGCCCATGCTCCCCCATTTCTCTACTGGGGAAACCCAAGTTCCGAACTGCTGCTTGCCACCCCTCAACTTTGATCAGTCTCTCTTAATGCTCCTGCCTCCAAAGCCTGCTCTGTGTCCCCTTCCTTTGAAAAAAAGAAAAGAAAAAGATAATTATACCAGTCCAATAATAATTTTCAGAACTTGATCATGTAGTATCATATTGCACATGTTTCAATTTGAACCAGAAACTCAGGTGTTTTCTGACAAAATATAATCAAATATATGGGTCCCAAAAAGGAATACTCATTAGAATTTGTATAACCCAGTGCCCAGTGCATGTATGTACAGCACAAGTGATTTTCCTGTTCACATTAATCTCTTCCCCAAACCAGTAAGCACAATGTTCTCTTGGTCCATACAGAGAAATGCTCTCCTTCTATCTGTACAAAGTCTTCTCAGGCACTTGAGTATAGTATCAATTCTCCTATCAATTCTAGAAGGGAAGAGAAGAGATCTCTATGGCTTTGAAAACAGTATTTCTCTGGATTTAGCTTCTTCTACTAATGTGATATATCTATGTTCTTATCTTGCAATATTTTCCCAAAATTACTTCCTTTTTTTTTTTTGAGACAGAGCCTCAAGCTATCCCCCT
The DNA here is from genome assembly GCF_000181295.1 of Otolemur garnettii. NCBI lineage: Eukaryota > Metazoa > Chordata > Mammalia > Primates > Galagidae > Otolemur > Otolemur garnettii. The sequence goes on from NW_003852545.1 coordinate 2,520,289, forward strand.
GGGTAGAGTGCTGTGGCATCACAACTCACAGCAACCTCCAACTACTGGGCTCAAGCAAGTCTCCTGCCTCTGCCTCCCAAGTAGCTGGGACTATAGGCGCCTGCCACAGCGCCTGGCCGTTTTTTGGTTGCAGCCATCATTGTTGTTTGGCGGGCCTGGGCTCGATTCGAACCGGCCACCTTAGGTGTATGTGGCTGGTGCCTTAGCCCTTGAGCCACAGGCACTGAGCCCCAAAATTACTTCTGAATTTTGTGTAGGGTCATGTGTATGTATGTGAGTGTGAGCAGTTTCAACTGCAGTGTACCCTTCCCTTTTCCATTTCCTACTTAAACTCTAATTCTCTGCCTTAGTGTCTACTGCTGTTATCACTTCCTACAAGCAGTGGGTAGGTCCACACCTCGCTGCAGCTGCGTGCGGCCAGTCCCAGAGGGCTATCAGTGATGCACAACAGCAGCTCTGTTGTTGTGTCCCATTGATGCTAGTGCCGCACTGTGCAGACTCCTCCTACTGGACTGTTGATGCTGTGGGTGTACACGTACCATGGGTGTGTCTTGGGTATATGCATAACATGGGTGTGGATAGGGTATACATGTAGTAACCCGGGTGTTTGAACTGGGTATATGCATAACATGGGTGTGGATAGGGTATACGTGTAGTAACCCGGGTGTGGATTGGGCATATATGTAACACGGGTGTGGATTAGGCATACATGTAACATGGGTGTGGGTTAGGCATACATGTAACATGGGTGTGGATTGGGTATACATGTAACATGGGTGTAGATTGGGTATACATGTAGTAACACAGGTATGGATTGGGCATACATGTAACACGTGTGTGGATTGGGTAAACATGTAGTAACCCAGATGTGGATTGGGCATACATGTAACATGGGTGTGGATTGGGTGTACACCTAACACGGGTGTGGATTAGGTATATGTGTAACATGGGTGTAGGTTAGGTATACATGTAACATGGGTGTGGATTAGGTATACATGTAACATGGGTGTGGGTTAGGTATACACCTAACACGGGTGTGGATTAGGTATAAGTGTAACATGGGTGTGGATTAGGTATACATGTAACATGGGTGTGGATTGGGTATACATGTAGTAACACAGGTATGGATTGGGTATACGTGTAACGTGGGTGTGGATTGGGTATACACCTAACATGGGTGTGGATTGGGTATATGTGTAACACGGGTGCAGATTGGGTATACACAAAACATGGGTGTGGATTGGGTATACATGTAGTAACACAGGTATGGATTGGGCATACGCGTAACACGGGTGTGGGTTGGGTATGCACCTAACACGGGTGTGGATTGTGTATATGCAAAACACGGGTGCAGATTGGGTATACACAAAACATGGGTGTGGCTTGGGTTTACGTGTAACATGGGTGTGGATTTACTACATGCACTTTCTATGTTCTCCAATGGAGCAAGAAAGGATCACTTAGACCCCCTGAGGTAATACCCCCGTTTGTTTGTTACTCTTTACCCCAAATAGTGCTGTTTTGAACTCTCAATGCATCGAAGAAATTTGTGTGATGATGGAATTTACTTTTGTACAGGCAGGTCTCTTTATGAGGAAGTACAAATCTAAGGTGTCTAGGCTGGAGGGCAGCCATACCAGGAGTTCGCTCTCCTCCCTCTCTCTGCTTGAGATACTGTTTTTAAAGCAGGCATAGCTGCCCTCTAGTCTTTCCTTTTCCTGGAATGAGTTCCTCTTTAGGCAATTCCTCATATCCCATGCCAATTATGTTTGCAGAGATTTGTTCCACAAAACTTATGGATATGATATGGGGTGACTGAATTCTGGGTAAACACAGCTTAGAGTAGAAATTGCAAGCCTTACAATTAATGTCTTAGACCATGGCATGACCCACGTATTTTGTTAGTCCTCATGTTACAGCGTCCTAACATTGAACTTCCCCTTTCATACCTAACACCCACAGGGATGTTCTCTACTCTGGATTCCATCCTACACTTGCTATTCTCCTCACCATATTTTCCTTATATCCAAGTTTTGGAAATAAACCAATATTTTAAAGTTCTCATGGAATGATAATGTATCAAGTGCTTCTTTTTGTTTGTTTCTTATAGCAGAGGTGATATAGAACATACTGTGCAAATGTTTGATTGTTTACATAATAATGTTTTAGACAATCTATAATTGGTTCATCAACCCTTTGTAAAGTTTTTCAAAATGATTGACAAATATGATACCAATTTGTTATTTAACTATGCCATCAGCTAGCTGAGCTAACATTTACAGCATTACTCTGGGTCCCAGGTCATATTTTATTAGAAAAAAAATGTTTATATGCCACCAAAAATTAAAATTTCAAGAAGTATAAGAAACATGTGCAGAATTTTCTCCTAGACCAATGTAATTGTTAAGTAGACATTGATTTATATTTAAACCATGATTTAAACAAATTTAGCATCACATTCCATAAAATCTTTCAAAATTAAAAGTGTATACTTTTACATCACAGAGAAAACTGGCTGACATTTTTGGGGAGGGGGACAGCTTTAAATCTGTCACTTTCTCTCCCTCCTCTCCTAACTCACATCTTCCTTCCTTCTTACTTGCTGTGCCCTCATTCATCACCGACACCACCGCTGTAACTGCAGCACTATCCTTCTCTCTTAAATCACTGGCTGTCTCTGCCACTGTCACGGCCAGTGTTTGAAACAGGAAAAAAGAAAACCCAGAACAGCAGTTGCAATAGCACAAGCATCATAAATGTTCCCCAGGACTCCCATCACACAATCCATTTGTGCCAAGCCTAGGTACAGATCTCTTCACAATGCTGACTAGCAAATCATACAGCCGCTGTGATTGTCGACCAGATGACAGTTACCCGGCACATCTCACTGTTCAAAAAGGGAGAGAGATGTAGGGCTAACACCTTCTTAAAAGTAAATAAATTGGTGACATCGTCCTTAAAACAAACCACCCAAAGGAGATAACTGTGGCAAAATTTATTTGAAAGGGTTTTAATTAGGTCAAAATTGGAGACTTTGAAGATGACACGTAACAGTGTTTTTGTTTTTTTTTTTCCACACAGACAGATATTCTTTCATGCAGAAATATTCTTTACATATTATGTGGGTCATTGGTGTTTGGAAGAGTTAAGCAAAAGAAGACGAATGGGGAGGCTCAATTTTTCACCTCTAAGCATTCATTTTTCTTGTGATGTTTTAATTTAATAAATGTTGACTTTATGGTAGCCCTAAACATAAAAGCACTTAATCAGTATTTGATTAATGAATGGAAAAAAAAACACAAATAAATTGAAAATACCAAAAAAAAGACAATTTGTCTAAATCTTCTGGAAGCTTAAAGAAAATGAGAAAGATTTATAGTACTGTATATTTAGAAATAACTTTAGGATAAGGCCACAATGTAAACTGTGTCTAGTAACCATCAGCTACACTATTTCCACTTGCTCCAATGCAGTGAAGTAAAAACTATGGCTGACTTTTTATGGTGTTCCTTTATATACACACTACACCTTATAAAAATCACTTTAAAATTGTCAGTGCCCCCCTCTGATCTGCGGATGGATAAAGTTATGTTGTTTTATTTTTTCTGCTTGTTTCAACAAAGGGAAAAACACACCATGGAGGGCTGAGGTATGTCAGTAACAGGATGATAAAACACAGACAGAATTTGGCCTTTATAGGTGACTTGGGCAAAGATTCGAGGAAGTAAGGCTTTGCTTTCAAGTGAATGCTGTTAGAATCCAAAGAAAATTCTATGACTGAGCATCTTAATAGGTCTTATATAGTAGGTAGGAGAAATGGAAGAAGTTTAAAGCCGTAATTTGGGACCACCATTCATTCACTCATTAGCTAGCATAGGAGAAGAACATAGGATCGTTTTAGTGGTTTGGTCAATGTTGTTTGGTTTTGCTTTGTTTCTGTGTACAGAAATTACTAATGAATGGACAAGTTTTCATCTTAATTTCTGATGATCAGAGGGACCCTGTGTGAAATTGTTTGTTGAACAGCTGTAAATGGCTAGCTGACAGAGGTATCAGAGACTGTTCTCTTTTGCAAAATTAATTAGGTCCTGGCAATTTAAAAACATATTCTTGTAAGTCAAAAACTAATGAAAATCAAATACAGAATGAAAAAAAAAGCACAGAAACAAACGAGTATTTACTCTATGACTCTATAGAAAGTTGATAAGCAGACAAATCAAAAGCAGGATGTGAAACGTCCGGATGGTGGATATTTTTGAGATCTAGAGTTATGATCCTTTTGTTAACATCAATACTGCAAAATTTAATAGTGCACACGTGGCTTCTATCTGTGGTTTCACATAATATATTTGTTGAGCACTCTCAATGTAAGAATGAGCTAGAACTTACCTAGGGATTGAATTAGATTCTGCTTATTTATAATGCGGCACCAAGGGAATAGGGTGAAGGTGCCGTTCAAATAATTTAGCCATATACTTGCTTCTTAAGCATCTGCTTTGCTTTTGTTGTCTCTGAAATCACAGCACAGAAGGCAGGCACTGAGCAGCAGGAAAAGGGCCGACTGTGATGTAGTTGTGAGCGGATGAGGAATGCACTGTGCCAGAGAGGATGGAAGGATTGACCTCAGCCTTACCCACTGCGTTATGAAAATGGTTAGGAAGACTCACACACTATGTGTCAAACCCAGATCTCCCCATCGCCCTTTTCTCCATGTTGCCCAATCTCAGATCCTTCTTGATGTAACCAGTGGCAAAGAGTCCCCCAGAAGCCGAAAAAGTCCCTCTTTTCTTTGGAGTCAGAGCAACTCTACAAAGAGTGCTTCCTCTTCTTCTCTTCCCCGGGCTTGAGTGTGGTGAGGCAAATAATACTTAATGCCAGTGATGAATGTACTCGCCTAATCACCTGTTGAATGGTCAGGGAGGATGTACAGAGAGGCTAGCGTTATCTAAAGAAGTGTACCGCATCACTGCCTTGTTATAAACCCATCAATATAATAATAGCATTTTTCTTTCCTTTTTCTATAAAGATAAAAGCATCTGGCTATTCAAGAGTTTAGAGAAATGGATTGGTGAGAGACTAAATCACACATGTAACAGTGGGAACCTAAAATCCAAGTTATAGTGATGGTTGAATTGAGTATGTTACGGTTGTGAAGTAAGAGGTCGTTTTCCTTGAGATATTCAGTGAGGCAGAACTAAGGGCCAAGGAATTAGATGCAGCAACTGTTGCAGTAGAACTAGATACTGAGGATCCAGGCAGCGGTGGCCCAGAGAAGGCGTGTGGAATACACATGTTATGCTACAGGAGACTGTGAAAAAGAAAAACGGTAACGAAAATTTAATACAATGCATCATTTATTTAGATTATACTATCATGGTATTTTTTACCCCCAATTTCTTGTAGCTTTCTGGGTTCCTTAGCTTCTCCATGAAATTATAAGAGTTTGGTTAAATGTGTACTCTGTATCCAAACCAAGTTCCTATACTTGCTTCATTCTGAATTTCATCATCTGCAAATGGGAATAAGGAGAAAAGTATCCGATAACCTGTGACATTTTTGTTGTGAAGATTTAAAACGCATGTACTAATAATAGTTCAGCCCTCCTAGGATCATTATAAGGGCAAAATACTAGTGAATAATATTTTTCTCTTACCAACATCATTATCATCACTAACATTTAATCATCCCACTAATTATCACTTTTCTACATCCCATATTTTTATTTGTTTATTTATTTTTGACAGAGTCTCGCTTGTCACCCTGGACAGAGTGCTGTGTCATCATCAGTTGAGCTCAAGCCTTACTCTTGGACTTTTTTCTTTTTTTTCTTTTTAGACAGAGTTGCATTTTGTCACCATTGGTTGAGCTTTGGCCTCATGGCTCACAGCAACCTTCGACTCAAGCAATCCTCTTGCCTCAGCCTACCAAGTAGCTGGGACAACAGGTGCCCACCATTATGCTTGGATACTTTCCTTTTAGAGATGGGGTCTTGCTCTTGCTCAGGCTGGTCTCAAAGTCCTGAGCTTAAGCAATCCACTTGCCTTGCCCTCCCAGAGTGCTGGGATTACAGGCGTGAGCCATCAAGCCCAGCCACAAGCAACACTCTTGCCTCAGCCTGCAGTATAGCTGAGACTGCAGGCACCTCTCATGATGCTCAGCCAAGTTCTGTTTTCAGTAGAGATGGTGTGGTGTCTGGCTCTAGTTCAATCTGGTCTTGAATTCTTGACCTCAAGTGATCCACCTGATTCAGTCTCTTGGAGGGGATTGCTTACAGACCTCAACCACCATGCCCAGACTCAGTCTTGGCTTTATCCCACAAGACTTTTTTAAATACCAACACAGAAGTAATCATTTAACAGGACAAAGTGGACCACATTGCATGGAAGATTGAAATCATCCAAGGAATCCTAATTCACTTCAGGAAAAACAAAAATGTGTATCTGGAGTTTATCAGGTTCTTCACGATTGATTTGCAGGGCACTTCTTCAGATTCGTGTCCTTCCTCGTAACAATATATATCTTCCAGCTGCTGTCCCCTAACCCTGCTATCTTTCATTTTTCCTTTATTCCCAGGACAGTTCTGCATACTGCTTGGAAAGCTATCTCATAGCTGCTAAAGCAGAACTTCCCTCCAAGGCTTTACTGGGATATCTGACCTTTTCAGGAAGCCTCCGGATTCTTGTTTCACACTTGCAGAATAAGTTTGTGTTCCTCAGACTTGCGTAGCAAGTCTGCATATATTTCTGATTCACAAAAATGACACCGTATTTTGCAGATTCTCAACATATACTTTATACAAAAAAAAAAAAAGAAAGAAAGAAACGGATGTGCTCAGAGACCCAGACAAAATGGAATAAAAAAGATACTAGCACATGATTACAAAAGAATAAAGTTTTATAGAATTTCAAAATATGTTTGGAAAGATATGGAATAAACCTAAGTGTACATCAACTGACCGGTGGATAAGGAAAATGTGATATGTATGTATGCAGACACACACACCCCATGGATTACTACTCAGCTATCAAAAGATATGAAATATGTCTTCTGCATCAGCTTGTATGGAATTGGAGAATATTGGCCTAAATTATCCTGAGTTATTTCAGGAATGTACAAAAAAAAAGACACCACATTTTCTCACTAATAAGTAGGAGCTAAACAGCAGGTAGGCAAGGTCATGTGATAGTGTGAAGGGCAGTGAAGACACAGAAGGGGGAGGGTGTGCGGGTCTGACGGGGGATAAAGCACCTGTGGGGTCTAATGTACACTACTCTGTTCTGGGCACACTGAAAGCCCTGAATTTGGCCTTGTACAATTCATTCAGGTAACAAAATGCACGTATACTCCCTTAATATTTTGAAATAAAAGCGAACATAAAAAATTACTGAATATAGTTATACACGCTGTAATAATCTTCACATTAATTTTCCTTATAAAATCATTAAAATTAAATTGCATTATATTGTTTTTTGACTATATCATTTACACATACATAGGTAATATTTTTTTGTTTGTTTGTTTGAGACAGAGTCTTACTTTGTTGCCCTCAGTAGAGTGCCGTGGCGTCACAGCTCCCAGTAGCCTTAAACTCTTGGGTTTAAGCGATTCTCTTGCCTCAGCCTCCCAAGTAGCTGGGATTACAGTTGCCCACCATAACACCTGGTTATTTTTAGAGACAAGGTCTCAGTCTGGCTCAGGCTGGTCTCAAACTCGTGAGCTCAGGCAATCCACCTGCCTCAGTTTCACAGAGTGCTAGGATTATAGGCATGAGCCACTACCCTGGCCGGTAATAAGTTTTTATTTTCTTATTTATAATGTTTCCATTATATGACAGCAAGGAAATGTTATATGTTGTGTGTGTATATGTGTTTAAAATAAACTACCAAGTGTTTGTTTCAAAGAATAAAACAAATATAGTTATATATTGCATATATACTAAGTATATAACTACATATGTATAATGTATTTGTTATGTGGGAGAAACTCCCTCTTTGACCTGTGTGATACCTCACTCTCCAGATGTATTTTTAAGCATATCTGGCTGATATTGTAACTATTCCCCCATTTATACTTAAGTAAAGTGGCCATTTATTTTCTGAGGTGCTCTTTTATGGGATTTTAGACAATAAAACCACAATGAAAAACAGCAAGGTGAGCCACAAATGTGATTACCAACACGAGTGAGGTCTTATGAGTCAGTTGGGAAAGTGGCTTTCTTACTCTTCACCACTACTTCAAAGTCTTTTAAAGCTCTGTTGTCACTTGAAAGTAAATGATTTTACTTAGCAAAATAAAGATCTTTAAGGGGAAAAAATAGATGAATACATTGCAGCATTCTTTGTTCCGCAGAAATGAACCTTTTTTTTTTTTTTTTTTAACTTTTAACTCTCAACCTACCCTTAACATTTCATCTTGTATCAAGTATCAGGAATGATATAAATAGATTTATATTGACTATTTCTTTTTGAAGGAGAATGAAACTTCTGCTTGAGATAATACACAATAGTTGATTTTCATTCATAATGATCTTGATGTGTATTATTATTTTTCAGGGAAGTATTCTTGACCACGAATATCTTACTTTTTTTTTTTTTTTTTTTTTTTGCACTTTTGGCTGGGGCTGGGCTCGAACCTGCCAACCCCAGTATATGGGGCTGGTACCCTACTCCTTCAGCCACAGGTGCTGCCCAATAATATCTTACATTTTATAGAAATGTCCTATAAACTCTATCTGCCTCAAACTCCTCATCCATACAATCAGGAGATTAGCCCTTACTTCATTGAGTGCTGCAAGGATTACATGAGCAAATCATGTGACTAATTTAGGGCCTCAGGGAGGGGCTATGAGGTAGCACTGCCGATAAGCAGCATGCTGCACTAATGTTATGATACAGGGTAAACTTCTAGGAAGAGTTTAATAAGAGTCTGTGATTCCTATGGCCCATTACTGGAAGGAAATTGTGATCACTCTTATATTTGTATTGTAGTAAAATTATACTGTGAGTGGTAAGATATAAGAAAGAGATTAGTCCAAGATGCAAATGATCTCTGCATATGCGAGGTGGTGTGTGTGAGATGAGCTCGGTGCATCACATACCCCCATCTGCGATTTCTACTCCAAGGACTCGAGTGGCACTGTGCTGAAGCCCAGAAGCAGGAAGACAGATTTTTGACAGACACCAGGTGTGAAAATTGGAAGAAGAAAGAGCAGGAAGACTGAGTACATTGGATACTTTTTCTTCCATTCCTGAGATACTTTACTAAGAAGAATATTTTCCAGCTCCATCCATGTAAACATGAAGGAGGGTGGGTGGAGGGAGGATGATGGGATCACACGTATGGTTCATCTTATAAGGGTACATGCGAATCTCTCTAAACATAGAATATAAATGTCTTAACACAATAACTAAGAAAAAGACACGAAGGTTATGTTAACCAGTTGGATGAAAGTATTTAAATTGTAAATAGAAACAGTACACTGTACCCCATGATAGTATTAATGTACATTGCTATGATTTAATAAAAAAAAAGAGTGGGGGGAGTATTCAAAGCTTGAGCTGAAAGCTGAGATTTGTAAAGGCAGAGAAGTGGCCTGGAAGGTGGACCAGGAAACTTAGGTAAGAAAAATTACGTTAACTCTTTCACAGTGATGGACCATTCTCCAGAAAAACCTGAAAGGAAGCAGGAAATCCTTAGGGGCCATTTCTTTTTATTTATTTATTTTTTATTTTTTAATTTATTTTTTAATTTTTTAAATTTTTTTATTGAATGGTAACTGTGTACATTAGTGCACTTCTGGGGTACAGTGTAGTGTTTTCACACACAATCCAAAACACTTCCATCAAACTGGTTAACATAGCCTTCATGTCATTTTCTTAGTGTGTTAAAACATTCATATTCTACTCATAGAAAGAATCACTTGCACCCTTGTAAGATAAACCACAGAAGTGAACCCTCAAATCCCCCTCCCTCCACCTATTCCCCGGTCCCCTCTCCCTCCCTCCTCCCCATATCCTTAGGTTGTTATTAGGTTATAGCTTTCATATAAAAAGTTTAAATTAATTTCATAATA
>NW_003852545.1:2532929-2534638 GCF_000181295.1 Otolemur garnettii
CTGTTGTTATTTCATCTTTACCATTTCTGATTGATGAGATTAGAGATTTTACTCTTTTCTTCTTGGTTAGGCTGGCCAAAGGTTTATCTATTTTATTGATCTTTTCAAAAAACCAACTTTTTGATTTATTGATCTGTTCTATAATCCTTTTATTTTCAATTTAGTGGCCATTTCTATATGTTACATCCTGGTTCATCTAATAATAGATAATGATCCTGATATAAACCACTGATCTAAATGGACCAACACGATTCTCTGTCCCAAGGATTTTAAACTATGGAGACGGAGGAAAAGCAATACTGTCAGAGCCACGTCACAGTGCCATTCTGTTCCCAAACGTTACCTTGATGCTCAAATGTTAGTATAAACTCTGATTCCTTCTTTGAGAAGTCCTGGTGGTTCAACTGTCCCTTTAACTCCAAGAGATATCACAAATATCTTTGTATTACTTTTAATTTTTTTTCTAAAGCAATTCAATCTAGATTTTTCCTGATAAATGTTGATAGATAAAAATAAAACAAACAATAACAATAAAAAGAACTAATAAGAATCTCAGCATTAAAAAATGGTTGTTCAGCACTAAAAAGATATAAAGATTGACTGAAATTTTTAATTAAAGCTTTACTTTTCAATCATATTTTTACTGTTACAGATGTAAGATGTGATTTTTACTTTAAAATTAATTTCAAACATTAAATTTGGAAATATGATCAATGTAGAAACTATCTACAAGTGTGGGAAATGTTGGAAAGCTTAATATGTTATCATTACTTCTAAAGAATTCACACAGCAACAGACATTCTTAATACAGTCTCTGATTACAATGGAGGTTCAGTAAATAACTATTAATGACTTGTTGACTACAGTGATATTTCCATGCCTAATATCAGATGTAGTTTGCCTTAATCACTTTCACTGTGCTTTTTGGATTTTCTTGAAAAAAAATTAAATTATGCCTGCAAACTTTTTTTTCTAGGTCGTTCATAGTCATTTTTTCTTTGAAATCTCATGGTTTAGTTCATAAGTAGCTATAATAAAGCTGATCCTCTGTGAGCCTAGAGAGGTGTGTGAATAACTGAAGCAGGGCAGGGATCATAGAAAAAACTGAAGATAACTTGTATTGTCTGATGGGCCACGAACACTCAAATCCAAATGTTCTCATGTTGGAAGGCATACCCACGGTGGGGACACTACTGAGTTCAATTTCAGTTTCCCTATCAGTAACTAATGTACTCGTACACTGATTGTTCAGATCAGAATAAAAGCATTTTGTGGTATGCAGGTATTATGAACATTTAAAAAGACAGGACATATAAAAATTTGCATAAATTAAAGAAGCATAATTTGATGTCCAGATTTCTCTTTAATAAATACACTTCCGGGAAACAAAATTAGGACATATTAAGTGTTTTATTTATTTATTTTTATTAAATGATAACTGTGTACATTAATGTAATCATGGGGTACAGTGTGGTGTTTTCATATACAATTTGAAATATTTTCATCAAACTGGTTAACATAGCCTTTATGCCATTTACTTAGTTATTGTGTTAAGACGTTTATATTCTACTTTTAGAAGGATTCACTTGTACCCTTGTAAGATAAACCACAGAGGTGATCCCTTCAATCACCCTCCCTCCACCCATCCAACCCCCTTTCCTCCCACATCCCCATATTCTTAGTATATAATTAGGTTATAGCTTTCATAT
>NW_003852545.1:2535124-2569973 GCF_000181295.1 Otolemur garnettii
CTTGAGCCACAGGCGCCAAGCCATAAGTGTTGATATTTTGAAGTGATTTCCAAGTAGAAGGGATCTTTCTTCCAGAAAGAGGCTAAAGTAAATCAATGTTTGTAATTAGGAGACAGTTTGATGGTACAAACGGCCCAAATATTCCTAAATGCCATTTTTACAAATAACCTAACATATATAGTCTCCCAGTACTGTTCCAGGGCACATGTTAACACTTGCTAATGCTCCATGATTTATTCTGACCAAAATGTATAGAAGAAAAGATTGAATTATATAAAATAAGTACCTTTAATTAGCAAGTAATAATATAAGATTATGAAATTATGCCAAAAATTGCTTTGCTATAAGAGCAGTGCTTAATATTGAATACCAAGACATATGACTTAGTATATACACAGCCACACATGTATGTATGGATCTATATAAAATAGTATACTATTTTAAATTGCACATGAACTTTATGGCCACCCAGTATATGTTTGATGTTTGTCTCATATATATATATATACACACACACACTATATATGTAAGAAATATATATACACTACATACATAAAAATATAAGATAAAACATATATAACTTATGAGACATTGCTAGTAACTGTAACTTGTTAATACAACTGCATTGATGTGTATGTTCTCTTTAAATCTTCTTTAACTGCTATTTCCTTATAAGCCTCTATTGATATAATATCAATATAATTAATTGCCCAGGTAAAATACTCACTATTAGTTTTATATAAGCTTACATGATGACAAATCACTCATCATTATCAATTTATTTCACTGAATCAGAATTTTTAAGAACTCTGATCTTGCTGCAGGTATATGGTTAGCTCTAACGTAGACTTATAGCTATTAGAAAATAAGTAAGAGTGATTCCTCTGTGTGTGCACGCACATGTGAGTGCGGATGAGAGTGCGTGAGATAGTGTACACATGTTTAGATTCATAGCTCACCTCTAAAACTGATGTACTTCAATTCACTGCATTGCTTGATTTTCTTTAATAGAACTTAAGAAGCAGAGCAGGTCATTACCTAGTTCAGGATTTGCAACATCTGAAATTATACAAGAGTTACACATCTACGTTCTGGGCTCTGGAGACACTCTCTTGTGTTAGGTTTTTGTCTATTTCCAGGTCAGCAGGCCACATCATACCAGAGCAAGATGCCACTGGGACCAACAGAGCCTTCCTCAGATGTCCGATGTCCCAAACCCACTGACCATACACTCTTTATTAAACTGCTAGGAATAATTTACGGATATAAGTTTTGAGGTTTCTGTGTTACATTCTTACATATTCAGCAATTTTTTTCAGAATCAAGTTCAAAAGCAGGAAGCATGTCCGACCTCATTTAACAACATTTCTGACAGTGAAATGTGATAAACTGACAACACAGGAAATAACTTCTATTTTGGTATCTCTTAAGAACAACACTCGGGGAAAAGAAACTGGTTATGTTCAATGTTCTTTGTTTCCTCTACCTCTTTGAGCATTTTGAATATATATAACCTCATAAAGGAAAATTAATCAAAATTCTAAGAAATTTGGGATTTATTTCAATTTTGGAAACTAAATAAGGGTACAGAAATGAAAAGAAAAGGAATTCTATGACTAATTACTCCGAAAATGGTACTGCAGTGTAAAATCTAATGTTTCATGAAATAACAGTAAGCAGACAACTGAGTGAGAGGAAGAGAAATTTTGCCTTGTAGAATTCAGCATTTGATGACCAGTAAAAGACAAAGTAGGTTAACAGCTCAGGCTTCCCTGAATGACTAATGACAATGTCAGATCTATTTTAAAAGGAGATCTCACTGTTGTTAAAGTATCTGGAGGCTCACGAGCCCTTTTATTGAAAATACACAAAGAAAAGCAGCGATCAAGGTCACCATCCACCGTGCTCACCACACAAAGTAATGACATGGGCTATTGGAAACTTCAAACATTTTATCAAGCAGGAAAAATTGAATTAGCGAGAACAAGAATACCATGAAGCATCAAAAACCAAGAGGACTAATTTTAAAATGCTAGACCAGCACATTTTAAACATCAAGTTCTTACCCTTTTACCCAGATGGACACATGGCAGTGGGGAATTAGTCACAGGTGACTGTGCATCAGTTACATTGAAAACTGGTTAGTGTCTGATTTTGCTCAGTAACATTTTAACCTGGTTAGACTACTCAAATCTGCATGTTCTTGCAAGTTACCTGCTGTCCACCCTTGTTCACTGGGCAGTGAAATCTCAAGACTATTGAAGGGGATGATCTTGTAATTGAGGAAGTCAGAAGGGACTTGAGGATGACAATTTTAGCACAGTTCTTTTTCCTCCTTTCTTAAAATGTCCGTACATTTTTTGGCACCCTCTCTAGATATATACATACCGCAGAGCACGAAGGCACAGAAAAAAATGAGTATCTGTTGAAACAATTGACCTGAAACTGAAGACCATTATCCCAAGTGAAGTAGTTCAAGAACAGAAAAAGAAATCTTACATGTACTCTCTAATAATTTGTAATTGTTCTTTTGGCACATCGGGGCCAGGGAGAGAAGAGAAGAAGAGAGAAGTAAAAAGTATTGGAAATAAAGAAGTGGGGAGGGGGGAAAGGAGGAGGGACAACCTACCTAACAGATTCAATGAACACTAAAGGGTCATAGACAATTAATAGCCCTCACATAAATGTTATAAAACCCATCCAAGAAAACCATTTGACCTCCTTAATATTTTAAAATTAAAAAAAAATAAATAAAAAGAAATTGCTGTTTAGCTCCAGTTCTTTTCTCTTGTGTCTTTTTCTTTTTTTCTTTTTCCTTATTTATTTTATGATTCAAATATTTTTGAAAGAAGTTTATTTATTTATTAACTTTTTTAGCTGTCTTTCTTTCTAATATATATTTTCTCTAGAGATCACTACATATGATATATCCTTAAATTTGCACAGTTTTCTTAGAATTAGTATAAGTTGGACTTGAAACCATAGAGATCCATTTACCATCCCCAATACCCACCCATTCTTTATGATTTAGGTATTCTGTAAATAAAACCAGTGGAAATATACTTTATACAGCATAATTTTTTTTAATGAAGCCCAGAGAATAATACACGTATATGCTTTAATTTACCAGATCTTTCTCGGAGATGGTACAATTTATTTCTTTATATCAAAGTTTCCCATTGTTATCATTTTCTTCCAACTGACGTTCTGTGTTTAGCGTTTCTTGTATTACAGTATTACTGACGACAGATTCTCTGATGTCTGTACCTGAAAATATGTTGATTTATTTCTGTTCTTAAAGCATATTTTTCTGGTGGATATAAAATAGTGAAATTATAGTTGTATTACTTTCAATAATTTAAAGATGTTTCCTCCCAATCTTCTGCCATCTGTTGTTATTAATGAGAAAGGAGTGATTAGAATTGTGATTCTGCAGTAAATAATGTCATTCTCCTCTGGATAATTTCAAAGCTTTTTATTTATCTTTGGTTTCCAGTACTTTTAATGTAGTGGGCCTTGTGATGGTTTTCTTCACGTCTGTCCTTCTTGATGTAAGCTGTGTGACTTTCACAACATTGGGAAAACTCAGGATAATAATTTATTTTCTGAAACATTTTTTTTCTCTCTTCTTTCTAGGAAACTCTAGTTACCTATCTATAGAAATTATGATATTGTCCACAGATTTCTGTGATGCTAGTTATTCATTTTTCCAATTTTATCCTTTGGTTTTTTTGTTTGTTTGTTTGTTTGTTTGAGACAAGAGCCTCCAGCTGCCCCCCTGGGTAGAGTGCTGTGACATCACAGCTCACAGCAACCTCCAACTCCTGGGCTCAAGTGAGTCTCCTGCCTCACGTGTTGCTGGGACCACGGGCACCCACCACAATGCCTGGCTATTTTTCGGTTGCAGCTGTCATTGTTGTTTGGCAGGCCCGGGATGGATTCAAACCTGCCACCTTGGGTGTACGCGGCTGGCACCTTGGCCACTTGAGCCATAGGCACCGAGCCTGTTTTCTTTCTTTGGATAATTTCTATTGAACTATTTTCAGGTTTGCCGATTCTTTCATTTGAATCTCTATTCAGCTCTTAAGCATATCTAGTAATGCTTTAATTTCAAGTATTATAATTTTCAGTTATAAAATTGTATATGGTTTATCTTTTATGTCCTTATTCTTTTTTGTTAGTTCTTATTTTCTCATTGATTACACGTAAATTTTTCTTATTGCAAGTATTAAATGTGCATTTTTAAAATCAACCTAAACTTTGTTATATTTTATTTGTTTATTTGTTTGTTTGTTCGTTTATTTATTTATTTTTACTTTGATAGATTTGGGGGGTGTACAAGTACAGTTTTATTACATGGCTATATTACCTAGTGGTGAAGTGTAGGCTTTTAGTGTACCCATCATCTGAGTAGTGTGAATTGAGCCACAGGTAATTTTTCATCCCTCACTTTCCTCCCTCCCGCCCACCCTGTGATGCTCCAGGGTCTATTATTCTGTTCAGTGTGAGTTCCTGTACTCACTGTTCAGTTCTCACTTATAAATGAGAACATATGATGTTGATTTCCACTCCTGAATACTAAACATAGGATAATATCCTCTATTCCACCCAACTTGTTACAAAGGGCATTATTTTTATGTCTAATTTTTTGCAGTTTTTGGCCAGGGCTGGGTTTGAACCCACCACCTCCAGCATATGGGGTCAGCACCCTACTCCTTTGAGCCCTAGGAACTGCCCACAAATGGCATTATTTCATCCATCTTAATGACTGCATAGTACTCCATGCTCTGTGTGTAGGGAGGGAGTGTATTTCACATTTTTTTCTATCAAATTTTTGTTTGATAAACACAGGCTGTTTAAGATATATTAAAGACTTATATGTATTTAAACCTGAAATTATAAAAATTCCAGGAGAAAATGTTGAAAAAACTCATGTGGAAATAGGCCTAGGCAAAAATTTATGACTATGACCTGAAAAGCAAATAGAGCAAAACCAAAAATAAATAATTGTGACCTTGTTCCCTTTTAAATAATTTCTCCCTCCCCACATAGGAAGGAGAAATTTCCAAAGGCTATATA
The DNA here is from genome assembly GCF_000181295.1 of Otolemur garnettii. Classification (NCBI taxonomy): domain Eukaryota; kingdom Metazoa; phylum Chordata; class Mammalia; order Primates; family Galagidae; genus Otolemur; species Otolemur garnettii. Next base: position 2,540,204 of record NW_003852545.1, read on the forward strand.
TTTTGATTAATTTTTTTGAAGTATTTGAGTGTAGCTATATACACTGTTCACAAAGGGAGTCAGACAACAAAATGTAGCTGTAAATAGGCATGTTTACTTTCTGGAGATTTATGTTCACTGACAACATTCATTCTTAAAATGGCCTCATCAATCAGATAGTCTTTACCAATGTTACATTGTTTCAAGTTATACCTCTTCATTCTGGGATATAAAATAAGTCTGTCATTCTGAGGAATTCAAGGGACCCACCAAACACAATTAGAATACCAAGTAATGTACATGAAGCACACAGAATCCCATGTGCACACACACCCAGGCACACATTGGCAGGCAGAATCTAAGATGGCTCCATGGATCCCACCTGCTAGTATTTTTAAAGAACAATGACATACCAGTCCACACAAGATAATTATTTCTAATGCCTGTGTTTATACTGTCTTTCAAAACTGTTATGACCTGTAAAGTAGTATTCTTACCCACAGTTCCTTCAACACTGTGGTCGATGCAATAATCTCCTGACACACTGAATCTTTGATTTGTTATTTTACATGATGAATGTGATTTTGCAAAGGGTGTTTAAGTTCAGAATCTGAGATGGAGAGATTGTCTCAGAGCATCTGGCCCAATGTAATCCCAGGAGTCTTTATAAAGGGAAGGAAATGAGATCAGATTGGTAATGGGCGGTATTATTTGATGATGAAGCAAGAAACTGGAGTGATCGGAAGAGCCCCCCAGCCAAGGTATACTGGTTCCCTCTAAAAGCTAGAAAAAAATCAAAACAGAAACAAAAACAAAACCAAAAAAACCAGAAAGGATTTTTCTCAAAAAACTCTAGAAGAAATGCTGCCTTATTGACTCCTTGTTTTTAAAGTTTTGAGCTCCAGGATTCTAAGAGAGCAACTCTGTGTTATCTTGAACCACTAAGTCTGTAGTAACTTCTTACAGCAATATTCAGAAACTAATACAAACAGTAATTGTCCAAAAATATGTATATAACCTACCAAATAGAAATTCTACTCACACTTGTATACTAATTACATGCCTTATCAAAAGATATATCTTAGAATTTTTATATGATATGTAAACAACACAACTATAAATACATATTAAGTATATCAGGTGAACATGAATTAATTTAGGAATATCCACCAAGAGAAATGTTATAAACCAAACAGAAAAAATACACTATGAGTACATGCACCAACACAGATGGATCTCCTCAGCCTCCTATTAACATATACAGCAGAAGAAGTCAGTCCCAAACAGTTTTGTAATGCATAATTTCACTTATTAAAATTAACTTTGGACACAAAAATAATTTATGGCAGGATGGTGGTTGCTTTGCTGAGTTGTTAGTGGTCAAAGAAGACCATGAGGGAACATCCTGAGCATTGAACTTGTTACATCTCATGACTTTGATGGTGGTAATATAAGTTCGCTCACTTAGTCCAACTTTCCCAAGCTGTGTACACATAATTCAGGTGTTTTTCTGTGCATGTCGCACTTCAATAAGAAGTTTACTTAAATAGATACAGTATATTGGTGTAAGACCACTTATACAAAGCAATCCTATATAATCCCTAATTTAAAAGAATGGAAAGGAAATCTTATCACACCAGATTGTCTCATTTGGGCACTGCATTATGTAGTGGACCACCGCACAGTTACGGGCATACCGATGCATTACTTATTTAAGGCCTGTTCAGCCAAGACCTGGAAAGCCAAGGACTCATGCACTAACAGAAAGTACGGTGGGTAGGAAAATTTATCTTCACAAAAGAACTTCAGCATGTTCCATTGGAAACGTGATCATGATGTGTCACTAGAAGAAGCTTATTATATAATCAGAACATGTAAGAGCAATCTAATTTGACAATCTGAGCTTTTTAAGGAAATTTTTTGAAGGTTTTGCTCTAATTAGGATGGTTTTAAAGCAATAACTTTAATGTTGATCATTAAGCATAACACTAGATGGTAAGCAAGAGATGCTGAGAAGCCCAGAAATCCCTGCTGTTATTTCAAGAGCAATATGCTTGAAATAAAGTCATTGGCACGAAGGTTTCTCCGACAGGACAAGGTGATTTGGGAGATGAGTAATATTGCTTGTCAGAATAAATTGTCTGGTTTCCTCTTGTGTACATTAATTATTAATTAGGTCTCAAATTTAATATCCATTCTACATTTTCCTGAATCTCAGTAGTCATCATGCATAAATTCTACTTGCATAGCATAGACTCAACTAGGTAAATAGAAAAAAGTGATTAATCTCAAAGATTATCATTAAATCCATTTCTCATGCAATCACCAATACTGTTATTTATATAAAAAAAAGTACAACTGCAATTGTTATGGCTTATTTTGTTAAACCAAAAATTCATTATTTTAAAAAATAACATGTACAATTAAATTACTTTCATAAATTTTACTTAAAGAGTGGAATTTTAAGACTTTTAAAATGACTGTAAAGTATAATTGCTATTGCTAATTTTCTGTTTTGTGATTGTTAAATAGCATTATATTTACCACAGTGACTAGCAGTTCACGTTGGTGTTAATCCCAGTGTTCCATAATTACTTGGTTGCATGTAGAGTGAGAGAGATTGCAATTGTTTTAATAACAATTTTGCATTATTTTTTTCTTTTTTTCCAAAGTCTCAAAAAACAGACAACTAATATTTATAAATACAAATAGAAGCTAATTTTAAGAAACAGGTCATGCCAAATCTTATAGACAATAGAAAAAGAAGATATACTTCAAATTCGTTCTACTTCATCTGGATATACCTGATATTAAGATTGGAAAAAATATGTTACTATAAAGGGAAATTACAAGTACATTTCACTTATAAATGAAGATGCAATATCCTAAACAATATATTAACAAGTTGAATTAAAAATTATTGTTCAAATAATGTACTTTGGTCAAAATTAGATCCAATTTATGTGAGAATTAGTCACTATTTCATTTTTTTTTCTTTTCCTTTCCCCCATGCCCTCCCTCCTTCTCTCTCCATCTGCTCTCCCCTTCCCCCACCCCCCACTGTGTCATTAATTGTCCTCATATTAAAGTTGAATAAATAGGATCCATGCTTCTCTATTCCTATGATGCTTCACTAAGAATAATGTGTTCCACCTCCATACAGGTTAATACAAATGCTGCAAAATCTCCATTTTTTTAAATGGCTGAATAGTATTCCATGGTATACATATACCACAGCCTACCAATCCATTCCTGGGTTGAGGGGTATTTAGGCTGTTTCCACATTTCAGCAATTGTAAGTTGAGCTGCAATAAACAGCCTAGTACAGGTGACTTTATAATAAAAGGGGTTTTTTTTTTCTCTCCTTCTGTATAGATGCCCAGTAATGGAATTGTAGGATCATACAGGAGGTCTAGGTTGAGTTCTTTGAGGTTTCTCTTACTTCTTTCCAAAATGGTTATTTAGTTTCAGTCCCACCAGTGGTGTAAAAGTGTTCCTTTCTCTCTACATCCATGCCAGCGTCTGCAGATGTGAGATTTTGTGATATGGGCTATTCTCGCTGGGCTTAAATGGTATGTCAGGGTGGTTTTAATTACCATTTCCCTAATAATTAGAGATGATGAGAATTTTTTCATATGTTTTCTATCCATTCGTCTGTCTTCTTTAGAGAAGGTTCTGTTCATCTCTCTTCCCCATTCATCTATGGGATTGTTGGTTTTTTTCATGTGGACTAATTTAAGTCCTCTATAGATCCTCATTTGTCTGATTGAAAATATGCAAATATCCTTTCCCATTGGGTAGATTGTCTACTTGCTTTGGTTGTTGTCTCCTTAGCTGTACAGAAGCTTCTAAACAAAATTCTGGCCAATAGATTACAGCTTAAAAAGTCATACATCATGATCAAGTAGGTTCATCCCAGGGATGCAAGGCTGGTTTAATATATGTAAATCCAAAAACCTTATTCACCATATCAACAGAAGCAAAAACAAAGCCCATATGATCCTCTCAATAGATGCAGAAAAAACATTTGATAAAATCCAGCATCTTTTTCTAATTAGAACACTGAAGAGTTTAGGCATAGGTGGTACATTTCTTAAACTGATTGAAGCTATCTATGGCAAACCCACAGCTAATATTTTACTGAATGGAGTTAAACTGAAAGGTTTTCCTCTCTGAACTGGAACCAGACAAGGTTGTCCTCTCTCACCATTACTATTCAACATAGTGCTGGAAGTTCTAGCCAATACAAATAGACAAGACAAAAAAATAAAGGGCATCCAAATGGGAGCAGAGGAGTTCAAATTCTCCCTCTTTGCTGATGATATGATCTTATACTTAGAGAACTCCAAAGACTCTACCACAAGGTCCTGGAAGTCATCAAAAAATACAGTAATGTTCCAGGATATAAAATCAATGTCCACAAGTCAGTTGCCTTTGTATACACAATAACAGCCAAGATGAGAGGCTAATTAAGGACACAACTCTCTTCCTCATAGCTTCAAAGAAGATGAAATATCTAGAAATATACCTAACAAAAGAGGTGAAGGACTTCTACAAAGAAAATTATGGAAACCTAAGAAAGGAAATAGCAGAGGACTTTAATAAATGGAAGAACATGCCATGCTCATGGCTGGGAAGAATCAACATTGTTAAAATGTCTATACTTCCCAGAGCAATCTACCGATTCAATGCCATCTCTATTAAAATATCAGCTTCCTGTTTTCAAGACTTGGAGGAAATGATTCTGCATTTTGTATGGAACCAGAAAAAAACCCATATAGCTAAGGCAGTTCTTAGTAATAAAGATGAAGCTGGGGGCATCACCATATCAGAGTTTAGGCTATACTATAAGGCCATAGTGGTCAAGACAGCATGGTATTGGCACAAAAAATAGAAACATAGACATTTGGAATCAAATAGAATACCAGGAAATAAAACCAACAACTTACAACCAACTAATCTTTGATAATCCAAATAATAACATACACTGGGAGAAAGACTCCCTATTCAATAAATGGTGCTGGGACAACTGGATATCCACACATAAAAGACTGAAATTGGACCTTCACCTTTCTCCACTCACAAAAATTGATTGATACAGGGCTTAAATATAAGACATGAAACCATAAAAATCCTCAGAGCAAAGAAAGCATAGGAAAAACACTGGAAGGTAGCGGCCTGGGGAAAGACTTCATGAAGAAGACTGTCGTGGCAACAACAAAAATAAACAAATGAAATTCAATTTGGCATTTTTTTATCTATGCAGTTCACATTTACTAGATATTCAGCATTGAGTGGTTTATATTAAAATAGATACAAATATTTTCATGCTTCAAGTGTCAGAGGGATACATTTGTGGAGTACCAATATTAAAATTCAGAAATACAAACAGAATATTTGTAATCACTTTGAATTAGCTATTAAAGGCCTATTAAATCAAAAGCTCTTATATAATGTTTTAAATTATTATAATAACATGAATCTTGGGGATAATTTGCTGCATAGTTTTTGGTTATGAGATAGAACAAAGTAACTATTTTTATCTTTACCATAATGGAAGAACCACTGAAATGATTTAAGAAAGAAAGTGATATTATTGGTTGTATATTCAAAAAATTATTTATCTGGCTTTTCAATGGAGAATGGCTTATTGGAATGGAAAAGTAAAAGAAAGAAAAACAGTTCCTCTGTTTTCCTAGTCATCTAGCCACAAAATAATGGTAGTTTACATCTAGGTCAGTAGTCTTTAATATGCAGTCCTGGTACTTTTGAGGGAGCAAGATGAGAAACTTCAGTAGGTCCACTAGATCAAACACTGTTCTCATGAGATTACCAAGATAGAATTTACCTTATTCATGTTTATTTGCTCACAAGTGTGTGACAGTGAAATAACCTTGGGGTTATGAAAAAATAAACTCGGACCCCCTCAGATGCTATTAATTGGTGATTTATTCACACCTGCGCAGGGGGCTGTTGTTCTGAGACAAGTGGCCCCAAAGTGCAGGGTTTTTTGTCATTCATACCTTTTTTTCTCTGTGTAACTTAAGCGAGCAGGGGAGGATGAGGAATGTTGTCAATGGCAGGGTTACAGCTTGGTTGTCAATGGATACGTCTCATATCACAATGGTTATGGTTATATAACAATAATTGATCAATGGATATATCTTAAATCACAATGATTATGGTTATACAACAGTAATTCATCAAGCCTTGGTGAGTTTTCCACCATTGTTCATCTACTGAGAACTTGGGGGTTTTGTGAAACTTGGGACTTTCTGTGCCTCTTTGAATTCTGGAGAGCATGGAAATGGGTTGGGAAGGCACATAGGGCAGGGGAGAGGGGAACAGGAGAGGACAGGAGGTTGCAGGTAGGGCAGGGGGAATGGGAGAAGGCAGGGGGAACCAGAGCAATAGGAGCTTACAACAGCAGAATTTTCCAGACACAATATATTAACAGCATATGAAATTCTAAGGAATTAAATGCACGAAACTATGAGAATTTAACTATTTTCTGTTATGTCAGGTGAAAAGGATTTGTAAAAACTAAAAAAATTCTATTTTTCTCACTTAGCTTTTGTTTTGGTTAAAGTGATATTTTTCTAGAAATTATGCTAACAAGAAATGAGTTTATTATTGCTACATTTAAATAATATATATATCTTGGCTCTGCACCCATAGTACAGTTATGGCTCCAGTCACATACGCGGAGGCTGGCAGTTTCAAACCTGGCCAGGGCCAACTAAACAACAATGACAACTGCAACAAAAAATAGCCAGCTGTTGTGGCAGGTGCCTGTAGTCCCAGCTACCTGGGAGGCTAAGACAAGAGAATTTCTTGAGCCCAGGAGTTTGAGATTGCTGTGAGCTGTGATGCCACAGCACTCAACCAAGGGCAACATAGTGAGTCTCTGTCTCAAAAAATACATACATATATACATACATAAAATGTTTAATTATTGGTTTATATTCTAATATGGTGATGTCAATGAATGTAACCAAATAATCAAATGCTATTTATGATCCTCAATAATTTTTAAGAGTTTAAAGAGGTCTTGTGAACAAAATGTTTGAGAATCACTGAACTAGTAGAATTCTGGCAGCTATAGCAAGGATCTCATAGTTTCAACCTGTTAGTTCCTACTGCTTAAGGGATTCCTGAAATCCCTGTTTATAGGCACTATAATTTATGTTCATTCTAGTTCTAAATTATTTACTTAATTATACAGTTTTTGCTATTCTTACAAAGTGATCAGATCAAACACTTCATTTTGGCTCTTCCAAGTTCCATTTCCATCATCCTCTATCAGAACCTTAAAAAGTCAAACGTTTCATCCCCTTTTCAGAAGAGTACGAGATGATTGGAGATGACAAATGATCAGGACCGTCTCACTGATATGAGAGGATGTGACCTCCATGTCAATGTCTAAAGGATGTCTGTTCTGTGTTCTCACACCGTCCCTTTGTTTTATGCTAGATATAAATGGGGATGACTAAGTCTGGCAGCCACATCTTGTAAATAGCAAAGCAACCCACAAACCTGACCAGACACCAACTACTCATCACAGATTGTTACATGAAAAGAGAATGAACCATCTTTTTTAACTGTTCAGTGTCTGGGTTTCATCGTTTCATCAGCTCTGCAATTACACTACTGCGTGTTACAACAAACTTGCTTGGAAAGTAAGAACACTGCAATTAATTACACACACTAGGTCTCAAAATGTAAAAAGAGGTAGTATCAAACGTATGCAAACTGCTGAAATTAAAAGAATTTTCCAAATTTTATTAATGCAAAAAGGAAAAAAAGAATGGGATATAGTCTATTATGCAAAGGATATGCTGAGCAGTGTACTAGCAGATTCTGTTGGAACAAAACTGCTGTAAGGATTTGAGCGTCTGAACTTTAAAAACAATAGTGAATATGCCAGGCAGCCCATGGCTCCTTTCCTTAAGAAAATTCTCTGAAAGTTCTGATTCCTTAGCTTTCTTACTCTGTTTTCTTTTCTTTTTGAACTGTTAACAACATCCACATTGTGTGTGTGTGTGTGTGTGTGTGTGTATTTTAGAGACAGAGTCTCACTTTGTTACCCTTGGTACTGTGCTGCGGTGTCACAGCTCACAGCAACCTCCAGCTCTTGGGCTTAGGTGATTCTCTTGCCTTAGCCTCCCGAGTAGCTGGGACCACAGGTGCCTGCCACAACGCCTGGTTATTTTTGTTCTTCTTGTAGTTTGGCCAGGGCCAGGTTTGATATGGGGCCAGTGCCCTCATCATTGAGCCACAGGCACTGCCCCTGTATATATATTTTTATTTGTTAATGTGTTTCCACAAACCCCATTAAACCATAGAATTTCAATCTTTTATGAAGTACTGATTCCCAGTGATTAACATGTTACATAGAGCTGCTCGATAAATGTTTCTTGCATAAATACGTATTTTGATTTCTAATAGCACAGTATACTTTTCTTTTTATTTCACTGCCATACTTCTATTGGTCATTTTTGCAAATGTGTATTAATATGAGTATTATGCGACTATTTAATAAGTACATATTACATCCAATATATAAAAAGCTCTAAGAAGGTGTGAAGCCTGCTTATTTTTGTTCAACATTATATGTCCATCATCTTCCACAAGGGTCAGCATATGTGAAAGATTCAATAAAAATTTGTTCAGTAAATAACATGACTGTCTGGACTATGGTAAGGTGAGCAGAGATAGCTAAACCCCCTTCTACATAGGGGGAATGGAAGAGTGGAACTTGGTGGATATTAAGTTTAAAGGTAGCTGTTTAACACAATGTAGCTTGAGGTAGAAAGGATCTAAAAAATTAAAATATCATTTTAATTTATTTTTTCTTTTAAAGCTTTAGTAACTATGTGAAATAAATATATACTTATTCTGAGATATCAGCATGTTTTCTAATTTGGAGGTTATTCAGTAATTGATTATTTGATGAATTACAACTTAACACCAGTCATTGGCTAAGCTATGATGAAGAATAATCAAAACACTTGATAATGATAATAAAATTATTAATAAGAAGCAATAATATTTAATAATAATAAAATTATTTTTTACATTTTGTGCTGATAGATTTAAGAAATTATTTCTTGCACAGTATCTTGAGATTATAAAAACAAAAATATTTCCATTGCTACTGCTTTAGATAATAAGTTCAGGGCAGTAGGTTGTGCTAAAAGAATACAAAGAAATAAAATTAAGTGATGGTGAATTGTATTTGTTTTTCTTGTTTTGTATTGGAAGTTAGTTATATGCCACTATTTTTTTTTCAGCTGGTAGGTCTGACACCAAATTATGGTTTTCCTACTGAGTATCTGATGCCCTGCTAACCAGGTTGCAAGTTGGAGGTTTAATTACCTGTATCTTTCCAGGATTCTTATTTGTTATATATTATGGAGAAAGCACATAAAAATAATTTCAAGGCAACACTTCAAGAAGAGAAGAGATTAAATCTTTAAATGTTTCACTTTAGCTGTTTATTTGTGTGCTAAGAAGAGTTGTAGTTTTAAATGTGATCATTAATAACCATGATAATTAGAAACTTTTTTAATTAAACATTTTTATAATTACACTTCTTGTTTTTATTGTTTGAGATTTGTTGAGAAAGAAGTGGGTTACACTGATTGCATTTGTTAGATAAAGTCCCTCCTATCATTGTGTCCCGCTCCCCAGAGGTGTGCCATACAATGTGATCCCCATCCTCTTCCATTCTTCCCTCTCCCCACTCCCTCATTCCCCTGCCCCACACCTTATGTAAGATGATCTATTGCCTTCATATTAGAATTGAGCATATTAAATTTTTACTTCTCCATTCTTGTGATGCTTTACTAAGAAGAATGTGTTCCACCTCCATCGAAATTAATACAAAAGGTGTAAAGTCTCCATCTTTTTAAAGAGCTAATAGTATTCCATGGTGTGTGTATATCTATCTATCTATCTATCTATCTATTTATATAGATATCACAGCTTGTTAATCCATTCCTGGGTAGGTAGGCATTTAGGTTGTTTTCACAATTTGGTGATTACAAATGGAGCTGCGATAAATAGTCTAATGCAAATGTCCTTATGATAAAAGGATTTTTTATTCTTCTGGATAGATGCCTAGTCATAGGATTGCAGGAGAAAGTGCAAAGTCTAATTTGAGTCATTTGAGGATTCTCCATACTTCTTTCCAAAAAAGGTTGTGTAAGTTTGCAGTCCTACCAGTAGTGTAAAAGTATTCCTTTCTCTCTTCATCCATGCCAGCTTCTGTAGCTTTGAGATTTTTTAATACAAGCTACTGTCATATTAAATGAGATAGATTATGTGATACTGCAGGGTATTTTAATTTGCATTTCTCTAACAATCAGGGACAATGAGCATTTTTTAATGTTTATTAGCCATTCGTCTGTCTTCATCAGAAAAAGTTCTGCTTGTATCTCTTGCCCATAGTAGATGGAATTGTTTACTCTTTATTGTTGATTATTTGAGTTCTCTGAAGATTCCAGTCATCAACCCTTTGTCAGATAGACACCCTGCAAATATCTTTTCCCACTCTGAAGGTTGCCTTTTCACTTGTTGTGTCCTTCGCTGTGCAAAAGCTTTCAGCTTAATTAAATCCCATTTCTTAATTTTGGTGGTTGTTTTGATGACCGCTGAAGTCTTTGTCATAAAATCTTTCTCCAGTCCGACATCCTCAAGCATTTTCCTCACACTTTCTTCTAAGATTTTTATCATTTTGTTTCTTATATTTAAGTCTCTGATCCATCTTAGTTGATTTGTGTAAGGGGTGAATGGTGTGGGTCAAGTTTCAGTCTTTTACATGTGGTTTTCCAGTGCTCCCAGCACCATTTGTTGAATAAGGATACTTTTCCCCAATACATGTGCTTGTTTGGTTTATAAGATGGCAAGTAGAGACTGGTTTCATCTCTTGGTCTTCTACTCTGTTCCAAATGTCCATGTCTCTATTTGTGTTCAAGTATCATGCTATTTTGATTACTGCGGACTTGTAATACAGCCTGAAGTCTGGAAGGGTGATGCCTCCTACTTTGTTTCTATTACTAAGAATAGTCTTAGTGATGATACAGTTTTTGTTTGTTTTTTTTTCTGGTTCCATACAAAACAAAGTACTATCTTTTCCAGTTCTTCAAAATGTTGGTATTTTAATTGGGATTGCATTGAATCTATAAATTGCTTTGGGTAAAATAGACATTTTGACAATGTTCATTCTTCCCAGCCAAGAGCAAGTATGTTCTTCCATTTGTTAGTGTCTTCTGCAATTTCTTTTCTTAGGATTTCATAATTCTCTTTGAAAAGATCTTCCAACTCTTTTGTGTGGTGTATTCCTAAGTACAGATCCAGACAAACCATTACCATTAGCCCTTTTAGCCTGCTTAAATGGTTCCAAAAATTTGAGTTGATTATATTAATCGTTCATTTTTGAGAACAATATACTAAGAGCTTTGTCTGAGATGTAGTGCCAATTATATTCTTTTGTAATTTTACTGGATGGGAAATTTTCAAGGAAAGTGTGCAGAGAAGAACCCACTCCATTGTTTTTGTCACCACTCTTAAAATTAGGCCTATAGCTTTTTGTAGAGTATGGTTTGTCTATTGTGTATCTAAGATGCTTTTCAATTAAAAACTAAACTAATAACCCATGACCCATAATTTAAAAATTCCATTTGTTTGTGTTTATGGAAGAAGCATGTAGAACTTGTGAAGCCAAGTGACTGAAAATGGCAGGTTTTCACCATGTTTTCCGAGTCCTCTGCAAATGTCTCATGAACATCAAGTCCCTTTATGAACAGAAATGATTATCATCTACCAATTCCAAACTATGTCAGCTTTTTTCCATAAAAAAAGTATTAGGAATCCATAATTAATTATTTTATAAACTATTTACCTTACCAAAATTAATTTGATAATGACACATAATAATATTTGGCAAAAATGGAGCTGATTTTGGTATGCATGCAACTGACAACAGGGAAAGCCAGATAAATATATATATAGTCTATTATTCATCAGAATTTATCTTTCTATGAACATATATCTCTATATTTTATGGGGAAAATTAAGAACCCTTGTTAAGTATAATTAAGTGATGAGTATTTGAAAGATCTTTTAATAATATATAAAATTATCTATGTCAGAATATTAAGAAGGCATATCTCCAAGTGATAGAATTTTATGCTTTACTTAATCTTTTTTGTGTGTTTTTCTGTGACCTTCATGTCTGACTTATATGCTATTCTCATCCTCAAAACTTGATCATAAAATGAAATATAACCAATTGGTAACTTTTTATGTTTTGGCAAAAGATTTACATTTTATATCTAGATTTTAATCTAGAAGAAATTTAAAATTAAGGCCACTAAACCTTCCTTGTTTGTTGATTTGACTTATTTCACACCAGAAATTTCCCCTTTTAGTAATCATTTTTATTTATTCCTTAGCATTAGTGAAGTACTCCAGAGGACTATGATGTAGGTACAAAAATATATTTTTAATAATTATAATAATTCCACTTGATTTTCAAATATGATAAAAAGCTTACTGATCAATATGCACTTTTTATTACAGTACTGAGGGAAGAAGACAGAAGGAAACTAAAAGTTAGTGGATTGCCTGTGTCAGCAGAAATATTTCTTTTAACATATGGTAGCTGTGGAATTATTTTCACAGTCCACAGATCTGTGAGTATGGCAGCCAACATATGCTTGAGCTCTAAGAATGTCAAATAGAAATAATTTGAAATAAGTAATTTCCAGCACCAATTAAAAATTGTTTTATTTATTTATTTGCAAGCTATCTGTCATAATTACACTGTGTATTTATAATGACTCTTGGCATTTATATTGAGACAGGGGCAGGGAACTTAGAAGGAGGCAGTGGAATAATAGAAGTAATACAAAAAAGACACCCATAAAAAAAATGACATAAAATGCAAAGAGGAAATACAGATTTCCATCTTATATGTAAAATCATCAGTTCTATTAATGTCTATTACTTTAAAATCTGTATCCATATCACTATTTCCAATTTATAATTTTTCTTCAAGGTGTGTTTCTTATAATGAAAAAGAAACTTCATGAAGACACTGCCTGTGGCTCTGTGGTGTATTTCTCCCATTTAACCAAATACCTGTTGAAAATAGCAACTAAATATTTTTTAGATGGATGAAAGAATACCCAGATGAATGAAGGCTGCACCTACCTGAGGGATCCAGGAACTCTTCAAAGACAAGAAATTTGAGCTGTTTTTAGGGTGGTTAGTAAACCTAAGAAATTGCAATATGTGTAATACATACCCTGGCCTAGACTCCCATCAGGAATGTTAATACTGAGGATCGGTGAAGTATGACACAAGCCACAGAAATAACACATCAGGGGCACGGCCACTGGAAAGACAATGTCATGTTCAAGGAAGCAAAGCTGCAGATTATATTCCCCTATTTTTTGTCTTTAATAAAGGAAATGAAGTAAAAGGGAAGAAATTTCAAGATAGGAAGCTTACAAGAGAAATGGAACAATAATATGAGTTTCAATCTAAATCTAAAAATATCTATACTTGTGCCCAAACACAGCAAGTCTTGCTTTTATTTTGGTAAACACAGATGAAATGCCCTCTTTCCCTTCTTTCTTCTTCATATTCTTACCAACAAGTAACTAGAATTTGGTCAGAAGAGCAAAGTACTTGGTAACAACTCACAGACAGAAGAGATTTCCCAAGACAGAATGATAAATAATAATTTATACTTACTGTGACGATCCTAGTTGATACTTTCTGGCAACTTCTAATGCTGTTATTTCACATTAACATTTAACGTGAACACTAATATTAACTTTAATAATATTTGGTACCATTATTTAGTGTGAACCTATAAAGTTAATGATCACTGGGAATTCTCAATGGCTCATTAAGAATTCGTGATTTAACACAACATATTATTTATGTATTTACAAGGCAGTGATGAAGATGCTGAAGGCTATACCAAGATGCCAAATTTAGGATATCCCCTATTTTAACTTATCCCAATAGTGTGACATTGCCAGTGTTAACTTACCCCGTACCTAGAATTTTGTATCTCTGTTAACACTTATTTATGTTTAAACAGTATCTTATACTTAATATGTGAAAATAAGTAAATAGAACTAGCACCTATTTATTTTTATTTATTTATTTATATTCATTTATTTTTTTGAAACAGAATCTCAAGCTGTTGTCCTGGGTTGAGTGCTGTAGTGTCACAGCTCACAGCAACCTCCAACCCTTGGGCTTAAGCAATTCTCTTGCCTCAGCCCCGTAAGTAGCTGGGACTACAGGTGTCCACCACAGCACCCGGCTATTTTTTGGTTGTAGTTACCATTGTTATTTTGTAGTCCTGGGCTGGATTTTGAACCCACCAGCTCTGGTGTATGTGCCTGGTGCCCTAGCCACTTGAGCTGTAGGCGCCAAGCCTGAACTAACATCTATTTAGGTTAAGACAGAATCCTGGGATACATTCTTTCTTTCCTCTCCTTTTTCTTCTCAATCTATTCATTTGTCATTCACCAATATTACTATTTTTGCAGTATGAGAAAAGCTATTATTCATTTATTCTATGATTGATTTATACAATTAATAACTTAACAACTATTTGTAACTAAATATCCATTGATTGACCCTGCTTCTTTGTACGCCACAGTGAAACAATGGCGAAAGATAAAGCCTGATACTTCCATTCTCACACTTTAGAAAAGAAATACACTTAATGAAATAAGCATAGACAAAAGTGCTGTACTAAATCTTATCTCGACAATAGACTGGCATGTGAATTTGTATTTTTATTTATGATTTCAAAATTATTCACAAATCATCTTCACTGGGAAACTGCGCATTGTATAATGTATGCATTTTCCTTTGATGGCAAATATAGCACAACATTATATGCATTTCAAATAATTAAAGATACATAACTAGTAAAGTGAAAGTAATCAGAAAAAAATTAAGTATAGCTTAGAAAATTACTAATTGTTATTTTCTCATAAAAAGCCTTCTACTGATTCAAGATTTTGTTATATATGAAAAATTGATGTTGATAAGGTGACAAAGAAATATAAAATCATGATTCACAAGAATATTGCTTGCCTAAAAAGTGAAAGAGAAATGCACTGATTTATTATACGGGGAACTTTCTTTAGGCACTCACATTCTCCAAGAGTATAATGAAAGGAAAATAAATCTTATTTTTTACAAAACAATGATGTATATTTGCTGGCAGCATTTAAATCCACAAGAAAAAAGATAAGTAAACCTTTTTATTTTAACAATTTGTGATCATTGTATTTTGAAAATTTATGCAATATATCTGTTTCACCCATTTCTCCCTTTGCATAAGGGGAAGAAAAAATCAGAATTATTTGTCTTCCATAAAGGTGAAAAAATATACTGCATAAAGGATGGCATTATTTAATGTCATCTGAGTTTGAAATCAAAGTAAATGTAAATGAATTAAATCGATTCACCCCAAACCAAGGTGCTATTGGTTGTATTCCTGGGAAACAGGCCAGGAGATCAAGATTCACCTCCAAGTGGGTTACCGAAGAACGGTTTCAGGAACAACATGCTTTAGTCACTAAGGGAAGCAGGATTTGAACTGGAAGCAAAAGTTGAACTGGATTTTATTTCCAACATCACTTGTTCTACTCTGAAGGAATCCTAAATTTGGAATCACCATGCCTGGGTATCTTCAATTAAAATAAGAGAACCATACCTTCATAACACTACTTAAGCAATCATTAAATGTGGGCTGTTTTGGAGAAGGATAATTCTTGGAGTTATCTCCATTCAGCTGAAGTTACTGGGCATGGAGAGGAATCAGCAGTAAGCCACCAGCAAGTGACATTCCCAGAAGTCCTGTCCTTGTAGGGACTTTGAATGGAAGGCAGAAGCATTCACTACAAGGTAAAATCAGTGTCCTAAGGGTAATACCTACATTTGTGCCAATTGTAACACATATTATTAAATTATATGCAACCACATCTACTAAGAGTGAATGTACAAAAAATTCAATGTAACATGTCATTTCAGTTTGACTTTTAACAAAAATGGTACACTATAAATTTGTAAACTCTTGTTCTCAATTCATCTTTGATCTGAAGTGTAATGTTGTGGTTTATATAAGAAATTCTGTTTGTACTAACAGAAAAAGGCCTGCTTTTATTACAGGGAATCTTAAACACTGAGGGTGCAAGCTTGAATACTAGGTTAGAAGAATCACTTTACCAGAGTCATGTTGAAAATATCTTGGCAAGATTTTACTAAATGAGCCTAAAGTCTACTTGGAAATTTTCAAATGTGAAGTAACACAATCTCTCTTTTATTTGGTTGGCTTATTCTCATTAGGAAAAAAAAAAATCCTCAAAAGTAGGACTTTATTATACTATGATATACTAAAAGTATTTCTTAAAAAATAGAAACAGGTTTTTGTTGTTGTTGTTTAAGGTTTATAGATGACTTGAAATCCAGTCTCATACTGAGACTGGAGTACTGGATCCTGGTAATTATCTAAAATCTCACACAGATAATTGAAAATTGATTTTAATTTGATTAATTTTTGTTTTCTAACCTCATAAGGCCTACTCAGCAAATACAATAGTAATATGTTTTGTATTTCCTTTGGAGTCAAAGTCTTATAAGTCTTTAAGTCTTCATGGTGAAAATTAATCATTTTTAAATTACCATAAAAAATATATAACCATTAGCTTAGGACTAAATGTTAATTAACACTGAAAACAAGTGGAAACAATGCTATATTTAACACATACACGTACTATAAAAGCAGTAAGATGCTAATATTAATATTTTAGCACTTGGATTTTTAACATTGTTTTCATATTTAATTATGGCAGGTATTGTATATACTGAAATAGGAATGTAATGTAAAAACATTTAAATAAAAATATCTTACTATCACTATTTCTGTCCAATGAAGAAAAATCATTTTCATCTTTGAATTATGAAAACAAGGTTTCTTATTTGCTAAAAAAAGCCCTTCTTTTTTCTAGGAAAACTTTACTAATTGGAGTATACCTCAAAAAATTATTTCAGATAGTGTTCTCACATATCTTTATATTTATTTCACTTTTACATGTTAATTTTATTTTGGCTACTTACTGAAATTTAGGCTTTATTATGTATAAGTGCCATATAGTGGGCACAGAGGTACAGAAAAAGGGGCTAAGTAAAAAAACTAGAAGTCAAAGATGTTCTATAAATTAAGAGATTAAAGTCTCACAAAAGTAAAAAAGCCTATTACCATCAACATTTTGGTGAAATTATTAAAAAAGAAAAGTCAAAATTGGCAGGGCACAGTGATTCAAACCTGGAATCCCAGTACTCTTGCAGGCTGAGGTGGGTGGATTGCCTGAGCTCAGGAGATCAAGACCAGGCTGAGCAAAAGCAAGATGATATTTGTATTAAAAAGAGAAAAACTAACCAGGTGTGGTGGAGGGTGTGTGTAGTTCTAGCATCTCGGGAGGCTGAGGCCAGAGGATTGCTTTAGCAGGAGAGTTTGAGGTTACTGTGCGCTATGAAGAAGGGCACTCAATGTGGAGGGACAGAGTAAGACTATCTCAAAAACAAACACCCGTGAAAGCCACTCCCTGGATTTTCAATCCAAATACCCATAATCCCTCCTTCCAGGGTTTATTAATTGAGGTGGTGGAACCATCTCAGAATGGGTCATGAAGAGACTGATAAGATACTGAGAAAATTAAGTCAGCAAATATAGGTGGTGTTTTCAAGAGGTCGACCAGATGGGAAAAGATTGACTTCAATATAGAACTAGAGATTATAGTGGATTATTTTCCTTATGTAATATCCATTTATACTCTCTGTGCAATCACAAAATCCTACTTTTACTCAAGGCAGCTATGGTAGATAAAATTCTAAGAATGACTTCACACCCTCACACTTCTAGAATTCCCTATTACTGACTGTGTGGGGAACCTGTGAATCTAATGAGCTATCCCTCCTTTTAGGTGATTATGTTCTAATATACAGTTGACCTGAAGATGGAAAGACTGTCGAAGTGGGCCGATGTAATCACAAGAGCCCTTTAAAGTCAGAGCGTTTTCTCCAGCTGGTGGCAGAAGAGGAAAGTCAGAGAGATTCAAAGTGTGAAAAGGCCTTGAGAATTCATTGCTGAGTTTAAAAGAGAGAGGGATTTATGAGAAAGAGTGAGAGATATTACCAGCTTAAACCTAGCAAGGACATGGAGACCTCAAGTTGTTGAGAAATTAGAACTCTTTAGAGACTGGGCAAGTGAGGAAATATATGAAACTCAATACTAATCTTGACACGAGTACTTCCAGAATCCTGATCACGTGAGAAAATATATATGATCACTGTGTTTAAGCTACTGCAAGTTGGCATTTCAATGAATCACATTAAACATGTATATGACTAATGCAAGAGTGAAGGGACACTTTGAAATTTTGTGGTTTGTGTATTGTGGCAAATTGATGAAGGATGTAAGAATTTTTATGGGCTAGTATAGGGAAAATAGTGACCATAGGCTGAATTTAAGAAATTTAAACAAAAAGATTGAGAAAAAGATAACATAAGGAGACTTGTCTGCACAAAAGCTGAAAAAGTTCTCTGATCGTGGTGGCAGGTACCTGTAGTCCTAGACATTGTATATACCAAGGCGAGGCAGGAGGGTCACTTGAGGCCAGGAGTTCAGTTCTGCAGTGGGCTATGACTATACCACTGTGCTCCAGTCTGAGTGACAGAGAGAGACCCTGTCTCTTAAATAAAATAAATAAAACTGTAATTTAAAAAATAAATAAAAAGCAATGAGGAAGAGAATAAACAATGGTTAAATTGAAAGATACATGCTTTGAAAATGAACAAAAGAGGAATAACTATGCATCAGTAATTACTTGATAAAACACAGATGATTAAGAAAAATTAAAAAGGAAAAAGTAATTGGCTTGAGATCCATATATGTTTAGAGGCATTTTTAAAAAATATCAGCGATCTATAGCAGGATTTTTTTTGTTTACTTTCTGTAATACTCTGTAGTCAAAAAGGATGGAAACCTAAGAATTGGAAGATAGGTGTCTACTGAGAGTTATTTACTTATTTATTTATTTTTCTTGAGGAACTTCACTGGGAGAAGACAAAGAAGTGATGGGATTATGCACCTCTTACAAGTTCTGAAAAAAAAAAATTATCAAAGGCCAAGAAACTAAGAAAATACAAAATACTCAGAAGAATTATGGAATTTGGGCAATGTTACTCAAAGTGTTGTACCCAAATATCTTCATGTTTTTTATTGGAGATGCAGTTTTTATTTCTTTTCTGGAATAACATTTTCAGATGTATTCAGGTGCCAGTATCTTTCCTTGAGAGTATCTTCATTAGTGTTTCCCCCAGTTGTGTCGTGTATTAGTACCTCATTTCTTTTTATTGATGAATACTAGTTGATTTCATGGACATCTCACATTTTATTCATTCACTAATTGGTTGTGGGCATTTAGGTTGTTTCCACTTTTTAGCTTTTATTAATAAAGCTGCTACAAATAGTGATGTACTAATTTTTGCAAGATAATGTTTCTATTTCACTTGGATATGCCTAGGAATAAAATTTCTGGATCACATGGTAATTTTATGTTTACCATTTTGAGGAATTTGTGAACTATTTCTATAGTAGCTATATGATTATACAGTTCCAACATAAGGGTCCTATCAGGGTTCCAATTTATCCTATTCTCATTGATACTTGCTATTATCAACCTTTTTGATTATAATTATCCCAGTGGGGTGAAATCATATCTCATTATGGTTTTGATTTGCATATCTCTAATGGCTAATGACATTGCGTCTCTTATTTTTTTGAGGTTACTGAGGTATATTTCTTGGCTGTTTCCGCATTTTCCTTGAAAAAATATCTCTTCCTAAATTTTCTTGTTTTTAATTTAGTTTATCTTTTTATTATTGATTTGGAAGAATTATTTATATATGCTAGATATAATATCTTATTAGATATATGATTTGTAAATATACTCTCCACGTCTGTGGATTGTTTTTTCACTTTTATGATGGTATCATTTGCAGCATAAAAGTTTTACATTTTGACGAAGTTCATTTTATGTATTTATAAATTTGTCACCTATTTTGTGTGTGTCATATGGTAGAAGACACTTTTTTTCCAAGTGTTTTATAATTTTAGGTTTTACATTTAAATTTATGATCCATTTTGAGTTAATTTTGTGTTTTGGAATGGAAAAGTACTACTTCATTCTTCTGTTGTGCGAGATATTTAATTATACGTTTGAGGGGTAGACATGGGCCACCTGACGGGAAATCCCTGAGAGGGCGATAAGCTCAGTGATTTTTAACACTGTCCTCAGTTGAATTATATGCACATTCAAGTTTAGGAATGACTGGATTAGATATTTTTATTAATCAAAAAAAGAAAAAGACATAAAAATACCAAGTCAAGTGGAATGGAAGATATGAGGAAGGAGATAAGGTAGTAGCTTTATCGAGAAAAAGTATTTAGGTATCTATTTTGTTACACGGAACGCATCTTTATGATGACAAGGTTCAAGGTGTGGCCAGGAGAGGGGCTGGCTAAAGTTAAATGAAAATAGAACTCACTAGAATTGAGGAAGAGAAAGAGTGAGACCTGGATTTACTGTGCAGATGAACTCTAATGACAAAATGCACAGAAATCGTCTTGTTGTTTATAAAAATTTAATTCAGCACGAGAGACTATGAAAATCAAAGTAATGGTCTCTGATGTTTTGGGACTATCTCAGCAGTAGGGTATAAATGATATATATAATAAGGAAATCAAACATTACTTTTTATTTCATTTGCCAGCAATAGTGAGGTTTTAGCAAGTTCATGATAAGATCTATTAGCAGTGTCATTGGAAGTTACTCACTTCTGCCCAGTGGGCTATAATGAAAAACCACTTTTGATTACTACATCAACACTGGGCCATTGCATTCAGGCAGGAAAATATCAGAAAATGAAATCCTGAAAAAAGAGAGTAAGGAAACAGAACTTTAAATTAGTCCTTCCCTTACCTTCTTGAGTTTTGAACCAACTGAAAAACAAGAAAAGTAAATAAGCTAGATGTAAATAAAATGTTCTATTTATCACTAATGAAATCAATATGAGCAATCTAGC
This sequence comes from Otolemur garnettii, assembly GCF_000181295.1. Taxonomy (NCBI): domain Eukaryota; kingdom Metazoa; phylum Chordata; class Mammalia; order Primates; family Galagidae; genus Otolemur; species Otolemur garnettii. Next base: position 2,561,372 of record NW_003852545.1, read on the forward strand.
CTATGTTTCAGGAAAGCAGGTGGTTGAAGTAGGTATACGTAGACTGCGGTGTCTGATGTGACATAGTACCATGGACAGAGAGGCTTAAACAACAGAATTTCAATGCTCTCAGTTCTGGGGGTTGGAAAGTCCAAACTGAAAGTGCTGGTGAATTAGGTGTCTGGTGAAGACTTGCTCCTGAGCTTGCAGACAGCTGTCTTTTCATGCACACTCCCGTGATCATTTCTTGTTATGTACTCATGGAAAGAGAGAGAGAAAGAGACTGTTCTTTCTCTTCTCGTAAGGGCACTAATCCCACCATCCAGGCCTTCCTCCATGACCTAATTTAAAATCTATGCTTTCCAAAGACCTCATTTTTCACATATCACCACACTGGAAATGAGAGCCTTAACGTGGATTTGGGGGGTGGAACATTATCAGTGGCCTATTACCCAGTCCCAAGAAATACTGTGTTCTGGCCTTGGCAACTTCACTGCTTATCTAAATGTGTGGTTGAAAACAACTAAAATAGCATATTCTTGGCTTCTTTAATAGCACATTAAAATAGAGATAAAGAAGAATAGTTAATTACTTTTCCAAGTTTATCAGCACATAAGAAGGGCTGAGAGCGAGAAAAGAAGAAAAATATTACACCATTAAAGATCCATTCCTAATAATAAAGGATAATCAGGACTGGAAATAACAATACCAGTTAATATTTCACGTATTTTGGATATTTTTAAATTACCAGTTTTTATCAATCACCTTGTGTGAATCGAGATTGTAGGCAACTGTTTGGGGTAAAACATTAGCCATCTATTCAGGAAAAACTTTGATTTTCACACGGCATACCCCCTAATGCCCACAAGAGGTGGCTGGAGGGCAACGTATTATTCTCAAAATATTATATAATGCATTGACATATTTTAATCAACTACAAAATTATTTCTACCTGTGGTAAGTAGATTGATGGCTATGCAGAGATGCGAATGTCCTGATCCCAAGGATCTGTGAATGTGTTATATTAAATGGGGCATTAGTTTCCTGTAGCTATGGTAACAAAGTAAAATATACTGGAGGGCTTAAAATAACAGTTTCAGAGGCTAAATCTCCAAATCCAAGCTATCAGCAAGATCATGATTCTCTCTGAGACTGAGTAGACTACTGCCTTGTCTCTTTCTAGCTTCTCATTCTCATTGTCAATACTTATTGTTCCAACCTTTCCCATGGCAAACCAGTCTCCTTGTGGGCCTCTGTGTCCAAATTTCCCTTTTCTTATGAGGACCCTTTTCATTTTGGATTGAAGCCCATCATAATTACCTTACTTACCTTGATTGTATCTGCAAAGGTCCTATTTCACATTTGGGGGGTTAGAACTTGAACATATATTTCTGGGAGATGTAATTGAACCCATAACACATGTCAAAGGAGAATTAAGGTTGAAAATGGAAGAAAGATTTCTAATCAACTATCCTTAAAATAAGGAGATAATACTGGATTATGCAGTTGAACCAAATATAATCATAGGGAATTAAAAGTGGAAAGAAGTCACAGACAGAGAAAGAGATGCCATGACCAGAGCAGAGAGCCTTGGAGGCAGCAAGGTGAGGAGGACTTTCAGTGCCCCCGGAAAGGCATGTGTTCCCTCCCAGTGGCTTGATGGAAGGAGAGGAGGAAGAAAATGCAAATTCAAGACAAAGCCTAAGAGTTAAGCAGGGTCAGAAGCTCCCATGCCTTTCTTCGTGAGGATCAACACGCATTTTGTCCCAGGCCACTAGCTCCATTTTATTTCACACATCATTGTTTTAATCATAAATCTCATGAGGCAAATAACAAGGATATGGTTTTTGCTATACCTGCATTTTCCTAACTAAAGTATTTTTTTAACTAACTATGTTAATTGAATGGGTTTACTTTTTACTTTTATTGCTTTAAGCTATTTATTTATAATCTTTGACAGAGAGTATGGAACCATGAAAACAGTCTGAGAGCAGGACATCAGAGAAGACCCCAATTAAGCCAGCACACAAATCACACAAGTGACAACACTCAAGAAGCTTGTTGCTCAGATGGATGCTTCTGGTCATACCATTGTCACAGAAGAAAAGATATATTTTATCTCCTTATCTGGTCAGAAGCAAATCTTGCCTTTAACAATGTTTAAATGTTCTGCATAACGAACCTTACAAAGCACTCGCTCTTCACAGAGTGGGCGCCCCGTGAGGCAAGTCTTGTCTGGTTAGAGACCTCCCGGCTGCTGGCTGCTGGGGAACAGGTGAAATTTCAGCAGGATGCTTCCTCAGTTTTAAAGGCCAGGCCTCCAGCAGCAAGTTCCACTGGGCTCAGGGTTCTTCTGAATCCACTTCTCTCCTGTTTCTGTTTTTCTTTGCCCATCCTTAGCAATCATTTTCTTAAGTCAATTCCTAGTCTACTTATGACTAATACTTGTATATTGCTTTTAAACTTAGGCAATTATTATTACTAGCAATGCAAGCACAAGATATGACTTTTCCCTTAAGCACTCACATTTGTGCCCTCGAGGACTCAGCCTGAATTTGCTGGCTTTGATGAAGAAATGACAACACGAGCCAACAAATTGGGGTAAGGGGGAATCTAGAAGCTGAAAAAGGCAAGGAAATTGGGTCTGCCTTAAAGTCTCCAGAAGGAATGAGATACGATGAACACGTGGCTGTTACTCCCTTTCAGATTTCTTCCTGCCAGAACGTAAAGAAAATGAATTCATGGCCTTTTAAGTCACTGTGTTTGTGGCAATGTGGTACACACACAGTAGGGAAACAGACTCATTGTGAGAAGGTTAATAAATTATTGAACCTAAATTATTTAACCACTTTATTCTTTAGCTTAGTACAAATAGGCTAAGTACTAAATACTGGATATTTAATATCCACAAATTTGGCCTAGCACCATAAACTAAAAGCAAAAACACAGAAAGTAATTAGACCAACAATATGAACATGACTTGGAAATTCTGAGGAATGCCGAGTACCAGATGGCACTCTGCTACCCAAGACTTAGTGAATCAGAATCTACAGACTACGGGATCAGAATCAGAGAGCACCCACTTCTTTTGGATTCTATAAGTCATTCCCTTGCATGTCATTAAGGAAATTCCATTTTGAGTACATTACAAATGTCCTCGATGTTTATATTTATTTATTGACTGGTGTTTATGTGATGTCACAATCGATACGAAGCTGGAAAATTACTTCAAATATTGTTTTCTAATTATTAATACTCACATGTTATTTCAATAGCTATTGTTTAAAAGTCTTCTACATAAAACTATCTTTCAGTAGTATATTCAAATCACCTGACTTTTTGATTTCTCTTTTTCTCCAAAAATACTTCAAAGACTTAAAACTTTTCATTTTGCCAAATTCTATCTTATTACATATTATAATATTTAGCTTTTAAATTTGTGAGTGTACTACACATGGATCACAGAGATTTTGGAAAATGGAAAAATGTATAAGACAGAAAAAAAAACATAAATTTTTCAGGCATATTTTATATTCAATATTATAAACTGCTAATATTCCATATCATATGTACCCAAACAAAAGAAACTAGGAAAATATGTTGGTACTTAATATGTTAATATTATTAGATAATTACAAGGTATTAAGTTATTTATTTGTCCTTTCATGCTTAGGAAGATATCAATAAATGATATTTCTTAGTCTGAGCTAATCACAGTTCAAGTTTTATTTTGTGAGATGAGGTGATTTTTAACTATAATATTGAGTTCTATCATAATACAAGAAAAATACTGGCACAGAAGACTTTTCACATATATATGGGTCTGTGAAAGTGGTGTCTTAAAAAGTAAGTATACTTCATACTCACACACATTCAGTCACACACACATACACACATATACACACTCAGGCATAGTCACACATACATATACACATGAATTTATACCCTTTTATAGACACAAATTAAAAAGTCAACAATCATTGCTGGATAAATAAATTGTGCATGACATTTTATCTTTTTTGTATACTACATATGATTTTAAGCCTACTATCTCATTGTGGAGAATAAATTAGGGAAGATGTTTACCTATCTTTTGAAACAAATATGTATTCATTATAATGTTTCACTGAAATAAAATTCAGAGGCATAAGAAATACAAATAACAAATCAAATAGGATTATTATTTATGATCCTTTTATTAATACTTTAAAAAGCAATAAGAAAATTTTTTCTTTTTTTAAAGAAAAATTTATGTAAGTCTTGGGTGGCTCCCATAGCTCAATGGGTAGGGCACTGGCTACATGCACCAGGGTTGGTGGGTTTGAACCCAGCCTGGGCCTGCTAAAAAAATAAATAAATAAACTGGCATTGTGGCAGGTGCCTGTAATCTCATCTAATCAGGAGGCTGAGGCAAGAGAATTGCTTGAGCCCAGGAGTTTGAGGTTGCTGTGAGCTATGACTGCACAGGACTCTACAAGAGTAACATAGTGAGACCCTGTCTCAATAAAGAAAAAAATAATTATATAAATCTGAATTTATCTAAATAAAATTTTTAAATGATATCTACTGTAGAATATCTTCAACCCATGTATAAACAATATAATATACTTAACTTTATTAGTAATACCCTACAAATTTCTCACAATTTATATATATATATTTATATTTATATATATCTCCACACATATTTCTATCTGTATTTCCACACATACATAGCTTCAATTAAATACTGAATTAGAAACAGGGATGAAGAGAGTCAGAGGTTCTAATCTTTGACTTTGTAGGGTATCTTGAGAAAGTCTTTCCCTTTTTGAATTCCAGCTCCCTTATTTGAAAAAGAAAGTGAGATTAGAATACTCAGATGCACATGTCAGCCAAATGAAGATTTTAGAACTCTATATATTATGCACTGTAAGAATTACAATTAAATAATGAATACAAAGTGTTTAGCAAAGAGCTTGACCCATAGAAAGAGTCCTAAGTTTTTTTTAAGGCCATTTTTATTTCTAGAATTCTTCCGTTCAGTAACCCAGGTTCTCTTCCTTTTTTTCCCTCTGTGCGTAATGGGAATAAAGTACAACATTTCCACAAATTATTCATTTGTGCTCTTTCCTTTCCAGTTTCAGGTCACTGAAGGTACAGCACTTAATTCAGCTGTTAACCATTTTAACCTGAGGGGTTGTTGAAAATAAATCCTCTTTAAAAGGCTTTCTGAGATTCACTGATGATTTCAAAATAGCTTGAGAATCAGATTAGCTAAAACATTTCCTCCTCAGACATTTATTAGAAAACTGATGTCTGCATAATGCTTGTTTGACATTGTGACCTTCCATCATCGCAACTATACTAAATGAGTACTAAAAATTAGTACATGAAGGCAAATGTTTTTTCCCAAATAATCTTTAGTTCTGGAAATTCTCATTTCTAAATCGTCTCAATATGAGTAGTGACTGCCTTTGAAAGTCAGTAGTTCACGTTCATAAGATTTATAGGTATACACATGTATATATACACACACAAATGTGTGCATTTGTATACATATACAGAAACACATTTTTTAAACTAAAAAAACTCTCTTAACTAAAGAAGTAAAAAAAAAAAAAAGTCTCATTTTATTAGTCCTTTTTCTTTTTCCTTAATTGCAGAATTGCCAGAGTGAGTTAATATGGTTAAAATTATGCTACATTGGACACAGTAAGAGGACTTGAGTATTAGACAAGACTGTGAGAGTAATTATCTTATTAGCTTTGATTAGCCATCCAACTTCTCTGCAATGCAACTTCTTCGGCAATGAGTTGTTTAGATTACTTTACTTCTAAACACTACAAAACATGTCTCCTAGATGGAGGGCCGCTTACATGGATTCTATCAAGCAGACACTGTGTTTCTTTCTTCCATCCTAAATCAGTGAACACTTAGAGGTGTCCTATTATGTAGTAGGCTTTGAGCAAATATTAATAGACAAATGATGCAATTTTTTAGTAATTCGATAAAATCTTGAATATCCTTTTTTTAAAATCCAGAGGCACAATAAAACTTCAAAATAATACACAAAGTATGTACATCCAAATTCTAAGATACTTCTAAAGATTAAAATTTCAGAAAGTTTAATGTTAACTTTCGTGAGTTGATCTTCATCAAATAAGCCTATGTACGCTCAGGTAAGCCAATGGCAGACTTTTGTTGGCAATGCAAAACTAGACCCCAAATTCCTTATGGAATTCATCAATACACATATCCACTCTGAATAACTTGTTTTCATCTATATAGACTCCCAATAAACATCCCTTGGTTTAAAGTAAAAAACAAAAAAAAAAAATTGATGTCCAAAGTTAAGCAGTACAAATATTCCATGCCATTTTCTGGAGGCAATTAGGACTGCATAATTTGCAAAACATCTAAGGGGACTAGTCATTCTGCTGAACAATTGGAAGCTGATGGAACTCTCATCACTAGTGGCAGAAGTGAGAGTAGGGCTGACTGTATTTCAAAAGGTACTACGCTGCACTGAAGTACTCATTATAGAAAATGGAGCACATCATTGAGATGATTACAAAAATAGGAGCTTTAGGGAACATTACCTCACGTGATCCATTCCAAAATAAAAGAATACATCAACAATTCATGCCAACTCTCCCAAAATATCCCAGAATCTCATCTGACACCATGTAACATAATTTCTCGCACATAATGTGCATCTTATACTTGTGTAGAATACTTTGTATTTATACACTTAATATTACAATTGTCACTTGGTAAGGACATCAAAATAGAGCCCTCTTATTTCCTTGAAGAAAAGCAAAGAGAAAAAAACTGGAACTGAGTCTGAAAGTTGAATTGTCTGATCAAGATTTAAGCACTACCATCAAATTACATTGTCAGCTTTATAATACATTCTGATTAAGAATTTACACCTTTGTGAACAGATTAGCAGACTTAATTGATTTTGATCTGTTAACTTCAATTTGCAGTTTTGAAAAGGTGTAACCTCACCAAGATTTATGGTTTGAAGCTCTTGTGTTTGAATTAATAAATTTTACATCTGGTCTCCTGTTAAGAAGATATTTGGCAAAGTATATATATTAACATTTCTCTGAGTGGAAACTATTTGCTTTAACTACTAGGCATTGCATACATTTTCATAAATATTCCCATTTATTAATCTCCAAACATTTGTAGCAATAATTTTACATCTCATTTACTGTAAGTCAACCATCGGATTTTGCTTCTGAGTAATTAGAAAGAGAACTTAGCCTGTGTTTTCCTAGTCTCACCATCCTCCTGGACTTTCCCCGCAGTGAGACATATGGTAAGAATGTTCTAATTCAGTTGTTAACATGCCGTATGACACACGCAACCATTTATCAAGAAAGCCATTAGAGACTGGGGGAAAAGCCAGCCACAATAATTACAAATTACCTGCAGTTATATTTTAAGGTTTTACAAATGATGGTTTGCAGAAATTCATTACTTGGAGATGAGCTCCTGTTGAAACTATGAACTTTACTCTGTTTTCTGATTCTTATCTCATATACTTTATTGAATTTTGGCATCAAATCAGTAAAAAATCTTAGGGCCCTTAATAAACCATATGATACAACATCATGCAGTACTTAATAAGGCCCAAATAATTTTTATATCCTAGAAATCAACATTTTTGCCTTAAGTAGACATTAATAAAACTTATCAGCATAACTGGTGAGCCTCAAGTATAATTCAGCAATGCTTAGACGAGAAAAATTTTTTTCATTTTAAATAGTATCATGTATTGTTTTCTCCCAATCATTACCTTTTAACTAACAATAATTTCACTCTTTCAAAAATCTTGATTTTGGGAGGTGCCTGTGGCTCAAGGAGTAGGGCACTGGCCCCATGTACCAGAGGTGGTGGGTTCAAACCCAGCCCTGGCCAAAAAAAAAAAAAAAAAAAAAAAAAAAAAATTGATTTTAAGGAAACCAGAGTCTTGCCAGTACCCCTGAAGCTGCCTGTTCTCCTCTCACTACCCTTATTCAAACATATATTTAAGTCCCGTCATGATCTCCAGTATTCACTACCTGTCTTTATTTGTTTATCATTTTTCTAAGGGTATTTGTTTTCCTTCAATTACATGGTTTGTCCTTTTATTTTCAGCATAACCTCTCCAATCCTTGTCCTCTTGTCCCTCCTACATGTCTGGAACAATAAAGAACTGAAATAGACCTTTACCTTGACCATGGAATTAAGATGGCAACAAAAGCCTCATAATTAACATGAACATTGTTTTCTAAAAATCCAAATTAATGCCATAAAAATTCACATAAGCAATACACCAAAATATAAATACAGTCAGGGGCAGTATTTTTCTGAACCATATTCTGAGCACCAATTTGGCTCAGTTCAGCGACACTACTGCTTTGCTTACCACCGTCATACTGTGTATACCCACCCGTTATCTAAGTCACGACTCAATTCTATCACCATACCACATTTGCCCTTTTCTTTTCTTTTTTTTTCTTTTTTTAATTGTTGGGGATTCATTGAGGATACAAAAAACCCGGTTTCACTGATTGCATTTGTCAGGCAAAGTTCCTCTTACAATCATGTCTTGCCCCCCAAAGATGTGGCACACACCAAGACCCCACCC
>NW_003852545.1:2570574-2652653 GCF_000181295.1 Otolemur garnettii
TCCTTCCCTCTCTCTGCTCTTCCACTCTCCCTCCTCCTTCCTTCCCTCTCTCTGCTCTTCCATTCTCCCCCCTCCCTCCTTCCCTCTCTCTGCTCTTCCATTCTCCACCCTCCCATCCTCTTTCTCTCTCTGCTCTTCCATTCTCCACCCTCCCTCCGTCTTTCTCTTTCTGCTTGCCTTTTCATATGGGCATCCGGATATAATATGGGAAAGGACTGGGCTCTAGAAGTCAGTTTTATTGAGGTTCAACTTCCTGCTTTGCTGTATTAGGCATTTAGTTTGTTTAATTTACTTAAATACCTGAATGTCTTCATTATTCTTGTGTAAAGGGATGTACATAAGGGGTAATCAATTATATTTAAATAATTATAAAATTTGACAGCTTGCTTTCAAAAATATTATATACATCTTCTCTATTCTTAGTTCAGGTTGGTGAGCAAATGTGCATGCCATATTTTTTTTTTTTTGAATCTTGTGTGGGTTGTAGAAAGTTCTCTTTCTCTTCCCCAAGTCCTTTCTCCTATGAAGTTGCTACTTATTGTTCAGAATTCAGCCAAGTTTTCATTCACTTCCTTAAGAGTTACTCACTAACCCCTAAGTTATATCACACTTCCCTTTATAAGCATTCATATCAGCATGCACTTTTCAGCATCTGTTAATGTTAAAATCATTCATTTATATAATTATTTGTTTAATATCAACTTTATCTACTAAATTGCAAACAAGTGTTCAGTGTCTGTTTTCCTATATATTTTATTCCCAACACCTAGCACGGTGTCCGGTAAATATGAGGCACTCAGAGCAAAGAAACAAACAAAAACAAACTTATTTTCACCAACACTGTTTAAATGAGTGGTCTTCCCTATGCATTCATTGATTTTGTTTCTTTCAACATTCCTATCAAAGATATAAAAAAGGTATTGAAATCAAGGAATGTATTGTAAGATTTTATAACATATACAGCAGGGTACAGTATTTCAGGAGAAGGAATTTCATGGTATTTTATAATCATAGAAGTTAATATTATATTATGTTAACATGTCAGAAATGGAATTTTCATGATAATCTTATGTCATGATCAAAATATGTATTCTATATTCCAACTTGCGTTTCTGTGCACACATCTTGAAACACTCTAACTGAAAAGCTACATTCTTAAAAAAAAAAAACTACTAAAATGTCAAAAGAAAATGTAAGAACAAATCATTAAATATATTTGTATATTCTTTAAGATACAACAGAGATGAACATGTAATTACTTAAAACCAGCATATGAATTATTATTGTTTACCTAGAAAGTTATCCCCCAACTTTCCCACTCTTAGCTGTATGACTGGGAAGCTTCAGAATCCTCACTTGTATGATTTATAAGACAATGTTTGCAAGTAAAAAAAAAAAAAAAAAAAACTCCTGAGATAAGTAAATTCTTAAATTATAAGACATGGTACAAATATTTATGCTTACTCATGTAATTATTGCACAAAAGTTAATTTATACATTAAAGGAAGTTGGGGGGGTGATAAAATTTATCTTTAATCCTGTACTAAAATATTTATCTAATGTCATGGTTAGGTAATTTTCTTTATTTTATTTTTTATTTCTTTTTATTAAATCAGACACACAGGTCTTATATACATGAATGCATTTATGGGGTACAATGTGCTGATTTCATATAGAATGCTTACATCACACTGGTTAATATATACTTCATCTTGTTTACTTAATTGTTGTATTACGACATTTATAATCTATACTAATAGACCCAACATGTACCCTTACATTATGTACCATAGATGTGATCCCACCATTCACTCTCCCTTCATCTGACCTCCCCCCTCTTCCTCTCCCCTTTATCCTGGGCCATAGTTGTGATCTATTCTTCATATGAACCTGTGAGTGACTGTAAATTGGTTTCATAATAGTACTGACTACACTGGATATTTTTTCTTCCATTCTTGAGATACTTTACTAAGTAGGATAGGAATCCACTAACCTTAAGCAAATAACGACACATTTTTATCATTCTCCTTTCTCTTTAAAGCAGCAACTGACCCTCTGGTAAATCACAGAGCATGGTTGTCTGTCGCCAGAGTTGACAACGTGCTTTAGAAAGTCCATCAAAATTCATGTCAGGCTTCGGCAATCCAGTGGGCGCCTTTCATCTTTGGGCATGATGTCATGCTTCATAGGACAGCATAATAGGAATATAGTTACTCCATGACAGCTTACAGCCCTGCTAAGAAAACCTTAGCCCTAGAAAAACATAAAAATCTTGTCTCCAAGATGTGATCAAGTTAAGCTCTCTTCATACCTTCCCTGAAACACAAAAAGGCAGAGTCGGGGGTTACTCAGCTGTGAAGTAACAAAGCTGCTGCATGATGATCATTGCACTTTCTTTTATTTTCCCAAGAAATGCATGTTGTCAAATCTAGTGGATTGGATAACCGAGACAAGAGATGATATCTGGGACAAAGTGTTCACACATGAAGCTAGCCGTAACGATTTTGAGTGCACGGAGGGGGAGCAAAACTTGTATTTTATGAGCTAAGTTTGAATTAAAATATCACCAGAAGACATCCTACTATAGAGAACACATCACTCAAAATACGTTTCCAAAATATTTGTCAACAATGCAGATAATTATATTTAACTATAAATTGATTTTTTAGAGGTTAAGTAATATTCTAGTTATAACATGAAAATAGTCCAAAACATTTTAAAGATGTTCTTAATTTAACTATTAAGAATTTTACCCTTATGTAAGTGAATACTTTCTTTGGATAATCTTCCCATAAATCCACAATTCTAGTTTAAAGTATAATAGCACAGCAAACATTTACACATTTGTGTTTCATTAATTTACTGTTATATTTGTTTTATCTATGGTTTACTGTTTCAGTTATGAAAATTGTGGAGTCCGTTGCTGTGTACTTTAAGAAACTAATAGACTCAAATGTTGACATGCTTATTTATACTCAAAATAAAATTCAATTTGTAGAAACGGTAAAATCAATTTTTTTTTGCAGTTTTTGGCCCGGGATGGGTTTGAAACCGCTACCTCTGGCATGTGGGGCCAGTGCCCTACTCCTTTGAGCCACAGGCACCACCCCAAATGTATTTTTTTATTAAGCATACAGACAACCAGGATATTTAATTAAAATTTTAAAAAGATTTAAAGTCTAGGGTAGCCATAAACAACACTGAGTTAAGAATCTTTTTTACAGATCAGTATATGTGAGTACTAAGAAACAGCAGTTTTGGTGCCCATGGGGGATTACCCTCCTGGTTGCTGAAATCATTATCTGAAGACTATTCTGAATGACTTTACCTTAAACAAAAATGAATTTTCTTATAAAGTTTTCTTGAATCCTACCCACACCTAAGCCAATAGATTTAATGTAAGTGATTAATTAGAATTCTTTAAAAAGTACTTATTATAAACAAGACATTTTATCACTAAAATTGATGCACTACAAATTTGTGCTTACTTGTATGTAGATATATGAATATTATTCCTTTATATTCATGTAAGAAAAACTCAAAGAAAAATGCAACATAAAATATAAATAAGAAAACCTTCATTATTAATCCAGATAAGACTATTTTAAATTTCAGAATATTATTGGGGCACACATGTTTTGGTTACATGATTGGCTTTTGAACATTTTAAGTCAGAGTTGCAAGTGTGCCCTTCACTCGGAATGTGCTCATTGTTACCATTAGGGGTGAATTACCCAACCTCTCCTCTCCCGCCTCCCACCTACTTGATTCCCCTACTTGATTTTACTTCCCTGTGTGCACATCAATGTTGATAGACTAGTTCTAATTTAGTATTGAGTCACGTGGTGTTTGTTTTTCCATTCTTGTGATACTTCACTTATAAGAATGATCTCTAGTTCCATCAGGGTTCTACCAAAAGATACAAGGTCACCATTATTGTTATAGCTGAGTAGTACTCCTTGGTTTATACATAACACATTTTATTAATAAATTCATTTATGGACAAGAACTTGATTCATTCCACATGTTTGCATTTGTGAATTGTGCTGCTATGAACATACAAGTGCAAGTGTCTTTTTGATAAAATAGCTTTTTTCCTTTGGGTAAATGGATTGCAGGATCAAATAGTAGGTCTATTTTCAGTTCTTAAGGTATTTCCATAAAACTTTCCATAGAAGTGTTACTATTTGCATTCCCACCTACAGTATATGAGTGTTCCTTTCTCTCTGCCTCCATGGAGCATTTGTTGTCCTGGGATTTTTGATAAGAGCCATTCTCAATGGAGTTAGGTGATAGCTCATTGTGGTTTTAATTTGCATTTACCTGATAAGTGAAGATGTTGAGCATTTTTATGTTTTTGGCCATTGGACTATCTCTCTTTGCAAAGTTTCTGTTTATATTTTTTGCCCAATTATTAATGGGCTTGTTTCATTTTTCCCTTGCTCATTTAATTGAGTTCTTTGCAGGCTGTGGTTATCAGCCTTTCATCAGGTCTATAGCATGCAAATATTTTCTCCTGTTCTGTAGGTTTTTTATTTACTCTGTTGATTAGAAACTTTTTAATTTTATCACATCCCATTGTTTAATTTTGTTGTTGCTATGATTGCTTTTGAAGTCTTCTTCATAAATTCTTTCTCTAGGCCAATATCCTAGGGAGAAAATTTCCAACATTTTCTTCTAGATTTCTTAGAGTTTTATTCTTAGAGTTTATTCATCATGAGTTCATTTTTGATTCTGTTTTCCCAGCATAATTTACTGAATAAAGATTCTGTTCCCCGGTTGTTAGCTGCCTTATCAAAAATCAAACAAGAATATGAGGATGGTTTCATCTCTGGTTTCTCTGTTCTGATTCACAGGTCTACGTCTTTGTTTTTATGCCAATACAAACATGGAGAAGCAGTCTAAGGAAGAAACTGATTTCTATGGAACATGCAATTCATGAAATACAATTCGTATACCATTATTATATTTATGACATACAGAGACAGTCATTTCCACACAACATACATTTCTTGTACCATTATTATGGTGTATATGACATATAGAATCCCACATTCATCTTTGTTTCATTTTAATATTCAAATATAACTACATTATGTAAAAACAAATATGAGAAAATATTTATAGTGGGAAGAAAGGAAATAGTATGTGACCCATAGGCTAAAAATAAAATTTTAAATTCTTAAACTAGCAGAGTTTACTATAAAGAGAATGTAAAGCTAAGCCTCAGAAAAGCTACTGTAATAAAAATAGAAACTACATTCTGAATATAAATTTAAATATGCAAGTGGGAATTTATATCTCTGTATTCAAAATTTCAGTTGATCATTTTGGGACTCAAATGCCAATATGTGAAAATTTGTCTGGACTAATTTTTATCAGTGGTGATGAAATTAAAATGCACCCTGAATGAAAAACCTGTTTCTGTGCTGTCCCACTGGAGCACTGGCTTTGCTAGCAGACCCTAGGCTGGGTACAGTGTGATTATTTAAAATGTTTGTTATGAAGTAATCAAAGCATTTATTAAATTAAAGACACTGATAGGGACAGAGTGTATTTACCAGATACATGCAGAAATTAGACAAGCAGAAAATTTAATATTAAGCTATAATTTTAATATCCAAGAACATTTTAATAGTTAAAATATTTTATTTTATTTTGACAGAGTTTCACTCTGTCGCTCTAGGTAAAGTATCATGGCACCATAGCTCACAGCAACCTCCAACTATTGGGCTCAGACAATCTTCCTGCCTCAGCCTCCTGACTAGCTAGGACAACAGGCACCTGCCACAACACCTAGCTAGTTTTCTATTTTAGGTAGAGATGATGATGGTGTCTCAGTCTTGCTCAGGCTGGTCTCAAATTTGTGAGCTCAGGAAATCCACCTGCCTTTGCTTCCAAAGTGCTAGGATTACAGACTTGAGCCACAGTGCCTGGCCAGTTAAAAATTTTAAACCTAACTTTCAATATGAAATATGATATATCAGAAATTATGTAGTTACTATTTTACTCAATTTCTGATGTAATTGGCTTTCAATTTTCTATCATCATCTATCTACTATTCTCTATCATCTATCTACTATTTATCTAGCTAGTTGAAGATAAATGAATATCTGCTAGTATCAAAAGTTGCTAATTTCTTGAGTATTGCAAGGTAAGAGCAGCATTTTTTCTAAGACAAGTAATTTCACCTTTGGAATATTGAGATGGGTAGCAAATTCTAAGGACTTTCTATGATGAATGGAGGAATCTTATAGTCAACATTATAGTTTGTGTTTATATATGATGACAAAATAATATATTTGTAATTATTCAGTTATATCAAAAATACATCTGTTTCATGTGACTTCAAAAACAAAAATAGAAACAATTTTTTGAGTAAAGTGAATGAATAATGTGACAGACAAAAGGTTTTTGTACGCATGCCACTGAATAATCTAACAACTAATGCTGTCCAACTCAGAAACAGATTGCTCCTCACAGTAATAACATTTCATTTATGGCTATTCACACAGAATCCAAGTGCCAGTGTGTTTAGTGACAGAGAGATTTGTGCATTGAAGATATTTTACTCTAATGTGATTTTATTATTATATGGGATTTTACCAGACAGTGTTAATATTTAATATTCTTTATAATGGCAAATACAAGCTGTGTATCAATAACATGCCTTATGTGATTTTTAAACAGCAATTACAAAGAAATATTACCAGGGAATTGTGGAAGTGGAGAGTGGGATATTCATACAATTAATTATCTTTGAAAGTTATGATGCATAATGCTAAACACCTGTGAATAAACTGCACAGTTTACAAGGAACCAAATGCAGATGAAGCACGCCTTCCCTCCCTACTAGAACTAAACTTGGTCTTTACTTTTAAACTTTATTATTCTTTCACATTTCACTTATACCATGCTTAGACCAGTCAGGAAAGGCCCTGCCCAGGGAAATATTCTTGGTGAGTTCTTCATTATCACAATGATGATAGCAATATATTCTCTAAGAATCAATGCCTTTTTTCTCAGGATTCCATCTTAGTGCTAACAAGTTAAGATACTTAACTAAACAACTGTTCTCATGACTAGCCCTGTTCAGGTCTCTCTCTCTGTGTTTCTCTGCCTCTCTTTCTCCCTCTACGTGTCTGTGTATGCATTTGTGACTATGCAGCCCGTGTATGTATATGCACTCACACAGACACACACACACATATATATTTACATAATAGACATACATATAGACTGTGCATCTAACTTGCTCCCCAGGTTATGAATAAGTTGCATTCTGGAGGCGGCTTTTAGGTCAGACTTCACTGTAACTCAGAATACACGTAAACAGCACATATATGGAAATGTACTCATGAAAATGACTAGACTGTAATGGCTCATAGGTGGTAATAGTAATAATACAGTGTAACACTATGATAATAATACCCCTATAGTACAATAATAAGTTACAGAAAACATTGTGCTCTTTTTTTTTTGAATTCAAACAAACAGAACATTCAAGCGAACTCATACAAAATGTTTAAGTAGATGATAGGTGACATTTCAAAAAGGACATTAAAGGTTAACACTCACCTAATGTTGCATCAACAGTAGGCTAATAAGAATGTTACCCTTACTCTGATCATCTAGCCAAATCTGTTATAATCTTTCCATTTCAACATTTCTTCCACCATGACACTTAGGAATGACTGATGCCCTCACTGTGCACCGCCCTTCACAGGTTGGATTATTCTCACTTTGTCCTTCACAGTATCTCCGATAGAAGAGCTACTGAAGCCTAATGCTTTTGTGGTGGATGATGCCATCTGGCCTCTCTCTAAAAGCTTAATTATTTCTACTTTTGTTTTCATCATAATCACCTTTTGATTCATTGCAGATTTGCCAGAACTAGCAGTAGATTTTTGCTGTGGAGGAAGAGTTAAAAGAGTAAATGCAAACTCATAAACTTGAAGAAAGCCACTAGTACAAGGATACTTGATACATTCATTGAAGAAACTAGTTCCCAAAATTTTAATGCAGTGATTTAATTATAAATCATCCTTACAGGGAGCCTTGGGAGCCCATTCATAAGTACAGAACTCCATAAGTTATATCTTCCATACATACACACACACACACATATATATATACTTATGTACAAAAATTATACTCAGATTACTGCTCAGTTAGTTTACATGAGAGTGTCTCACTAGTCACAGACACTTGATTCCTATCCCTTCTCGGCATTTTGGCTAAGATCAAGTGGAGACTTGATTCCTTTTATTCAACTTTTCTTTCAAGTCATCAGTTTGGGGAACTATGTTTCATGTATACTTATTTTTCTGCTGTGTTCTGTCAATTATATTTAATATTTTCTTTATAAAAAAGTTTAGATATAGGGCAGTGCCTGTGGCTCAAAGGAGTGGGGCACTGGCCCCATACACTGGAGGTGACGGGTTCAAACCTGGCCCCGGCTAAAAAAAAGAAAAAAAGTTTAGATCTATATGAATATAAAGCTTTTTATATTCTTAGTGAGTTATAGTTAATTTCTAAATATTTAAGATAAATACTAATGTGAATAGTGGTTAGCAACTCAAATTCCATGTGCTTTCTAACCCAAATAACTTCGTTGCACTCTCAGGAAACATTTTTATTAGCAAAATTAACAAATATCATAGGGTGTCAAGATGAGGTAAGACCTTCTGCCCTCTAAGGTCCTTCAAGACTGAAGAGTGGGTGCAAGTATATACATGCATGATAAATATTGCTGGAAATTTTGAGTAAAATACAAATTTGTAGCATTTATATATAGTTGACAATACAGAGAGGTTAGGAGGGCCAATCCCCTGTACAGTTAAAAAATCTGTGCATAACTTTTGAGTCCTCCTAAGCTTAACTACTAATAGACTATTGTTGACAAGTAGGCTTATTAATAACATAAATAATCAACCCAATATTTTTTCTTCCATTATTGAGATATTTTGGTAACAACAACAAGAAAAAATATTCAATGTACTCAGCCCTACTATGAAACCAATTTATAGCAAGGGGGGGAGGTGGGAGGATGGGTGGTGGGAGAGTAACTGGTGGGACCACACCTATGGTGCATCTTACAAGGGTACATGTGAAATTTACTAGGTTTAGAATATAAATATCTTAACACAATAACTAAGAAAATGCTGTGAAGGCTATGTTAACCAGTTTGATGAAAATATTTCAAATTGTATATAAAACCAGCGCATTGTATCCCATGATTGCATTATTGTACACAGCTATGATTTAATAAAAATAAATAAATAAAATAGAAACATATATGCCCCCCAAATAATAATCAACCCAATATTTGCATGTATTATATACCATATCCTTACTTATACTAAAATATATCAGAGAAAAATGTCATTAATAAAATCATAAATAAGAGAAAATATATTTACTACTTATTAAGAGGAAGTGGGTCATCATGAAGATTCTCATCCTCCTCATCTTCAAAATTGAGGAGGCAGAGGAGAAGGGAGGAGAGGAGGGGTGGGTTGGTCCTGTGGCTTCAGAGATGACAAAGACAGAATAGGTAAGAGGGCAGCCAAAGGGTAGGTGCACTGGGCATAACTTTGGAGAAATACATGGTAATTTCTTTTTTCTTTTTTTTTTTTTTTTTTGTTTTTTATTGGGGCCATTCTCGGCCTCCTTTTCTTTCTTTCTTTCTTTTTTTTTTTTTTTTGAGACAGAGCCTCAAGCTATCCCCCTGGGTAGAGTGCCATGGCATCACAGCTCACAGCAACCTCTAACTCCTGGGCTCAAGCGAGTCTCCTGCCTTAGCCTCCCAAGTAGCTAGGACTACAGGTGCCCACCACAACGCCCGGCCATACATGGTAATTTCTGTCTGACATTTTTGCCTTTTCATTTATTTAAAAATGTGTCTATACCATACCAATACTTTTTCCATTGCTTTCTTTAGTTTAAGTGAAAATAAATGAAGTGAAGCAATATAAAAAAAAATGTGAATTTCAGGAACAAAATACGAATCAAAAAAATCAAGTAAATAAAAATATCAACATGTGATTCTATTCATACAAATTCAAAAGTTGGAACACTGAAAAAATATTTTGACCAATGATACAAATTTCCTAAATGCATAAAGAAAAGCATAAAAGGCTAAATAAAATGTTAGTACAGTGGTTATATTTTAAGTGAGAAAGGAGCATGAGATCATGAGATTACTTGCAGGTTTTATAGCCCTTGCTAGTTTTCTACTTATTAAATTATTTTTAGGTAGAAATTCCTAATAAAAATATCTAAAAGTGGTCTGAATTAATGAGTTGTAGTTGGTAATTTAGATCTCTGCTTCCCAATATGATTGGCTATGCAATAAACTAGTTATGTATTTTTTACTTTTTTTTATTATTATTGTTGGGGATTCGTGAAGGATACAGAGAACCAGGTTATACTGATTGCATTTGTTAGATAAAGTCCCTAATATAATTATGTCCTACCTCCAAAAGGTGTGTCACACACCATGACCCTTCCACCCCGTCTCTCTCTTTCCTATTCTCAGTTTCCCCATCCCCCCCTACCATGTAGGTCATCAGTATCAGAACTTTATACATTGGATTCTTGCTTCTCCATTCTTGTGATGCTTTAATAAGAAGAATGTGTTTCAATTTCCAGGTTAACACAAATGATGTAAAGTCTCTATCTTTTGTAGTGGCTGAATAGTATTGCATGGTATACATATACCACAGCTTGTTAATCCATCTCTAGATTGGTGGACATTTAGGTTATTTCCACAGTTTGGCAATTGTAAATTGAGCTGCAGTAAACAGTCCAGTGTTCATGTCCTTATGATAAAATGATTTGTTTTTTCTTCTGAGTAGATGCCCAGTAATGGGATTGCAAGATCAAATGGGAGGTCTAGTTTCAGTTCTTTGAGGATTCTCCATTCTTTCTTTCTAAAAGTTCTATTAATTTGTAGTCCCACCGGCCATGTAAAAGTGTTCCCTTCTCCTAACATCCTCACCAGCATCTGCAGCTTTGAGATTTTCTGATGTGGTCCATTCTCACTGGGCTAAGGTGATATTTTAGGGTGTTAAGTTTTGATTCAATAGGTCATGAGTGAGATCTAATATTCTGCTTCTCTAATGGAAGCCCATTTTCAACCAAAATTTGAGTAGTAACAATATAGACCTCATTAAATAACAAAGATAAACAGAAGTAAAGAGTAACAGAGAAACTGAGAGAAACAGAAATGACTAGAAATAGAAAACAAACATTTAAAAATGCGAATGTGAGCCAGGCATTGTTGTGGGTGCCTGTAGTCCCAGCTACTCGGGAGGCTGAGACAAGAGTATTGCCTAAGCTTAAGAGCTAGAAGTTGCTGTGAGCTGTGATGCCACAGTTCTCTACTGAGGACAACAAAGCGAGACTCTGTCTCTTTAAAAATATGGTTATATCTTACTTCACATAGCTTAAAATCAGTATTAATTTTAGTTCAGAAGAAGGACATCCTTTTGAATTAGAAGATACGTTGAATCTCAAATATTTGTGTGTAACATTTTGTGATGTTACTTTAATCTACAGTCAATTATTTGTATAATGAGAAAGATAACGTCCACCTTTAAGAGGAATTTTGAAAAATAAGTACAATTATTTTAACAAGCCACTAATATCATTGCTGCCACATAGTGTTATGATGTGATAAATTATATGAATTATACCTAACATTCATATTAACACATTATCACATTAAAATTACACAACAATATATACAGTAATTTTATTTATCTTATATATTTTGAATTGTCTTATGAGAAAATTATAATGGCCAATTCAGTTATGTTGAGTCAACTCACTTTGCAATGCTATGTGCTGGAATTTTCCAGAATACCCTGAGATTTAATCCTTGCTGTCTGTTTGTCAAACAATGAAATGAATCACTGACTAATACCAAACAAAAGTAATACAGAATTAGGCTTATAATACTTACATAAGCAGGTTTCCTTAAGTCTTCCCCAAGCTTTCAAGTGGTTTATACAAATAGGAACATTCTCCATTTGCAAATTTCTGATATGTAGAAATTTCTGTAATCACAGTGTAGGTAAATAACTTCAGTCCCCCTATAATATGGTTGATATTCCATTTACCATGGTATATGACTTTGTCAGTAAATAGATGACTTTAAAACTTTGCTGCTTCAGTCTACAAATGAATCACTAACTACATAAATAATAGACATACATCATAATTGGTAACAAATTATATCACTTCCTAAGTCTGTCAAAGATCGCCTGCTGTGCAGCTGTTATCTGGAAAGTACACAAGCAGGAAGGAATGTAGTTTTGCTGTTAATGTAAATCCATATTTATCATATTACAAAATGGATAATTCATATAGTAATTGGCAAAACAAGATGAAAATGCAACAAAAATGAAAAGAGATGACAGTGGAAGAAAATTTAGAATTAAAATGTTAATGGAGTTGAAGAAAAAATTATCAGACTGGGGCTGTTGACACTGCTGTGTTTCCAGCGCCTCTGGAGGAACATAGTGAAATGGAACTTATCAGCACAAATGAGGAATGTGACTGTGACAAAAATGATGACGAGAATCTGACACCAGCAAAACGTTCTGCATTCATAGGGTTCTCAAACATGTTTCACTACACTGAAAGTGCGAATTATGACATATGAGTGGCCCCCCCAAACTTAGAAATCAGTAAGACACTTTTCAAGACTTAGAAAAGATTGTCACTTCGTATCAAAAGTGTTATGAAAAGAAGAGGGTATCTACCATTCAAAATATTCCTAGTAATCTTTCTACAAAGGATTAAAACACTGTAGCATTTTGAATGAGTATACTAAATACATATTAGTTCTATTTTTAATTTCACTTTAACAGACATTGATAGAGAATTTGATATTTTGAAAAAATCATGTATCATGAAACAATGGTAATATTTTGTAATAGCTCCTAAGACTATTTTCCACATTTTCAACTTTTAGGAATTTTAGTCACACACTACAGTGCAATGTGGCCTGACTGCCAGTTAACACTGAAGAGGCTCCTTAGATGAAACTTCTGCTTGTTTTTACTTCTGTAAGCTATAGTAATTACATATAAATATCCTCTTAATTGGTTATGACAGTCCTACGTGCTTAGATATAGAGCCATACTTTCAAACAAAACAATGCAGCTATTACATTTATACATTTCTTATTTTGTTTATCTTCATTCCTCCTCATTTGTTTTGTTCTAACCATTGATTCGTCTGAGATGCTAATTCTAAGAGTTTATACAGTTCTCTAGTATAATTTGTGTAGCTTTAGTAATGTTCACAGATGTTTAATTAGCTTCTGCAGAACTACATTCTTACTAAAAGATATTAGTGATCTTCTTACAAATCCCTTTGAACATTCCAATAATAAATTAAAAAGAGCTTAAAATAGTCTGGAAATTTATAAAATCCAAACAGAAATCAAAGCTGCAAAAAGGAACATATGTTTAAAGCATATTGCACTAATCTAATTTGTGTGTATTTGTTAACCTAAATTGTTTTAAGGGAAAATGTTCTCGTGTGTAAAAACTATGCTTAGAAATTCTTATATGGACACTTCAAGCAAAAAATTGAAACATGATTCAAGGCTTTAAATAACCAGACTTCCATGATGATAAGTCTTGCCCCCAAATTGCAAGTGCTTTTGGTTTCATGTTCAAGACCATAAGTCAGTGTTTCACAGCAGAATAAACGAGTTACTAATTTCCACTGAAGATGCTTCTTTCTCTTTCCACTAATAATTGTGCATTTTAAAAAAAACATATAAAACTGTATGAAGATACAATTTGTATACCATGAAATTCACCTGTTCAAAGTTTACCATTTGATGGTTTTAAACAAAATTGTGCAACCACCACCACAGAGAAATTAGAGATTGTATTGCTTAATAATTATTATTTTCAACCCTATTCTGATTTTTTTTCTCCTGGGGCATGATATACCACGTTCACATTTTACTCTTGTTATAATGTATCATATCTCACCTCCGCTTTAAAGTTATTGATTTACAGATACCACTTCAGCAGTATTGATTGTATTGTTGTTTACTTAAAATTATTATACATATGGACAAGCTAATAAACATAAATTCCTTTTTGCTACAATTTATTATTTTTATTAAAAATTATAGTAAAATGATAAATACCCACCAAGATAATCTATAGAATTTCTGAAATTTTACAGTTGTGTGAGTCCTAGCATTATCAATCCTGAAAGAAAATATGCACCCATTTTTGGCAATCACAACCCATTTACTGTCAATCTTCCAAGGACTAGGAAATCACTGATCTATCTTTATATCTCTGTGGATTTGCTTATTATTCTGGACATTTTATCAAAGAGCAATCAGACAATACTTGGTTTTTTGCTGTGAGTTTGTTTCATGTCCAAGATTTATCAAAATTTTCATTGAATGGATATGATGAATATTGTTTATCAATTCATCATTGGGTAGGTTTTGGTAGTTTCCACGTTGGGGTTGTTATGAATAATCTGTGGTAAACATTGCTGTACAAGTTATTGTGCAAATGAATTGTGCCTTCATTGTTTTTAAAACAGTCTGGTGACCACTCGGTACCTGATGAACACCCGTGGGGCTCAGTCACTGACCCCATATAATGAGCACTAAAATTTCGTGAAAAGAAAAAAAAAAACATGTATTGTACATCTCAGCACACAAGTGACTAGCAGCACTTTAATCACCTTCTCTGCATGTTCTTTCTATTACATTTACCTCTTTTCGTGAATGGCTGCATATTCTCTACATATTCATTTTATTATATTTTCTTCTTTTGAGGTGTGCCTGAAACAGATGTATTTGCAGTATTCCCCGCGTGCCTTCGGATCGTTCCAGCCTCCCTAACAAAGACAGAGCACCCCTTTTCTGGGGAGTTTTTCACTGTTTGTCTTGTAAGTCTCCCTTCTGGTACAGTATGAATTATTGCTCTTGGAAGCATGACTTGTCCTTGATGGCACTGGTATCCACAAAGATTCATTGCCATTGTATAAGTTTCATGGGGACTGTGCATATTTTGGGCATGGCTTCATATGTTTTCTTCACAGAGCTAATATTTCAGGCCTTTCCAAAGTATTACCTTCCCAATTGTTTCTTTGCATGAAGTTGCAACCAGTGGCTATTTTTTCCCAAAAAAATTACATATGAATTATATGCTGCAATGTCTATGATGTTGAAGAACATTGCCAGAGGCCAATGCTGAGTTCGTTGGAGACAGGAATATGTCCTCACACACTTATCAAAAGGCATCAGCACCTGCTTTAGTAATAATATAAAAGTGGATTACATCAGGTTTGTTATCTGTCACCTCCATATCTTCCTGTTGTGTGGAAAGTCCTGTAACTGCTTTAACTGTCTTTGGAACACAACCTAGGAGTGCCACATGGGAAAGCAGGCAGATCTCCCTGTATCGGACGGAGGCTTTGTCACTGATGCTGGCCTGAGTTGTGAAGGCTAGTCCTTTTACCTCCTTGAACAGTACCAGATGAGGTTTTATATATGTGTGTGTGTGTGTGTCTGTGTGTATTTTTTTTTTTTTTTTGAGACAGAGTTTCACTGTGTCACCCTCAGTAGAGTGTCGTCACTTCCCGGCTCACAGAAACCTCAAACTCTTGGGCTTAAGCGATTCTCTTGCCTCAGCCTCCCAAGTAGCTGGGACTACAGGCTCCTGCCACAATGCCCGGGTATATTTTTGTTGTAGTTGTTGTTGTTTGGTGGACCCGGGCTGGGTTTGAACCAGCGAGCTCCAGTGTATATGGCTGGCACCCTAGATGCTGAGCTCCAGGCTCTGAGCCATGGTTATATTCTTTTGAAGCAAGTTGAAAGTCAGAGTGATAGAGGTACATTTTCTGTCCATGGTAATATTTCTTCCAGATGGGTCCAAATGACAGTTCTGAAACCATCTGTTTATAATCTCAGACCCACTAATGCAATTTCTCAGAAGGGTCTATAAAGTCTGAATGGACAACACCCATGGAAAGACAGCAGCAGTTCCTTATGAACAGTGACAGACTCGGGAGGGTGGTAGTAAAGGGAGAGCTTATTCCGAAACTCTTGAACTGGAACACATCAAGGCTGTCTGCAAGCTTCATGTGCTGTGTCATCATCAAAACATGGACATTTCAGTAGGAGTCACATTCTCTGTTCTGAAAACCTAGTGCACCAAATCAGAAAATTCTCCTCAATAAAAATATCTTGGATGTTGTCTTTATTTTTCTGGGACACACCACAATTTAGAAGAATTCCAATGAGTTCTAAAATTTCATCTTTGATGAAATCATGAGAACTTTGGATGAATACGTCCTTATACAACTCTTTGCATAGATACAGTTTTCTGGTTTGTAATCTTGATACAAAGGAGAAAATATTGAAATTTTCAGGAATGTATGAATTTTCAGAAGAACAGGAAAGGGCGTTTATATTCTGTGATTGGATTTGAGTGAGGCTAACAGAGACCTGAAATCTAAACTGCAGACCTTCCCAGGCTATTCCTTTGCATCAATTCACCAGGTTTCATAGATGGATGTCGTGACAAATAACAACTCAAGCTTGTTACTGAATCGAGCTGCGGTATTTATGCTTGCTCACCATTGGAAATGTTGTGTATGGGTTAAATTATTTGATGTTTTTAACAACCTGGACAGTAGGTTGTTTTTATTATAATCCAAGTTTTATAGAGGAGGAAACCAAGGCTCAAAGTGGTAAAGTTATTTGCTTGAATTACACAACTAGGAAAGCAAATATTAGTTAACGGTGGCTAATCTGCTTCCAGAGCCCGTTCTTTGAGCCATTGTCTTGATAGGAATTATATTCAGCTTATTTCTCCCTTCTCCAGAAGACAATTGCTCTCAATTTTCTTTAGTATCCCTTCATAAATTTTTTTTATTATTTAAAAGGTTGATAGCAAAATGTTAAGTATATAAAATCTAAATTATGAACTATGAATACCCTTTGTAGACACAAGGTCCTTATAATTGATTCAAATTGTCTGATAAATCTTCCTCAGCTTTTTTTCTTATTAATGATTATTTGTATAACTAAGTTTTTTTTAATAAATAAGATGTTTGATGTCTTCATGAGTATTTCTGGTTCCAAGATAAATAATTCTAAAGTTATTAAAACTTAAGCAAGAACAAACAAAAATAAACCGTTATGTTTTCAACCCCCAGCGGGGGGGGGGGAAGTGGAGGAAATCACGTTATTAATTGAAAAGCTGGCCTCAGACATTCTTGGGCACTCTCTGCTTTCTTGGAAATTGCTAGTCTCTGACCCATTCTATATTGCATAATTAGAACTACATATGAAATTGTATCACAAGGTGTAACTTGTAGATTCCACATCTAGTACCCAAATTCTCAGTTTTCCATGAAGTTAATGTCAATGGGAAGTTTCCATGTAACCTTATACAGAGCTTAATGGTACAAGAGACATAAGCTTTGATCTTCCAATCATATCTTTAGTCAACCCCACTCCCAGGACTGCTGTGACTGCTAAGGTGGCCAGACGAGCACACAATGCTTTGTCCATAGTTATTTTGCACATGGATAGGATGTGCTTGATTTTTTCTTTTTTTTTTTCCTTTATGGCCTGCCCATTATCATTCCTTACTAACTACTTCTCCTATTAGTCTTTTTATAGTGCCCCTGTGACTAATACCAGCCCCAAGTTCCAGAGGAGAGAACCTTGGTTAGGGCAGGTCACTCCCTGACTATGCTGTTGGTTATAATGAGAGATTCACGATTGGTTTCTGAAGTAAACAAGTGAAGCATTTTCCACCATAGAAATGTTTCTATAGTAACTAGAAAAGAAATGCACTTTCCCTTAAGATGATGAGCCGGGAATATTTTGTAACCTCAGAGTGTCTAGTAGCCATAGTCAGGGCAGCCTATCTGATTAGGAAAGCCACAGGCAGAAAAATCAAACAAAGATATGTGTGGAGAGACACACAGGGATTTCCCTAAACGCTACCTTGTTTTATGCTTTAAATGCTTCCATTCATTACAATTTATCATAAAAAATTGATTTTTATTTTGTTTAAGCAAATTTGGGGATGGTATCTGTCCCACAACATGGAGATAATTTTAATTATTACCTACAGCACCTAACACTTTAAGAGCATTTAAGAAAGTGAGGACAGAGACACCTGAGATGCTTTGTGGAGACTGACGCTAAAAGCACATAAGTCACTGTAAAGAGGGAAGTGTCTACTTGCCATGATTTTCCAAGCTGAGATGCAAATGTGCTCTTCTGATGACCCAATCACTCCACCTGTACCTGAACTCCATGAGGTAGAAATGTTTCCTTTCTTTTTATTTTTCCTAATGATAGTTCTTTTTGGACATTTTTCTGATAGATATGGATTTGATTATGAGTTCAGCTAAAGCATGTAAGACATCTAAGGAAGAGGCGCTCCAACCTTTTGAAAGACTATTTTATACTGTAGAGAAGAAATATGCTCTCTTGCCCAGGTTTAATATCAAATATGATTAGATCAATGCTTAAAATATTCTCACTTTTATGTTATTCTTATAATCCCCAGGGTGCCACAGCTACATGAAAGGGGATTCCTGTAATAATAATACATTTTTATGACAACTTTCCTAGAAGTACTCAAATCATTTCATTAAAAGGATAGAAGAGATAGATGAGTTCTCGTATAGCTGCTACTTGGTATCTGTCAAGGACGGTTTGCCAGGTTTCTTCCTCTACACAACCCACAGCCCAAACCATTAAGAAGAGAGTATATAGGCGGTGCCTGTGGCTCAAAGGAGTAGGGCGCCAGCCCTACATACCGGAGGTGGTGGGTTCTAAACCCGGCTCGGCCAAAAACTGGAAAAAAAAAAATAATAGAGTATAAATGTTTTGCCACAACAAATAAGTGTGGTGATGGTTATTGTAACCAGTTTGATGTAAGTATTCCACATTGTGTATCAAATCAGCACATTGTACCCCATAAATGCATTAATGTACACAGTTATGATTTAATTAAAGACAGACTTGTCAGGAGGTTTCTCAATGACTATTATGACTCTGAATCACACACACATGAAGACAAACAGAGAAGATTTAACATTTATAAATTCTTAATTTTAGAAATAGTTTTTCTACTTTTTTTCTTTAGTGTCTTTTTCTATTTTCTGGCAGAAAAATGAATGCAAATATGTTAATAATACAAAACAATTCTTGCAGTATGGGTGCCCTTACAATTAGCTTGAAATTTCTGATGAATCTTTCTGAATGAGAGTAAAATAAGCTGGTTATTCAGACGATATTACATTTGAGAAATCAGAATGCACACACCTACGTATACTTTGATCGCTTCAATAGCGAGGCAAAGAAGTGGATTTCTTTGAAAATATGATTATGCATTTCTTACCTTATAAAGAAATCAAACATGGCTGAATTGGGGCCACAGATTTATTTGGCACACGCAATCCTGGCTTATGTATTGTCATTAAACCAACACATTTCCTGTGTCCTAACATTTAAATTTTAGCAAAACTGGGCTCTCAAGTCCATGACATCTGCCAAGCACAAATTAAGTAGTTATTAATAATATTAGAAGGATATAATCTCAGGATCATCAGAACGTCCACTGAGGTGAGGAGAGAGAGAGAGACAGTGAGCTCACCTGGGAACAGCCAGCCCAGGATCAAGGGCTGACTTGCTGAGTTACCAGGTGCCAGAGGAGCTGATTAAATCAATAAGCCCAAAATGAAAGAGTTAAGATTGTAGTTCCTACTTCAATGGAGTCGAGAAAATGCAGACTGCCTCTGTGCTGTTTCCCTCCACTAAATGATGCATGGGTCAAAGGTCAGGAGGAGGGAGCAGACATTGGGGTCACTTCACTGTTGAGGAAGCCACCAGAACAAAGGCTCCAGCAGTTCTATGGACCTCAGGTGTGTGGAGGGAGCTGGGGGAGGATTAGACTGAGTAAGTTCTGAGCACTGAGCCACAGAATCACCACCCACAAGGAGACCTGGGGAGGCCCCTCTGCCCATGGCCTCAGATAAAGTAACCTAGGAAGGCAGGTGTAGGATCCGGAGGTACAAACATGTGAAAGAACAGTGCAGGCCAGAGGGATCAGATTCCTCAATGGCAAGTCCCATCAGAGCCCTGCTGCCAGGGCTGGGGTGGGGGTGGGGGTGGCCTTTCTCCCTTGAGGCTTGCCAAGTAAAAGCCTTTGTTAGGACACTGCTCAGGCCAAAAAATCACGTGTAGATTTTTAATTAGGAACTGCATTTTTCAAGGGTGTTGATGTGTAAATTCATTCTTGGAAGGAATGTGTAAATATTATACCTTGGATCCAGCCCAGTTCCTGGTACTTAGTGGTTAGATAGTGGATATTTCATAAAAAATATATAGTATTTCCAAAGAAGCCTTTACGAAGTTTTTATATGTATAACTTACTTAAATAATATTAATTCAGCAGCATGTTTTTGCCAAAATATAGCCCAACAGTTGAAATTAGGAATTCAGTTTTAAGGTTGCTGTTAGAGAGTGCTGAGTTATTCTCCTCAGGCGTTTAGTTTTTTAAAATAATATTTATAGCTTATAAAAGCTGTAATTTTTTCTTAGTTTTATTTTCAACTCCTTTCTTTCTTATCCATGTTGAGTCAGAGGTAAATCAGTATATTTATGTGCTGTGGAAACGGTTTTATTATTCACAAGTTCCATATAATCTTACTGCAATTCTAAAATACCAAGAAGAGAAGAAGACAAGAATAAAATCTCCTATGCGGTTTAATACTTGGTATGTAACACTGACTTTGTTAGTATGTTCGGTATCTTTCTTTCATTCAGATTTTCTTCGTTCCTTTGTTAGACTGTGGACCTTGGGGCATTAGGACGTTGTATTCTCTACTAATGTGTGTTAATTACCTTCATGTTAGGAGTTTATCACTTTGTGAGTGAGTTAGAGTCCCAGCAACCTGCTACATGATCAGAGAGCAGAGAACCTGAGACATGTGAGGCAGGGGCAAGAGAAACCAGCAGGGGATTGTTGGGTACTCTCCTACCGGCCTCCACTGAGGATCACTTAGAGTGAAACTTAAGGATGGAACTTAGAGTGAAAGAATAAGAAAAAAAAATTCCCCTTAAGAAAAAATTCCCCTTTAGAGAGGGTCTCCTAACAGGAGGGGTAACTTTTATGAAAGTGAGGCTGTCAGATCTTGCTACTTGGAGAAATAATTGCCTTGACCCCGTATTTCTTTCTTTTTTTCTGTTTTTGCTGTGTTTGGCCAGGGCCAGGTTTGAACCCA
Organism: Otolemur garnettii; assembly: GCF_000181295.1. Classification (NCBI taxonomy): domain Eukaryota; kingdom Metazoa; phylum Chordata; class Mammalia; order Primates; family Galagidae; genus Otolemur; species Otolemur garnettii. Next base: position 2,591,884 of record NW_003852545.1, read on the forward strand.
CCACCTCAGGTATATGGGGCCAGCACCCTACTCTTTGGGCCACAGGCACCACCTGACCCCGTATTTTACTCTCCTCCAGCCTCTAATATCCTGGAGAGGCATGCTTCTCTCATTCCCCACTGGTTAATTTGTGAGTGGCTGACAAAATACTGATTGCAAAGCAGAGCTGCTATAATTATCACTTCTATAATGAGCATGGAGCCTAAATGGATCATTAACCAGGGATCTCTTATTTTATAACTCATGTTCCTTTTACCTTCTGTCAGAGAGAGCCTCAAATAGATGGAGATTTTCCTGTTAAGGTGAGCAAATCCTTTAATTCTTCAGAACAGGAGTCCTTCCATGATGGTGCTACACACTGTCCTTAGTAAGTCAGAGCAGCTTCCACTGATGAGGAGCACTGTACTTAGGTGACTAAGAAGAACTGTCCGCAGGAAGACATTGGGCTCCACGTAGTCCTTCTTGCGTCCATGAGCAATAATATTGAATCTACCCTTGACAATCAGAACAAACCACATCAGCCAGTATAGTCCCTTCTTTACTTATTTGTTGGTTCATGAGCATTAAGAGACCAAAATAACCAGGGGCAGTTTCAGCTTTCATTATTTATGAAATAATTGGTGTGTCTCTTTGTAAAAGCATTTACCTCTTGGGCACCGTGATCTCCAAACCCCTGCCCCTGGGATCGTGGGGAGGAGAAGTAAAATCTCTTCTCTGATTGTTGCAAACATGGGAGAGTTTCTCATAACTTTTCCTAGGCCCTCAACCATTTGTTACTGTGTTATAGGAACAACACCTTACATAGTAGCTGTTGCTTTCAGGTATATATCATCTACGGCAGAAATTTAGCCCAATCTCTCAAGATGATATTCCCCGTGATTAAGTCTTCAATAAGCCATTTGACCATTTGATGAAACCAACTAATCTAGACAGTGCAGCCAATGGAATACTAGTGATTTCATGGAATTTATTTTATAATGTAGGATTCATGAAGTATTTCTTCTCCGTGTGAGATGCTATGCAATGAGCATCCTGTCCATACTGAACTAATGGTTCTGGTCAGAGAAAGCACATTGCTATATCGAATAGAAATCCAGTCTTCAAGAGAGAAACTGTTGGCTGTTCCGCAATGAAAAAGCATACAGTTTGATACACTTGCCAGTATGTTCTTATTATGTCATTCTGGGGGTCAAGTTTGGCTTCCGACATTGACAGATACCCTAATCATTAGTGAAAGTAGCCATATTACTCTCACCATTCCTTGGTGGGAGAAATTTCAACTTTTAAAAAAGTTTTTACTTTTTTAAAACTTAACAATTATACATTAGTTTTAAATTCACAGTAAAACTGAGCAGAAAGCACAGAGCTTATCCTTCTAACCCCTGCCCTACCTACGCTTTGCCTTCTACATTATTAACATCCCACCAGAGTGTAAATTGTTACCACTGGTGGCCTCAGTTGTCACATCATTATTATCCACAGTGCACAGTTTACATTACGGTTGGCTCTAAATGTTGTACAGTTTATGGGTTTGAACAAATGAACATGTGCCCACCATTATAATATCATACAGATTATTTTCACTGACATAAATATCCTTATGCTTCTATTTATCCTTCCTTCCTGCCTGACTCTGGCAACTGCTAATCTTTACATATTTCTTAGCTATTCCCTTAGTTCTTCCTCTATTAAAATGTCTATAGTAGAAATCCTAGACCACATGCATGTAGCCCTTAAAATGACCTCCTTTCACTTAGCAATGTGCATGTCTGTGCCCTCATACTGTGTTTCCCCCAAAATAAGACCTACCCCCAAAATAAGCCCTAGAAGGATTTCTATGCATTTGTTAAATGTAATCCCTACCAGGTAATAAGACCTACTGATGGGTGTGGCTATGCAGATAGGTGCATAGCCACGCCCTGCATTTCGGAGTGTGGGAAGGAAGACTGGAATACCTTTTGTCTGCCACAGCTCCTTTCTCCAAGCTGTTGGCACTTTCACGGGTCCATGTGTGGTAACCGTGGTCATAGGCATCCTATTGCACACTCGAATGGCTAGGGGAAAGGAGTTCACGCATTACTAGCACCAACCCCACCAACAAGGTCAGCTCCCCCTGTCAGGTTCCAGAAGAAGATGACCTAATGGTATTTGAAGAAATGTAGATTGTTGTATTACACTTAATAAAAATAAGACAACCCCTGAAAATAAGCCCTAGTGTGTCTTCTTGAGAAAAAATAAATATAAGACAGTGTCTTATTTTCGGGGAAACATGATAGCTTTTTTCTTTTTTAACATTAAATAATATTTAATCATCCAGATATATCCAGTTTATCCATTCACCTTCTGAAAGGCAGCTTGGTAGCTTGGGAGTTATGATGAAATCTGCCATAAACAAATATGTGCAGGTTTTTGTGTGGACATAAAATTTCAACTCTTGTGGGTAAACACGAAGAAGTACAATTGCTAAACAATATGGTAAATGTACGTTTAACTTTAAGGAATCCACCAAACAGCTGTTCAAAGTGACGACACCGTTTTGCACACCGGCCAGCAATGAAAGAGAACTGCTCTCCATTCTCCCCAGCATTGGCTGGTGCAAATGTTCCGGGTGCGGCCACACTGATAACTTTGGCATGTCTTTCTTATTTTAAGTTGCGCTTTCCTGGTGGAATATTACATGGGGCATCCTCTTAATTCTATTTGTCATGTGGATATCTTCTTAGGTGAGGTGAAATTCCATGTTTTTGAATTCATGCAGAACCTCATTCTCCGTCACTATGAATATATTACACTAAGTTCATTTAGCAACCCAAGGATGCAAGTAAAGGCTTCTGACCATCAGCTGAAGAGTTGTAGCCAACATTTCTGATGTCCCCACCCCGCCCCAGAGTGATATCTTCTAGTTGGCATTATAGAAAGAGAAGAATATCTTTACACTTTGAGAGCTCCATTCAAATAGATACTCTGTCACCTATTTTCCATTCTATTTTTTCCCTGCTTGATTGTTAATTCCCACTCTCTTTCCACAGAAAAAGATATTCAGATGTGCCACCAGGTTAAATAAAATTTAACCTCAATGAAAGATATAAATAGAATGTACAGATTCTGATGGAGTGAACAGAAGTCAATAATTAAAGTGGATTTGTTATCTTAAATAGAAAAGCAGACAAAAGTAAAATTGTTGGAAATATTTTCAAAAGACAAATTGTGTATAAAATGAAAGCAAATACAATTAATAAACTGTAGCTTTGATAAGATGATTCAGTAATTACGCTTGGTAAAAAATAAATACACGTGAACACACTAGTCCACCCACACAGAAAACTTCTCACAAGGGAACAAAGGCACCCTGTACAGCAAGAATTTAGTTATGTTGCTAAATTCGTGACATTTGGAATTGGAAAGCCTGGATTCATTCTCAGCACTGCCAATGTGTTATTTCATTATAAAGCTGTAGAAATTAAAATTAGTACAAATCTCTAAAGAATTACCATGAACTACAGTTGAAAATCTTTTAAAAATTATGTGCATTAAGTTCCTATTTGCTACCAATTTATCAACACCAATAGAATATGACATAAATAGATTAAAAAATGTATCCCAAGTCATTCATGGTAATATTATAAATGTGTCAATTACTCTTAAATTTATGAGTATATTTAATAAAATTTCATTGAACATCCTCCCCCCACCCCATCAGGTGACATGAAAGATAAGCAAATGGCTAAGAGTTATCTTCAGAAAATAAAGGTATGTTTTTATCTTACAACATTAGATACATTAAGCTAAAAATGGATAAAATATTAATGTGAAAGAAGTAAACTTATCAACATGAATATAAACATATAAACACGAATATTAACATTAAAATTATAAACAGGAATATCTAATATAAATACCCTGTAAAAAAGTTTCACTACAAAACACGTATGTGAAGGAAAATTTCATCAGATAAGAAGACACTGATGGATTGTACTGTGTACAATTGAACGTTCTTCTTCAGTTACACAAGTTAAGATCCCACTAGGGGAATTACAAAGAGGAAGAGTAAGCTGGGAAACTATTTGTATCATACGTATCTACTAACTCAAGTTTTAACAGGGAAACAGTATTTTACAAAAGTGAAAAAGGTGGCAAAATGAATGAGGTAGGAGAAATCGGTAAGCACCACAGAACGGAAAGAAAAATGACTAAAAACATAAACAATGGTTGATATTGTTAAGAGGCAAATAGATACAAATAAGCATAAGTAAAATTTTATATAGTAATAATTATCTGTAATTGAAAATATCCAATTTCTAATCTTAAGGATATCCACTTTCATATTTTATGCATATAAGTTGGCATGATCTAAATAGAATCCTCCAATTATGAATCAATGTCTTAAAAATGTGCTGCAAGTGATTCCATATCTAAAAATTTACTCTAAGAATATTCTATGGATATGGATATAGACAGAGGTACCAAAATATTTAATAAGTGCATAGTTTTAAAATTAGCTTCCAATTATCTTGTATATCCTTTAAAACAGAAATAAATATCTATAAAGGTCCTATAATTTATATAAACATGAATGTCTAATATAAACACACTCTAAAATGCCTTATACTATAAAGTTTCACTATAAAACATATAAGTAAAATTTCATAAGATACTAATAGATTTTATTATAAATGTATAGAAATGTATGTAAAATATACAAAACATGTGAAATTCTCACATGTATGTATATCTTTTGTATTTAATATAGAATTCAGATTCTTTCCAGTGTATAATGCACAAATAGTCTTATTAGAAAGATATGAATATCAGCCAGTTTGATGAAATCATTTCAGATGGTATATAAAACCAACACATTGTACCCACGATTGCATTCATGCATACAGCTATGATTTAATAAAAAAGAAAGATATGAATATATCTTCAAAGATATGTATTTATCTTTGTACACGCATATATTTATGAAGACATATACAAATTTATATACAGATATAAAGGTACATACATGTATAAACAGATATATATACATATACACTATACTTATAAATACTAAGTTCTGAAAGGAAAAAAAATATTTCAGAAAGAACATAAGGTATCAATTAGTAAAATTAAACTGTATTCTTATCCTCGGCAGTATAAGAAAAAAGGCAGGAAAATAATGAAATCATTCCCATGCGAAAAAATGAAAACTCTAGAGCACCAAAAAAAGTACAGAAAATATGATAGATGTAGATAATGAAAACGTAATAGAAACGTGGGCATCAAATGCATAACTTACGTGCAATTGATATTGCCTATTTTTGAAATTTTATTCAATGAATCTGAAATGCTTTATTCAAAGACACAGCAGAATACGTAATAACACTAAAACAATCCTCCAGTTTTGCCGAAAACCGTCACCAGTAGCAAGATGGTTGTATACAACGCCAGTGTTTATTAATAAGAAAGAAATTGAATGAATTCAGTTATTTTCCAAGGATTTGAAAAAGACGAAGGAAGCTGATACATATGTGGAGACTGATTTGTGCTCAATTTAAAGTTTCTCTTTTAGAGCACTATCTATTTAGTGACCATTTAAAAAAAAAAAAAACACGTGCCCACCTAGAGGTAATTTTTATGTTAGATAATTATAAACATAACATAGGCTAGTAAGACTACATCATAAATAATGATATTAAAGCAGTGAATGATTCGGGGAAACATTGATGTTGTATTATTATATAAAAGCAATCCATAAGATAAATAAACTGTTTTAAAAATATATTGTCTATATGTGTGTATGTTAGAGTAGTTAGAAGTAAATCTATCAAATTTTGCTACTATCTCTCTAGAGTGAGAGTGCCAGTGATGCTTACTTTTAATGGAATGTTACAATTACTTTAGAGATGTATTTCTTTCATTACTTTATAAAATATTTTATGGCAATATAGCTGAATTGGCCAAAGAAATCTGGTTAAGTCAATTGATTGAATGTTTCAGCGCAGAGTGTGTCCGTATCATGAGTGTGGCATAGTTAGCGTATACATGGTAATGCACTATAACTGATAACTGAGAAGGCCTTATATCTGCAACAGGGACAGAGCTATGTCAGAGGAAATTAGGTGTCAGATTAAAATGGTGTGAACTGTAAGAAGGGCACCAAAACCAGATGAATATGCCAAGAATTGTTCCCAGCTTATAGCTTGGAGTAAAGTGGAACATGTGCAGGCAACTGGATTGATCCTATATATGTAATAATATATTTTATATAGAACTGGATTGATATAGGTAACTGGATTGATCCTATATATGTAATAATATATTTTATATAGATCTGTAGAATTAGAAAATAAAAAGAATCTATTTAACCAACAACTATGTAAGACACCACAGTTTTTTAAAATAAGATATATGAACACTTCAAATATAAAATACTCATAACCTTTCAGTGAACAGAAGTTTGGCCTTGCCAAAAAGGATGAATTGGATGAAGCAATATTCGTTGAAACTACAGACTTTGTAGATAAATGTACCGTAGGAAGACTGTCACACTATCACAAACTAAAAATTAACAATTAATGGGTACTCACTGAATTCCAATCACGATTCCAAATATTTTATCTGAATTGATTTACTGATTCTTCACAACTGCTGTGAAGAGTTAATTGCTATTTTTTTCTTTAAAAAATTGAGAATAGGGAGCAGAGAAACTTCTATATAATTTTATGTATAGTACAGGGATCCAGGATTTGAACCAAGGATCTAGAGCCCGTGCTTCTAAAGTAATGTGTTTTCTATACAAGGCGAGATTTTGCAATAATTAAAATACGTAAACAGGTTAAGATTATATCATGTTGATTAACATAGTTAAAATACATATTTTACAATTTATAATTATATAACTTGAGTTGATTGGGAAAGCTCTTCATGTGAAAATTAAAAACGTCCCAGAATGTTTTCAATGAAAAATCCTATGGTTAAAATTTACACCATATCGTTTTTACGTTTGTCTCTTTTTTTCTAAATGGAAATTAAATGAGTGAACTTTAAGTTCTACTTTCCAATTAAACAAAGATAAATGTCAAGTCTAAAACAAGAACGCTGCCAAAAATGTGTTAAAGCCTTGTACATGGGGACGTTTCAGGGATCCCAAGAAAATATGAAGAAAAGGAATACCCTTAAAAACATTCCTTTTCATGAAACGACTGTTATTTTGTTGTTGTTGTTTGTATAGATTGTTTATCAATTTTTTCTTTTTTATTTAATTTTTTACTAAATCATAACTGTATATGTTTATGGGGTACAAGGTGATGATCTGATATACAATATGGAATGCTTAAATCAAGCTGATTAACGTAACCATCACCTCATTTATTTTTTGTGGTTAAGACATTTATAATTTACTCTCAGTTGTTTTGAAATGGACCCTTGCATTGTGCACATAGGTGAGATTCCCCTAAGCGGCCTCCCTCATCCCACCAACCTCCCTCCTACTTCCCTTCCCCTCCCCCTTCTTCATGCTGGAATATATCTGTGATTTGTCATTCATATGAATGTGCATGTGATTATATATTAGTTTCATAATAGTATTGAGTACATCGGATACTGTTTCTTCCATTCTTGAGATACTTTGCTAAAAAGAATATGTTCAAAGCCACCTGCAGATTTAATGCAATCCCTATTAAAGCACCAATGTCCTTCTTTAAAGAACTTGAAAAAAATAGCACTTTACATAATTATAAGCAGGTTTTTACCTAACCAATGCAATCAATCAATGTAACCTGATTCTTTGTACCCTCAGCGAATCCCCGACAATAAAATATCAATTAGTTAATTATTGTAGAAATTTAGAAAACGTTGAAAAATATGTACAAAATAAAAATTAGCAATACTGCCACACACACACACACACACACAAATAGTACTTCGTTTTATATGGAAACGACCTTTAAAAAAGAAACAGTGGTTAGTTGCAGAGGCATCAGAATGTGCCTCTCAAAGTAGATCTTTTCCAAGTGTATTCTCTAAGTTCAGAATAAGTTCAGATGAATGAATGCCTGTCATTGAAAGAGCTTCCTGGTGTCAGGCCTGGCTGTTTGGGGCACTGTGCAGGAGCTGAAGCTGAGCTACACATTGGGAACCCTGCCAAATGAATGACATTTCCTGGAAACCTAGGCAGAATTTTAAGAAGTTGCCTTGTCCTTCCTAAACAGTTTGGGTTAAAGGGCTTTTTCAAAAGAAAAAGAGACCGTCAACCCGCTGGGGATACTAGGGAGAAAGGCAGCGAACCTGAAAACTTCACTGTGTGGCCAAAGTCATGTATTCACAGACTTCCAAGGCTTTCATTTTTTTGCCTTACTTTTTCACTGAAAAGAAATCTCAATATTTTATATATTTTTTGAAAATTCATATTTTAGGAAACATTGAATAAATATGTTAAAGGACAAAAAATGTTGATTGGATTTTGTCTTCCTCACACAAGAAATATATAGCAATGCCATAAAGGTTAAATGATTTTAATTTTAAGTGTAAAACCATCTACAAAGAAACTAATGAGAAAAAGAAGAAAGTTAGGTGAGAGCAATGTCTCAGAGTGGGGAGACATGATTTGAAAACATGTTTCGCAGTGACAGGGCAGGAGAAGCCACCTCCGGCTCAAGCAGGGTGGTCTCAATTGAACTCCCTGCATAAAGCTGGAAACCCAGAAGAAACTGATTTATTAAGAGTGCCAGAAAGATAGAAGAGGAAAGAGGCACTATAAGAAGTTATAATGCTTAAAATTCTCTAGATAGGAATCTTCTGGGGAAGATTGATGCCGAGTCTTAGGCAAGACATTTTTCTTAAATAAACTAAAACGCCAATTACCAAAGACAAAAAGGAAATCTTACCAGGGCTAGAGATACTACATGTGTTGTGCATAAAATTCTGTAATCAGTTAAACAGTACAAGTCTCATCATAAAACAGCATATGTGATGAATTAGAATTCTGTACCCAGATCACTTATCATTGAAGAATGAGGGTGATTTAAGGATTTTTCATTAAAGTGTGGCTGAATATTACTTGTGAGTTCTACCAAATAACTTACTAAGATATATTACTACCAGAGGAGGTACACAGATGAAAGTCAGCAAAGCTACATCCGGAAGCTTAACAAAATAAAAATTGTTAAAATTTTGGTAAATGTAGTTAATATTTGACTGAATAAATATAAAAAGGGTTATGTGAAGTTGAAAGATTGTCAACCTCAAATTCCAGATAGCATAGTGGGAAGGCAGAAATTGTGTTGAAACCTTCCAATATTTCTATACTTTTTCAATGTGAGATAGAGATATTGGTTACATTATGACTTCATGAAATAAAATGTGTGTGTTAAACATTAAAGCATTGCTGCTTAAAGAACAGCATAGAAGCGTATATCTTTCAAAAATAAATAAATCATAGAACCATAAATTTTGAGGAAGAAAAATAATAAAAAGTAAAGCATACAAAGTAATAAAAACTTAGAATATTGAAAATAAGTGATGATAACAAAACATCAAATAATAAATAAGCCAAAACCAAGATAAACAAACCAAAAAAAAAAAATCATCCATGGTCTCCATATTTACTAATGAATAGCATGGATTCTATGCTATTTTTTTCATAAATCTCTTACAATTTTAACTATGAATTTTTGGCAGTTAAGTAATAAACTATATTTGGATTTATTCATTTTATAAAACTAAATGCTCTATTGTTTCTAGATTATGTTAATAATGATTTAACAACCTATTAGTAATCCCATTTAAAAGATTGATTCTAAAATATGATATTCATTGTATTTGTATTTCCTGCCATGTAAGTGAACAAGTGTATCTAGTGAAGAAATGCAGACCCTCTTTATCTGGTGTAAAATCAATCATGTGTGGTTAGTACAAGACTAGTGGTTGAGTTTGCTAATGAGTTAAGATGGTGGACATAATAATTTTATATATTGAAGGATATAAGTACATATATACACTGTTTTGGCCAAATTATATGTAAAGGTCAAAAAGGATAAACATGTTTGGTACAAAAATATGTTAAAATAGACATCATGAAAGTAATTACTTTTAAATTCCATAGTTCTTTCTAATCACATTGGGCGAGGAAATGGCCAAGAAATAAAATAAGGATGATGTTAACAGGTGTAATCATTTGTCATGACGTAGCCTTTTATGGCGTGAAATTAATAAAAGGCATAATTTTACTGAGGCTAAATCTGTTTGTAGTTCCCTTGACTTTAAATAGCCTATCTCTTACAGTGAAAGAAAAAGTAATAGATTTTTCAATTAAATCATTTTGATGATATTCACTATGTCATGTCTGAACTATAATCTGGCAGATGTCCGTTGAATTCAATGACTTTTCCATATATGTTCTCCTTGTAAAATGCTCTATTATAATTGATTATAAAGCTTATCTCATTTTAATAAAATGCATTAATTCATGGATTACTAAAGTAAACTCAGCAATCTGATTAAGAGATTGAATTCCAATCAACTGTTTATTGTCTAATAATTACTGATACAGTATACTTTGTATTTCATTTAGTTATTTATAATATTAATTCAAAGAACTGGATTTGTTTTTGTTTTTGAACTTCATAATTGTAACATTATTATAAACATCAAAATATATAACTATGGTTGCCCTTAATATTGGGCTAAAAAATGTGTTAGCCTTATAACTAATAAAATGAAAAACATTATTTTGCTTATTATGGAGGGAGTTGTAAGAAACTTTTTTTTTTTTGAAAATAGAATATAAACTGGGATTGTAGTCGTTGTAATGTTATTCATACTATTTTCAGACCTAAAAATTCTTGATTAATGTAATTAATTTGCTCTTATAATTAAATAGCATGGTAAAGTGAACAAGATTGGGTTTATAAATGTGAAATTAATTAATTCTGGTAATAACCTAATATTTGTCGAGAGCCTACTACTTGCCAAGAACTTGCAGTAGTTAACAAGTAAAAAATCTAACATCAATTCTCTCATCACCAACAAAAACAAACAATAAATCTGTTGAGCATTTTGAAAATACAAAAATTTCTATAATAAATGTAGAAAAATTACATAGAGCACTTTTATATTTTCAAATATATGCAGACATGAAATGATTGTTATATCCCTGAAGTAATTTTTATTACAAAGATCAGAATTTAAAAGTAAGTTTTAATGGACATTTGACTCAATGTAATAATTTGCCTTTCTAGGATAACTTGTCAATAATTTTGTCATTCCTGTGGTTACTTTGTGTTTTTTTTTTTTTGTCAACTAAATTATATCAAAGAATTATGTCTTTGAGCAATCATTTGGTCTGCTATACCTGGTTCCCTCTGAACTGCATTATTGAAGTACTCACTCTAATTAGGTTGTGCCATGGAGCAAAGGGCAACTTAGTAACATGTCTTCTGACTGACGGGAACTCACATCACACCCTCCCGAGGAATCAGAGCTAAGCAGGAGACATGGCTCAGACTTCAAATTTGGATTCATACTGTTCACATCTCAGGGAAATTTTCACATCATAGACTAGAAACCAAGCAGGCTATGTGAGAAAGATGGTGGAGAAGAGTTCTGAGATCTTCAAATTGTTTACAACATTCAGGAACATCAACAGCACACATATACATACACAAACATACATTAATTGCCTGGACTGTAGTAATTATTTGACTATATGTAGTAAAACACACACACATATCAAGGTGTGTTGCTTAAATATGTGTATATATCTATGTCCTGTGTTAATGTGTGAATTAGCTTAATCACAAACTCTTGCCCCTCCAGTGTTGCTTTTGTGGGTCTCAATTCCACTTCCGAAGTTCTCATAATAAGAGATATTAAATCTAGAAAGTTAAAAGATCTGGAAATTTGGTCCTTTATTTCACAAATTTGCCTGGTGATAGGAGCAGTGAAAGCCTTTCTGTTTTCGCGACCTTTTTTAGACACCGAATTGGAGGTAAGTGGTTACTTGAAGGGACACAGTTGGGAAGAGAAGGAGGCCTGAGCTGACTGTTTGAGGTGATAAAGGCAGATGTTATTTGCTTATTTGTTTGTTTTTTTGTTTGTTTATTTAATGGTTGTAAGAACAAGTAAGAATGGCTTATATCAGATATTCATCCAGGCCAAATGTTTTTGGGCAATCAGTGAAAGCTTCGGGAAAAAGTATTGTTGACTATTTTATTCATAGTAGCTGTTTATTTAGTAGCTGGTTTCCCAAACCATGATGTGGCTTAAAACTCACACCTTTTGATTGAAAATGGAAAGGAAATGATCCCCAATGTGTTTCCCCAGTTGTTATTGGACTTTTACGCTCCTAGATTCCTGATGTGGAACTCGGATGCTTGACGCATAAAAGTCTGGAAAAAAATAACTTTGTCTTCAAAGGACGTTATAATTGATTCCTCAACATTTTTTTTTCTTTCTTTCTTTCTGTTTTTTGTGTGTTTATTTTTCCTTTCAGGAATAAGGTCCCTGTGATGCCCAGATGGACCTGGACTCCTGGGATTCAGAGATCCTCCTGCCTCAGCCCCCCAAGTACCTAGAACTACAGACAGCTGTTGGTTTCCTGTGTCACTTGAAGGTGCTTGGTTAAGTCCTATGTCACCCACACAGCGTACATTTGTAAACAATATACCGTCTGCTTCTCTTAAAGAGGTATATTTCTAACTCCATTACAGCCCCAGAAATGTTCCAATTTCAGCATAAACCTATAGTATTAATTACATGATTAATCAGCTCCATGAATCGCCTAACATGCATGGATTTGTCCTGTGTAGACTTCGTCATCTTGTGCATGTCACTGTCTTCCCTGAATTAGGAACTTTCAGGTGAAGACAAAACAATACATGTTAACATAGTGGTGAATGTATTTATGACTAGAGGAAAAAGCTAGTTCCTAAGTCAGGCCTGTGTCAGAAATTATACCCACAAACCACCGTGATGCAAAGAAAAGTCTATTAGGGTATGAGAGTACGCATGTTTATAAATGTGTATACTTCTGTACGTGTATGTGTAGGCATACCTGCAGGTAAAGATGTAGTCAGACATGAAAAAACGCAGCAACAGAGGAAAAAAGGCATGAAAATGGGAGTTATTTGACTTATTTCAATATTATGAATGTAGTATACATGCACACCTATGTGCATATATTATGTGCATATTTGTATTAATGTGTGTGTTTGCATATCTGTATACACACACACACACACAAGACCTGACAATTAAGTTCACAAACTCATCTTGGAAAGAGCTCTGCACACTTTGTTGTTGAATATTTCCCTAGTTACCTTTGAAGTACTCCCCTTGGGAAGCTATTTCTAGTCTACCCTTCAATACAATTTCAAAATTCTTTTTCTGGAATGACCATCAAAGCTGTCATATTACTCTAGATGTCCTGAATATCATCAAAATACTTTACTTTTAATGTTTTCTTTATTTGGGGGTAAAGAAAAAGTCCTTTAGGGCCAGATTAGGTGAGTAGGGAGAATGTTCCAGTACAGTTATTTGTTTACTGGCTAAAACCTCCCACAGGGACGTTGCCCTGTAAGCTGGTGTATCGTCGTGATGCAAGAGTCACACCTTTTTCATGCCAGGACTTTCTGCTGAGACTTTCCTGTTTCACTATCCATGTTTACTTGGTGTGCTGTGCTTCTCACAATCAGCCAGCATTCATGCACATTTTGATAAATTTTTACAATGTTTCCATCAGTGCCGCCCACAATGGCAAGTTCAGAAACTTAAATGTCAAACCTCATAAATATATATAGTATTATTAATATTCATACCAAGATAGTAGTTATAAGTAAATGTCATCCTTGGCCAAACACAACCTACGTATACATATGCACTCACACACACACAGAAGATTGCCCATCTGACATGGATTTGTGCTAAACCTTTATATTTTCATCTGGTTATTTTAGACAGATAAATATTTAAATGTATATTTGCCAGATGTGACATCTAATCATTCTATTAAGATCCCAGAAAAATGTAACTCATGCCTTTCCCTAGATGAACACCTGTTTGTTGTAAATTCTTAGTTATACTACCTAATTAACAGTCTTGAAGCAGTTAATAGGTCAATAAAGCCAGGTATTTCAAAGCATTTACATGTATGGGTTATGTATATGTATAATGATCCAGTATAATTTTGGCTTGTATTAAGTGTAGTTTGGAGTATTCTTCTAATAAATCTTTGCCTATAAAAATGGGTATTAAACTAAGAATAGATTCACTATAGAGTCAACTGCTTTTTTCAATGCAGTATTTTCTTTTGGTTACATTGCACTTTCCACAATGCTACTTTACCGAGGACCAAATTGACACGAAGCATTTTCCAAGTTCAAAGGAGTGAGGGGATCTGTTTGAACCTGTCTTTCTAGAAAGGACTAAATGGAATAGATTGGACTTGAACAGCTGGCCACAAAAGATAAAGATCATTGGGGCAGGAACAAGAAGCAGAGAGGGCATTTGTGATCAATATTACCAGTTGTTAAAATCTTTCTCAGTCTTAGTGTTTACTTTCTTGGAGTCAATGAGAGAAAAACAAGAGGTACAAGAGCAAAATAATTCAATAAATACAGAGCTAAGTTCTACTTTACCTAGAGGATTAAGTTGTGATAGATGTGATAGATTCTACTGCTGAGTCTCAGATTTTTTCCATTTGAAAGTCATCTTCATACATACATGTGTTCAGTCGATTATATTGCTGAATCTCAGCTTAAAGATCATTCAGTTAAAGTTCTCTCTCACACACACAATATACATGACACATGTAAAGATACATGCATATGCACACAGGTGTGTCTGTGTAATTTGCATACACACATACGCAAAATGAATAGTTAAGGAACAGAGAAATGGCTCACATTTCACTCTTACTTTGAAGGATTCGGAGATTATTAGAAAAGTAGAATTTGCACTTATGCATTTAAATAAAAAACGATGAAGATCTAAAGTTTATTCAAAACCGATAAAGAGCTCATATTTGAAATTAATTATCTTTCTATAGAGGTCAAACCAGAGGTCTGACCTCTATCATATCCTCAAGAATATTGTGCCTGAGGTACAAGATTTGTAAACAGTTGGATGGTGGATGAATGGTGGAATTGATGGAGGACTGATGGATGGAAGAATCGCCTTTCCCACCATCTTGTGAAACACAATACTCTCACAGGTGGGATCATTTTACACTTTGTAGATTATATTTATTTATTTATTTATTTATTCATTTATTTTTAGGTCTTTGCAGTTATTAGTCTTCCTTTTCCCAGGATGGCTCCAGCTCAGGCCAAGTGCTCTTCAAATCATAGGCTACTAATGACTTCCCTCCCCAATCTATAACACTTCCAAACTTGAGAGACAATGACCTAGAGATTTGTATCAATTTGGTAAGATCATTAAGCCAACTCTGGGGAGCTAGTGCTGTTTTAGTCTTTATTATTTTTTCCCATTTATTTTATCTCTATTTTGCAAATACTACTGACCGGCTTCAGCCTTCCTTCTTCTCCTTTCTGGGAAGTGTACATCTGCTTCTGACATCTGCCTTCCATCTTCCTTTGAAAATTATGAAGTGATGCCAACTCCTTTTATCAACAAATTACCCGTAGAAGCACTTAGAGGGCTATAATGATTCTTTGATTTCCTTTGATTCTTTATGAATTTGCAAAATGACTCCATGCTTATATCAGCTCTGTTGGTCCTTTCTTTTTCCATATTTAATATTTATACTTGGCAGGCCCAGATGGTGTACTTTGTTATGCCCTGAAATGTTGCTGTTTTTTTTTTCATTCCTTAATTACAGTAATGTCAGTCTGTAATATCCTTAGCCTCCATCTCTTGTTGACACTGTGACCTTCACATTTGTTGTATTATTGATTGAAAAGACTGTATGGTCGACACCATGTAATAACCCAGACATTTTTCATAACCTTTTTACTTGTACAAGTTTGTCTACACTGACGTTTTGCTCCTGCCTTTACATGATATCTTTAGCACACTGCATGTTTTCATAGAGTTTGCAGATATTCAGTTATAGAGATCACCTCCTAGATAAGCCAACAAGAAATGTTGAAAACCACTGAACTACCTGCTGGCAATCAGAGGCATCATAGAAATATAATGCAAACCTGAATTTCTCAATATCTGAAAGCATCCTTCTGATAATAAGGCAATTTGATAATGAAAAGTATACATCTCTATTTGAAGATTTTCAAATTCTCTGACTTTTAAAAATATTTCATGAAAACTTATATTAATAGGCCTGATTGATGTAATAAAAAATAGCATTGATTTAATTAGCTTATTTGGTTTTCACTATTAGATTATAAGATTTGTTTCATCTACATTCAGATAATCAGTGACATCTTTTACCACATATTTGCCTCAGAATCTTTTATAAAATTATAAGGACATCACATGTCCATCTTTCAAGGTCATCTTAGTGCATTAAATTCTATACTTCACAATGGCTTTCCAATGTTCAACTGCATCTCAATTTTCAAATGCTCATTTGGAGTATTTTATCTAATTAATTTTAAGTTTCCAAATCAAGAACACCCCAAATAACACAGCATTTTTCTTTTTCTTTATTTACCTATCTTTTTATTTTTTATCATGTTTGAACATTCTCTAAAAGATTCCCTGAGGGATGCAGCTAGAAATAGAAGCTTCCTTTTCATATAAACAGGCCTGCTCTGGACAACAACGTCAGTACTTTGCCCTTGGATCCAACATCAAACAAGATTACATAGATTTCTCAGCTGCTCTCCCTGACAGTGTCAGCCACCTTTTAAAAAGGCATTTGCAGCCTCAGTGGAGACTGTGTTCCTCTGGGCTAAGTGAAAGCCCCTTACACATGTCAGGGGGGCTCGGCCCCCTTTGTCTTTCCTGTCCATTTCATCATTTGTTTTGCTAACTTAGACTTAGAACGAAGCATAGTATACAGCACTTCAAAATTTTTAATAAGAGAAATTCCTTGGACTATGACGTATTTCCAAAATGCCACTTTTACTTTTTTGTTGTTTAATTTGGAATATGTGAAAATACATTTTTATTAACATAGTTCCTATAAAACCAGGATATAATGATGGAACATTTACCCCATGCCAGCAAAACCATATCTTTACACGTACACATATTAAGGTAATAAAGCATTTGAAAATTAGGATGTTTTCAATGAACAAAAGGACTCTGGTCATAAAGGTAGATCTAATGAATGTGGAAAAGCTTTTGTTTATTCTAAGGTAGCAACCAGCTAAATGTAAATAGTTCTCATGTCAAAGTTTGCCATGATTCCCTGTGATGTCCCCACTACTCTGTAGGTCCTCATAGATTCCGTGAAAATACAGAACTTTTGCCCTTGATATTGTCACTCAATTGATCTCATATAATTTCACAAAAGCAATTTTAAGTCTGAGAATAAAATATTCGCAAGCAGATGCTCGTTTTTGGTATTCCCGGTAATGTAGCATGCCCGACCTTTGCAAGGTTGTCCTTGGATCTCACCGGCTGCAACTGCAGTAAACTCAGCAGGCAGCCGGAGACGGGCGCACCAGGTCTGGATGGATGCTCCTTTGCTCATTTCAACAACCTGTTCACGCTCTGTTGCATTCTACAGCACAAAGTTTCTCTTTACAGTCAAATTGTGTTTGCGTTAAATTATTTCAGTTTTTGTTTAGGATTTATTTATTTTTCTTGCAGAGGACCAAGTAAGTATTCCAGAAATGGTACTGAAGCTTTTGTTTATGTGGTGGGCTGGCAGTTGTCCCCAGAGCTTGTCAAAGGGGAGGCTTTACACTAAGCATGTCCACTCTCAAGACACTGTGACTGCTGACCCTCGTGGGCATTCTATTCTGCAGTTCTTCATGTGACACCGGGTCTCTAAGATTAAATAAATAAATAAATAAGTGGCCTAATCTACACTTCCAGAAATTCTCAGTCTAGACCAGGGGTTCTCAACCTTCCTGCTGCCACCAAAGCCGTGACCCTTTAATACCATTCCTCATGTTGTGATGACCCCCAACCATAAAATTATTCTCATTGCTACTTCATAACTGTAATTTTGCTACTGTTATGAATCGCAATGTACATATCTGATATGCAGGATGTATTTTCATTATTACAAGGGGGTCGTGACCCACAGGTTGAGAACCACTGGTCTAGACAATGAGATACAGGTAAGAATAGACTTGGTGAAATATTGGAAAGTGGTGATTACGGAGATTAGTGAGATTACTAAACTCAGACGACTACAGCCTAAAGAAAGCAAGATCAGCCATCACTGCTAAAAATGCATGTTCCCACAGTGGAAACTGCCACGCTAACCTTGTTTCTCTAACCCACAGAATCTCTGACCCTAATAAATAGTTGCTGTTTAGTATGTGAAAAATTAAATTATGTAAGCACTAGAAATGAGAGTGCAAAAATAGTCTCAGTATTTCCCAGGATATGTGTGACATGTTAAAGCCACTTACATACATATTTTCCTGGTTTTTTTTTTTCTTTCTCTTTCTTTTTCTTTCTTTTTTGGCTGAGGGGTTCTTGATGTCTTAAATATCTTTTACCCTTGTGTACTTTGTTTTTTATTTCACTTCTCTTTTATATTTCCACAAACATCCTTTCTATCAATCTATTGATTTGAAAATTAGCAGTCAAGAATTAGTTTATGTTTATTGTCGAAATCTTACTTTGCTTCTTTTTTTTAATCCCCTTGTACCATATTTGCCTCTAAATGAACCAGTTTCGTTACTTTGGCACTCATGGCCATTGATCCGCACCTCTCTCTGTTTATTCCATTATGTGGTAAGTGTGTGTTATATGCCCAGGATCTTCCTCAGAGTCTGAGCTACTCATTTTCCTACTTTGAATTAAAATATTCTTCCCATAAAATCTTAAACTCATGCAAAAAATGGTCTATGCATTACATAGGTTAGGAAAAGTGAGTTGTAGACAAATAAAAAATGTCCGGAAACTATTAGGAAATAGGATCGATTTGGCAACACACGATTCTCAACAGAGTGTTGATTATCTACATTTTAAGCTTTATCTTCTACTACAAAGTTTTGACATATAATCAGACACTTCTTTTCTGTTCCCATAATTGTCGGGTATGTCACTGACTTATTGTGATGCTTATAAATGTCTTTATATTATACTGTCTTCTTATCAAAACCTATTTTTAAGACTAATAATATCCGATGCATCATATATACCATACTCTCAGATAAGTATAATTTTCATGCAAGAAAGAATTCTCAACTCTGAGGAAAAACTTCCAATCCTTTCAAAAGCACTGTCAGGGGAAAATGTCTCATCACTAGCTTTATGATCACCTTAATCTCTCTAAGGATAAACTACTGGTTACCCTGTCCCCATCCTGCTTTCAGGATGTTTTTGTACTGGCTTTTAGATAATTCATTATTCATGTGTTTCAGAACACAGTTTGTAAAATACAGCTCGGCATACACTGCCCACATTGTTCATGCATAGTAATAATAAATGAGAACCTTTGCTACGTGCATGGAGAATATTTGATGGAGGAAAAAGAAGAAGAATATAAGAGGAGGTTCTTGACACTACCAAGAATGCTATGCTTTTCCCAGACTTTGCAGGTTTAAAATCATTTTTCAATAAGAACTCTTGTAGATATGCATTAATGTATGAACCATTCTGGGTACAAAACAAGCGTGATCTGGGATAGAAAAATATGTGTATACCTTATTTTAGCTTTTTTTTCCCCTTGATCTTGGATTGAAAAATATGTGTATGCCTTATTTTAGCTTTTTTTTTTTGAACTGGAGTCTCACGTTGTTGCCCTCAGTAGAGTGCATGATGTCACAGCTCACAGCAACCTCCAATTCTTGGACTCAAGCAATTCTCTTGCTCATCCTCCCAAGTAGCTGGGACAACTGGAACCTGCCACAATGCCCAGCTATTTTTAGAGACTATATTTTGTTCTGGCATAGGGTCTCCAACCTGTGAACTCAGGCAATCCACCCACCTCAACCTCCCAGAGTGATTATTTTAGCTTTCTTACACATCAGGAAAAAAATGGATGTCACTGTTAGTCACTACCATTTCTACTCATTTACCTTAAAAATATTCTTCAAGCTCCTTCATGATTATTCTAATTCCTTTGATTTATTTTTCTTTTTTTTAATTTCTGAATATTACAGGATTATTTGGTTACAAATACTACACATTTTTTGGTTACATAGTTTGTTTTGTACATTTCAGGTTAAAGTTATAAGTGTCCCCCATGATTGCATTAATGTACATAGCTATCATTTAATAATAAACAAACAAACAAACAAACAAAACCCCAAAGTTATAAGTGTCCCCTTCACCCAGGATGTGTGCATGACACCAAAATGTGTGAGTTACCCACCTCCTCCCCACTCTCATCTGCTTCATTTATTTTCAATTATTATTGATTTTTACTAATATTTCTCCACTATGCTTGACTAATACATTTATTCTAACTGGTGTTGCTTCTCAGTCTTTGACTGAGGTCAAGTGTATTTTGATTTGTAGAAAAGCACATTATATACATTTATTAAAATAGAGAGCCTTCTTTGGTTAGCCTCCTCTAATATTTAATAGAGTAGTATTGTTGGTGCCGTCACCAAGCAAGCAGACTGGACAAAGGATTGTAAGCTCGAAGCTTGCGGGAGGTGGGCCTTCCCATCCACGTTGGGGAAAGGCCCCAAGCCACCTCTGCAGCTATTCATTAAGAACATAAACCTCCCCCCAAGCCCCACCCCCTTCATTGGAGTTCCACAGCTGATCAGAGTCCAGCTGCCAAAGTCTGTGCCTTTATTTCCAGTAACTGCCACTTTGTCTCTGCAAGCCCACTGTCCTGGTGACAGCCACTTTGTCTCTTCAAACTTGCTGTGCTGGTTCCTACCTATCTTTCTATATAGATTGCTATATAAGTTGTTACTACATAAGTTGTTACAGAAGTTGCTACATGGTACACAGGTTGCCACATAGTATCATGGTTTTTAGCAGCTCTATTACAACCGTAAGTCATTTATCAGGTTTGGGAAACCATATTAATTCTGTAGCTCTACCTATAAAACAGTACTATCTCCTCTTTTTTCACTGAATTAATTTCATTAAAATAAACTCTATTTGATGGGTCAGAACAATTTTTTTCAAAGAATCTCAATATGTTAGCATCTTCTGTACTTTGAATTTTCAATAGACAACTGAAATTAGATATTTGAATAAATGTTAAGAAATTAAACTCCAGCTCAACAGTATTGTTTGGATTTATTAAAACTTAAATTTTAATACCACGTTTGACCTGTTTAACATAAAGTTAAATCAAAGGTCATTATTCATTAAAAAAAAAAGTTTCCATTTCTTCATTTTAAGATACACCCCTTACAGACTGGTATGTGAAATACTGCAAATAATATTTAAGAGGAATATAAAGTATGCTAAAGAGTTATTGGAGGTGAATTTTTAAGGAAAAAGTAGCAGAAAAGAGCTGTAGAATAATTTTTATTTTAATATGTAGAAAATTAAGCCTGCAAAATTCTGTAAGCCACATCATGGCTCTATTTTTATAATAAACTAAAAGTCTAATATTTATCTGGATGGAGTTGAAACACATTTTTGCTAGTAAAGTATCCCAAGAATGGAAAAGCAAGCATCCAATATATTCAATACTAATACCTAACCAATGTAAAAACAACTACAGACCCACATGAAGGAGAAACTCAGTGTGTTCACGTGAGGGGAGGTGGGAGGCGGGAAATGGACAGGGGTGGATGGACGGTGATTGGCAGGTTCTCGTGTCATGTACACAACGTAATGGTACACAGCACATTCCCTGGGCGACAGGCTCAACTACAACTTGAACTTTACCTAGAAATGCCAACAGTGCAGCCTAAACATTGTACTCCCCTATTAATCTGAAATAAAAAATACACATATCATAGAAAATGCTTATATTATGTGAAAATTGTCCCTTTCATTTTGATATAGAAAATACTTTTCTCACATTTGCATATTATTGGCTAACGCTTAAAGCAAAACACACTTCCTGGATGGTACAGAGGGAGCGTTTATCATAATAGCACTTAAGTGTGTACACAGAAGTAGATATAAACTTGCAACGCACATGCTATTTATTCAACAAAAAATGCATATATTCCAATGAAAAATAAACAAAAGAAAAAGATAAGATATGGTTTTTTAAACCGCTTTACTAATGTGTTGTTTTGCCACAATAAAATATTTCTCCTGGGATGGAGACAGTCCTGACTGCTGCATCACAGGCTCGCGTTCAACGTGGTCCTGTTTGTACGTCGGTGTGTTTGCTTAATCATCGCTCAGCTCTCTCCATTCACACTATGATAAACATCCCCATCCCTTAAAGAGAATGTCTGGCCATCACCTGGCAAGGATCCTTTGATTCACTATAAAACTAATAATCTTTTCTCATCACTTTGTGATTATTTACATTGAAACCAAAAAGAAAACAACTACAAAGCATATTAGAAACACAAGTCTGGTAAGGAACACCACACCGCCATATCTTACGGCACTTAGCCAGATAGTCAAGAGAGATATATCGACATATATTAGATGAACAGGTTTTTAGAAATGATTCAAATATGAGCAACACACAAAGAAATACCTAAAATTGTCTGGACTCCAGGGAAACTTCTATAGACTTCAGCGGCCCATGGACCTCACCTGGAGAAACATGCCTATTATCTTGCTGTATGTAAAACTTGTTAACCGGTGTGAATTTTGAGTCTAGTTACAATTTTGAGCAAAACAAAAATTCGGGTGTTAGGAGTTGATGAATACTGCGTGAAATTCTTACCAGATGAGGAATATATTGGATTTATATGGAAAAAAAGGTTTTATCCTTCTGTCTTAAAACTCAGAAAAAATACAAAAGTTTTAGTGTGAAAACTAACATCCTGATTAATCAACTCTTGAACGTCATCAGGGTGATAGAAATGTTTAAAGATTCAGCTCTGAGACAAAAAGATGCAGTAGATTGTGTGTGGTGAGTTTTCTGAGCGTCTCTGTTTTGTATCCAATTCCCTCTCATGTCTGTGTCATCCACAGTTTGTTGCCTACACATCGCGAATTTTCTGACACTGTCTCAATTTCAAAAACTATGTTCTCAAACAACGAGTCCCAGTTGGATTTCTTGCTGTGAGATGTCTCCAATGTCTTTTATCACAACATCTTTTTGAACAAAAATAAATTTTATTCCACCAAAGTATTTTAAATTTGTATTCATTCAAAGAAAACTATTGCCAATGCTATCTCTAAATTCTAGAGAAAATATATAACTCACAGGAGAATCGCCTATGTCCAGGATTTGGAGGTTGATGTGAGCTGTGACGCCACGGCACTCCACCAAGGATGATAAAGTGAGACTCTGTCTCAAAAACAACAAAACAAAGAAAAAAGACAACATCTAACTCAATAGTTAAAATAATGCTTCAACTTGAATGCAAAACTTTCCCTGGAAGTACAATTTAATACAACCCTGGGTTTAGGTTGTAGTTCAAGGGGACAAGCTATAAAAAGCCAGGTATGTCTTCAAAATATGCCCTCAAAAAAAAAAAAAATCTTAAAGCTTCAAGTGTGCAAAATATTTTATTATTTTAAGTGATAACTTTACTGACAAGAGTCCTTAAATGTCAAATGTAAATCAATGAATTAATAATAATTTAAAACAAGTTCTGCGTAGCTGTGCTGGCAGGTTAATGCAGTATATATATATATATATATGTATATATATATATTTTTTATTGGTAGTCATTTTATCATTATGAGAAAATAATTTTATTAAACAAGTATGCATCGATGTGTCTTTATAATTTAAATTTAACATTTCACATCTTTGTATCATGATATCCATTATAAAAAGAGTAAGAATAAGAAATAAGGCTATGGTATTTATTTTTCAGAAGTCTCTTTTTAAAGTTTTTATTTTTTAAAATTTCAGATTGTTAGGAGGGTATATATGTTTGGGTTACATAGTTTGCTTTTCTGTGGGTAATGTCAGAGTTATAGGTATGTTCTTGTCCTAGAAGATGTGCGATATTCCCTAGCAATGTACCCATTGAGTGAGAATTCACCCTCTGCTTCTCCCCTCAGTCCTGCTTCAGTTTTATTGAGTTTTGCTTTCATATTAACTTATAGATATTGATCAACTAGTTCCAATTTATTATAGTGTGCATGTGGTTTTTGTTTTTCCATTCTTAATGACACTTCACTTAGGATAACGGTCTCCAAATTTAGTCTACAATAAAAAAAAAAAGAAGATGATAATCTGATATCTTTTGTAGTAAGGCTTTTCTTTAAAATTGATGTGTGAAAATTCATATTAAATTAAGGTTATTTTTTGAAGAGAAATATTTCTCTTATAATGTACCTTACCTCTTGACTCTATGGAAGAAAACAAAGATTTTAATTCTGATGACTGACACTAAGAATGATTTTCAAAATATTTGTTAAGTGTGAAGACATTGAGAGTTTAAAAATTGGAGATATCTCTCTAAACAACATCCTAGGGTAACCAATGAGTACAGAGCAGTATCAGCCCTGCCAAACAAAAGAAAGATAGAAATACACACACCCAAACATGCCTCTCTAAGAAGGGGCTATGTCCTGCAAATATGACATTAGACAATTTCTCCTTCTGAAAATGTTACGAAGTTAATTTATACTAACCAAAGTGGTATTGCCCACTACACCCTGGGCTATATGAAGTAGCCTCCTAGGCTACAAATCTGTAGAGCATGTTACTGTACTGAACACAGTAGGCTGTGAATGGTGAATATTTGTGTATCTAAACATAGAAAAGGTACAGTAAAAAATGCAGTTAAAAGGTAAAAAAATTTCACACCTTCAAAGGGGAAATACCTTGAATACAGTCTGTAGGTCTAGAAGTTGCTTGGTATCAGTGCAGAAGTAAGTGAATATGAAGGCCAAGTTGATTACTGTAGAATTCATACACACTGTAAACTTGGCATGCACTAAATTTATTCTTATTATTATTCTTATTATTATTTTGAGACAGAGACTCAGTATGTTGCCCTGGATAGAGTGCCGTGATGTCACAGCTCATAGTAACCTCAAACTCTAGGGCTTAAATGATTCTCTTGCCTCAGCATCCCAAGCAGCTGGGACTATAGGCCTCTGCCACATGCTTGGCTATTTTTTGGTTGCAGTTGTCATTGTTGTTTTAGCTGGCCTGGTCCAGGGTCAAACTAGCCACCCTCAGTGCAGGTGGCTGGTGCCCTATCCACTAAGCTATGGGCACCTCCATTAATTATTTTTCACGAATAAATTAACCTTAGCCCAATGTACCTATTTATTTTATAATTTTTTTTTCACTTTTTGACTTTTTTTGTAATAACACTTATCTTAAAACTTAGGCACATTTTACATCTGTATGAAACATTTTCTTAATATGTATACATATTATTGTGTATTTTTTCTATTTTTTAAACATTTTTGTTTTTGACAAATAATACACAAACCCACATATTATTCTAGACCCACACAAAGTCAGGGTTATCTATATCATGGTCCCGCTGGAAGATCTTCAGGGACCCTGACCGGCAGGGAGCTGTCCTCTCCTGTGATAACCGGGCTTTTCTGGAATGCCTCCTGAAGGTCCTGTCTGAGGTGGTTTTGCAGTTAACTTTTTAATAATTTATGTTAAAGGAGTACACCATAATAGAACAACAAAAAGTATAGCATTTGTAAATATATAAACCAGTAACACAGTTTTTCGTGATCATTATCAAGTACTCTGAATTGTACATAATTGCACGAGCTATACCTTTATAACACTGGGGTGGGGGGAGCTCAGCAGGTGTGTTCACATGACCATCACTGCAGGCACGTGAGCCAGGCATTGTGCTCTGACATTGGGAGGGATAAAACATCACTAAGTGATAGAAATCTTGCAGCTCCATTGTAATCCAACAGGACCACGGTCCTACATTCATACATGTAGTCGATTGTTGAACAAATGCTATTATTATGTGTCGCTAGAGCAAAACAGATGAATTATGAAAATAAAAGAAATTGAGAGGCTATTCTAAGTAGACTTCAAGTTAAAAAAAAAAAGAATAAAATTCAGCTATGCTTTGGTTATTGCTGGCCCCAAATTAATTAGACTACTACAAAGAAGGGAAAAGCTAGGTCCTCTAGGTCCTTAAGTGTGGCCTTTTCACTGAGTTCAAATTGCACAAAGCAAAATCTTTTACTAAAAGTGATGTAGTGGAGAAAGTGAAGCTTTTCTTTCCCTCCTTTGTGCTTAAAAAGAAACAATAATGAAATTAGAAGACTGCAGGTTCCTCACGCCAGAAGGATTTTGATGATTAAATTTGTGTTGCCACATTGTAGTGTAAACAAGTTATTCATAATTTTAGTTTCCTCAGTTGTAAAATGGAGAAATTTATTTATTTAAGAAATTATTGAGAAGCCTTAAATAATGGATATTATCTAAAAATACTCTGAATAGTACCTGACACTTAATATGTGGTGCTTATGTTGTTATTTCTGATGACAAGAAACATATTTCACATAATTTCAGAATTATGTCTGAAAATTTTT
Source organism: Otolemur garnettii (assembly GCF_000181295.1). Lineage (NCBI taxonomy): Eukaryota > Metazoa > Chordata > Mammalia > Primates > Galagidae > Otolemur > Otolemur garnettii. The sequence continues at coordinate 2,618,506 of NW_003852545.1, forward strand.
CATTAATTACAGGCCTGGTATTGAGAAAAAAGTCAACTTTTCATGAAATATGTTTTTAAAAGTATTTTTAATATGCAGGTTAGATTTGAATATAATGTAACTTAGAGTAAACTTACACAATGCACTATGTCATATTTATTTTGCATGATTCTAAAGCTATGTATGTTGAATTAAGCTCTTACATCGTAAAAACACAATTTTTGCCATAGACTTTCTCACTGGTCCGTAATAATGATACTATAAAGGGAACACATTCTACTTTTATAACTTTTATAAAATATAATACCAGGGCATAAAAATTTAAGATGAAAAATAAACCTGGAGAATCCATTTCATGCCATAATTTACTATAAAGTGTTTCTAAAGACAAACGAATTATGACCCTTCCACTGTAGCTCTTAAATCTTTACTAAAATTAAAATGTTCATTGTTTCATTGTTCAGCAGGGATAATTTGTGTTGCATTTTTTCTGTATATAGCACAAGTTTTATGCTCCGAAGCTGTATAATATTTTAGAAATGAAATCCATCCAGATATCAGGTTTTCATCGACCTTGACTTCATTTTTGGAAGAAAATAATCACCTGCATGTTTCCAAGAAGAGTTAATACAATGAGTCAGAAGCAGTGCAATCCGGGAGGAATTAGAATCCAGATTATATTAATCACTGTCTACATCCTCTCAACTTTGTGACCGAGAATCCAAGGACAAAAAATTAAGGCCAAGGATTAAAGCAGCATTAACGTGCCAAACTGGGGAAATGCATTTTCTGAAAACGGCTATTTAAATCAAACTGTGATTTCAATATGCTTTATCTCAAGCACATTTAACTGTTCTGGAAGAAAACAAATAGACTGAGATTAGGGGAAATTTTGTACTAGGTGGCCATTACTTGCCATTGCATTTCAAAACTAGCTGGATTTGTTTCTATAACTTCTAAAACAACTATATTTTCTGAAAAATGAATGAATTCATATAATTTTCTTGTTAGATTTGATTCTGCCACTATGTCAAGGATGAGGGAGTTGTTATTGCATATCATAGTTTAACTGAAAATGTTTAGAACCATCATCATTACATTCAGCATGAGATGGTCCGTTGTTCTGTGTCTTAGAGGCATCTATACTTTAATATTTATTTTCTTGTATAACTATGGAATAAATTTCATTATTAACATGTAAGTTAATCTCTAATTTTTTGGTAACAAATCACAACTTGACAGTTTCTGAAATATTCTTCGATGAACTATTAATATTCCTTTTTTTTTTAGAAGGGTACATTTCGGGGTTGGTGGACCTGCATTTAGAAATAGAAAATTATCCCAGAGTGATCACATTTTTACTGCATGGGGGACTCTATCCATTTTGAGGTTTCAAGTGGTAATAAAAAATATTTTTCTCAAACATTAAAAGTCCCTAAACTATCACTGATTTTACTATGAAATAAAACTAAACTGTTAACCATTTAATGGAACAGTAACAGTATACAGAAAAAAAGTGTTTATTTTTCTACATCATATACAATGCAGGTTCTGTAATATTTATTACTCGCCCTTATAAACACTCAAGGAAAATTTGTTCATCAAATTTCCACTTTTGCACACAAATTAGAATCATTAATATAAAATTGGAATTTCATCTGCAATATTAAATCTCATTTTATTCTGTCTTATCTTTCTCTAGCTCTCTTTGTGGCTTGCGTTTCGTCATTCTCTTTCAGTTATAGTTTGTTACCAGGAGATTCCCTTTCTACTCTACCATTGTCAAAATAAAGGGAGAGTTTTGATTCTTCAAGCATTCATGACATGAGTTTAGAGACAAAAGTAATTATTGATATTACAGTCTTTATGTGAAAATGTAACATGTAGTTTTATGACAAAAGTTAGAACAGCACAAAAAGTTATTACTGAAATTAAAAAGAATGTTTAGATCAGTAACTCCATGAGTTTTCTTTTTGTGGAAGGAGATGTGAAGATAAAACTTTAATCACAAAAGTTCTCGTTGCTCAGTTTCAGTCAGTACCTGGTGAAATAGTCTCCAATTGTCTATTACAAAAAGGAAATTTAGAGAACCTGCGTATTTTAAAGAAATTTTTAAGTAGCTGTAAATATTTGTCTTAGATTAGATATGCTGGCATTGTAAGGTAACTTTGGTATACACATTCACATACAGAGACCACAGACACTTACAAAAGGAATGTTTTTATAACAATATGTTTTAAATAATAATTTTAACTTGGTTTTGTGTGCAACTGTGAATATTGAGAAATAAAAATTCTAAACTCTCGTGTGGATTCCTTGTGTGCAACTTACAAGCTTGTTGCCCAGGGTATGGTGTCATCTATACTTGGTAAAGCAATTTAAATTCACTGTAATTCGTATGGCAATGTCAATTTATTTGTTTGATATTCAAATGTGATGCTATGCTCAGCTTGAAATACTATTTTTATATTTTTCCATCAGCCATTTCTGGATGTGACTTCATACTCTTGTATATAAGATTTAATTATCCATTATTTAGTTTTAAATGAATAATTCATATAATTCAAAATCCTACTTAGAAAAAGTATAATCACATATGCGTATAACTCATAAAACTCTCTGTGTGTGTGCATATGTCTATATAAAGGGAGACATACTAGTTTTTATAACACAAGAAAATAAAGGAGAATATAAGTCACCATAATTTTGACTTATAGAAAATATAACTAAAAATAGCATCAACAATAAAATGATCCACTCTATATATAAACTCTAAAAGCAATAACCTCTCTTTGCCCTCTTTGCTGCCTTTACAAGTGTGGAACATCTGGAGATTCCACTGAAGAGCTAAGAAAGCTTTGAAAAACTATTCTTATTAACACCTGATTTCTGACCCTGAGGTTCTCATCTGTTCTCTTTATAAGAATTCTGTACCACATCCAGAGTATATTTCTCATATAGTACTATCTTTGATAAATCCTAATTAAAAAGAGCATTAACAAATTAGTCTCTTAAAATTAAGTAACATCACTTCAAGATTGCTGCTAATTATGCATTAATGGCAGCGTTTAATAATAGGGTAGACAAGTTATTTGAAAAGTTAATTTCTAGCAATAAAGCGTCATGTGTTTGTAAACTGTTGTGAGAGAGGAAATTTGTATAAGGATGAACATGCTTAAAGAAGGATTCTAAAGAGAAAACTGTGAAACACATGTGTATTACAAAGCATTGCTACTTAAGTGTTGAATGATTATTTTTGATGGCACTGTCTTCCATAAATGGTTAAGGTCCTCAAATAGAAGAGAAGATAAAATGTGCAGTGGTGTGAAAAATTAAATGTCTATTATACTTTTATAGATAAACCAAATTCGTTTTCTATCACTGGTAATTTTACAAGAAAGCTCAAAAAATAGTTCATTGAAGAGTTCACCTTCTTTCCCAATGAAATCACATATTTTTTATCCACTTTGTTTATGCCATTTTTTCATTAGCTAGCATGTATTTTTTATTAATTTTTAAAAATTGTATCTTAATACACCAAGAACAGTCCCAATACTTTGTTGTCATGAGCTATCTTCTTAGTTTCCTTACCAGCATTGCAGTCTAAAATTTCCCTGAGGGCAGGACCCCAGCCAATCAACTCCACATTCCATGTTTGGTTTTTAAAGGAATAAAAATCTTCATCACTATTTAATAGGACATACACATTAAAATATATTCAATTTGAGGTTTTGCCTTCTGCTACCCTGTGTAGTACCTATTAAGAAGTATGATTAGTTGTCTAGTGGTTGTACTAATTGTGTAGTGCTCCATATGCATGGAACGCACTGTTCAAAAAAAAAGAAAACTTGTAGACATCTTCTTGGTTTATCTACCTGCTTTTAGCTGTTTAGTTAAAGCTGCTTAAATATAAACAAGCTTTTCACATATTTATTTGAAAACCATGTAGAGTTGAAGGGTATCCTAGCACTCCCATGTAATTCACAAGGAAGATAAGATTCTCAATCAGGAATTTTGAGATCATAATAATGTCAACTATTGATACCATGATTGGGTTTACATTCCCAATCTTTTTAATAGAGAATAGCTCTACTGGAATGAATTCTGACGATACATACAGCTTTCCCATCCCCTCTCTCAACGTACAGATGCAGATTTCTATAAGTCTGTTCTTAATTTCCATATGAAAACATTACAGGTACCGCAAGCCATCCAAAAGCAAACCCATCATGATCATTCTTCAAATTTGTTTCTTTCCACTACTTTTTGAATGTTAGGTCATTTGTAACACAGTGTTCTAGATTGTGAAGAGTTTTGTTAAAACAAAGGCCAGTCTTCTTGTAAGTCTAAGGACATATTGTCTTGAATCTGAGAGTCTGTGTTGAGCCAATCTCACCAACCCATTGTCATAAATAAATATAAAAGACAAGCATAATCCAGGACATTTAATGCAGGAGATAAAATTTATTTATGATAATAAATTTCAAAGCAATCCTCACAGACTATGTAAAAATGTCCTTTTATATTTAGAAGTGAATAGATTAATAAGCACGGATTATTCACTTACAAAACATTCTATCATCTAATCCTTGTTCCCTCGTTCTCCTTCTCTTAGTCAGCAGTCAATGACATAAAGGACAAGAACGTGTCTGCCTGAACTCTCCCACAACTACTGGACTTGTCACCTGGATCACTGGTCCCCAGAAAGCTCTCCAGTTCTCACTCTCACTTTCTTTGATTTCTATCCAAATGTCAATAAACAATTTGACCCCCCCCTTTAGTTAAAGTGACATGTTGTGATACGAGTAATATTACATCCAAAAGCAGACCCATCATGGTAATTCAAACCCATCATGTGCTTTTACTAATATCACAACATATCACTTTATTGACTTCATAAGGCTACATCTGCTGATTTTGTCTTTTTTCCCAACCCTTCCCAAGAACTCTAATTTTCAGGAGACCTGGTATTTGGCCTCTGATGTTTCTATTTTATCCTCAGTATCAAGAATATATCTGGTAGAGAGAAGTGTTAAGCAAATATTTGTTATAATAGTGAACTGAATGAGTGAAGACCTTGATATGAATGTGAATATTATGACTAATAGTTAACATTTTTAAAGCAAAGGTGTCATAGGTCTGTTCCCTAAAAGCACAGCACGAGTTGGTAATGCCTGTCAAAGGGACATACCAAGATCATTGCCTATGGAGTGGGAAAAGAGAAAAGCAAAATGGGGCAATGGTGGGTGATTGAATCTGATCTTGACTGAGACCAGCCACCTGGACATTGAGGGAAAGATGGCGGCTTCCGTACTTCTGTGCCTCAGTCATCAGCCGTGAGCTAGAACTTACAGGGAAAAGTTACTATCCTAAGAAAGCTGGTTCCTTTTCTGGGGAGGGATATTGCATCCCCCCCTCCACACACACACAGAAACAACAGGAGAACAACTGGCATGAAGAGCACCTTCAGGGCCACCTGTAGTTTTCACTGCAGTCAACCCTGAAATCCACTTACCGCTCACATGAAGTTCACTCCAACCAGGCTGCACTAACAGAATGTGAGTATGTCACGATTTTGGTGAAACCTGATAAGAGAAGCATTGGGAGGAACAGCTGTGTCTCACACTGCTGCATTTGGTCATGGAGCCCTAACTTACACTCCTTCTTTCTCTCCTTCATCATCCATTCTGGAGTCTCCTCCAACTGGGTTTATACTTTGTGGGTGTAGATGGTTTGCTTAACATGTGACTGGAACCCTCATTTCTGAAGGGTAAACTGCTGACTGCCACGTCATGATCAGGCAATGGAAGGAACAGAAGAAAGAAGAAATGATGGAAGAGATTCTGGGGTGGGGGAAAGGAAAGGGATGAAAGAGAAGGTAGAGAAAGTGAGAAAGAAGGAAAGCAAAAAAGAGAGAGGGGGAGAAGAGGAGAATGAAGAACAGGGAGGGAGAGGGGGAGAGGGAGGAAACCAAGTTAGAAGACAGGTTAAAACTGGTCATGGACGAGCCAGGGATGGCTCAGATGGCGTGAGCGCCCCCCTTTTTCTCCCTGCCTCACCATATAGTAGTACCTTGACCTCCTCACGATGAGCAAGTTCCACCAAGTCTAAAAGTTCTGGAAGTATGGCGATTTTGTTGTGCCTACTGACCTACGCACAGGAGAAGGCCTAGATGGCCAGGTTGCAGCTACAGTTTTATGTTGACTAGTACTTTTTATAGGCTTGAACAAAATAACCACTATTCCCACAAAATCTGAAGTGCAGTGGACAAAAGTATCCATCTCCTGATAGGAAATGCTGCTAACAGGGTCACTTCTACTCCAGTCCACCTCAAGTCCTTGGTTTCCGTCCCCATGTAACCACCTGTTAGGAAAACCGCATAATATGATGGTAGGTAGTCCAACCTGAGCTCTGAGAGTGGCATCACACTCTCGCTGGACTCATGTCTGAACTGACCCATCAGCTGTGTATTTAGGAGGCTACTACAATATCTTTCAGGTACAGTTTGAGAGGAAGTTTCCGGATGATACAGCATGTGATACAATCTGTGGGTCTCAGAGATCCACAACCTTGGCCTAGAAATTGATTTTGTGCAGTGGTGGGACATACATATATCAGAGAGTATTAAAACTCTCAGATGATGATGTCAGATGAGTTACTGGGATTAAACAGGACAGACTCTTACCTGGAAGCCACAGTCACAGTTACCATGGAGCCTTGCCTTTCCCAAGAGAGATCAGGTCTGATGTGACCAATTTGCCATTTAGTGTTTTTGACTGTTTGCTTATTTGTGTTTTGTCGAGTTTTTGTACCTCAGGGGCTGAGTCTTTTATCCTTGTTGCTGTCAGGCATTTTGAAGCAGCAGTAACTGCGGGAGACTAAGTGAGAAGGAGCTGTTAGGACCAAGCTTAGCCTCAACTCCTGACACTTCAATAACTCTTTGAATAAGTATGGAAGCAACGGTGTCAGAAACAGATTGACATTTTTTACTTGAATCATCTTGGTTTTTTCTTTGTTTTTTTTGTTTGTTTGTTTGTTTGTTTTTGTTTGTTAAATGCTTTTTTGTGGGAACTAGTGTACAATAAAAAGAGTCTTCCATTTTGTACCCAATACTGTATGTCTAGTGACATGCCTTTTAAATTTGCTTTTTTCAGGCTCCAGTATAATAAGACAAGGCGACCATGGCCCACAGGTTCAAGTATGTCCCTATGTTGAGAATTTTCTCTTTCCAGATGGAGTGAGTGACAAGGAGCTGTACCCAGCACGGTGCCCAGAGGAAGATGACCCTCCTCACTGTCACTCAGGCCTCCCTCAGCGTGAGGCTTAACACCAATGGCACAATTGTACCTTAAAGTCGCAAGCTTGTCCAACCCGTCCTTGAAGTGAGTGTGGTCTTTTCCTGTCTTTGCCAATTGTGTATAGAGAACTCTTTATAGGGCCACAGGACGGAGCTGAAAGGGACTGAGGGGATTCTTAACCAACTGTGAACAAACACACAGCTGGCCTATGTTCTCTGAACCTTCTCTAGACCAGTGTAAGATGCACTATGTCCATCTATCCATTGCATAAGGGGCTGCTCTTAGCGTCTGCAACTGTGGGACGTACTGTGTCTTACATCCCATCTCAGGGTCGGCACTTTTAGCTTAATGATGTTTAAATTTTATGCCTGGTGTCAACTGTTTCTGTTCTCTGAGTTTAGGAGGTACAGATATCTGTAAATACTGCCTAAGAAATGCTCCCACAATTTCTTTACATTTCTGATGAATCAGTCTAAGCCTGACAACTTTGCTTACTGGCTTTTCCATGGTATTTGTCAACAACCAGCTCATTCCTTAGCCCTTGCAGTTACTGTTTTCTCCATACCATCAAAAGTCAGAAACGTTGTAACAACCAGCACATCTGCTTCCTAATCCAGCACCGGTGAAAGTCTTGATTATCATAATGCTATAGTATTCAAAGGAGCAGAAAAATCTTACGACTAGGATGAATAAAAATAAACCACAAAGTCGTCATTTATTTCAGCAAATGAACAAGTTACTCCTATTAAGTACAATGCTAACTAAACTCAATCCCAAATTACAAATGTTCTTTTTGTTGTTGTTGTCATTCGTTTTTAAGGTCCCAGAGAATCAGAAGAAAACTTACACTTACCTTTCACTTGTGGCCGATGATTTCATTTGGACATTTATGTTTTCATGTTCAAGTACAACTTTTTCAATGGTTGTTAAGAACAAATTTGAGCCTAAAACCTAGGTTTACATCATTCTGAAAAAACTGGTTTATTCTACTAATGTGGTGGGGGAAAGCAAAAAAAAAGTAAAAGCCTAAAATAAAACTTTAATCCATTATATTTAATTGAGTTAAGGGAGATAGTAAAGTATTTCCAGAAATAATTGAATAGTTCATGTGACTTCTGCAGTTAAATGCTTCTTTATAGAAGTAGCACCTTATCTATAGAAATCAACTCTATAGACTCCATCTTTTGAATTTCTTACATTCATTTTTACCCAAACTGACACACTCAAACAGTGAATTTCTTATAAAGTAAATTTATAAATATAAAATATTTATTATTACAACAAGGATTTTTAAGTCAAGGGGATGTGTTCTTGCTGGCACTGCAATATCAAGCAACATCACCAAGTGATGTACAGTCCTGATAAATCATCTGAGAAACATCATTGTGATGATATATGATGACTCACATATACATTGCAATGGTCATGATGATGCTTTATTATATCATACATCATCAAAACGATAGGGCTCTGATTATACAGAATTTCTCAGTCAAATAGTGATGACAAAAGTCTTCTCTTTTGGAGAAAAGCTTTGGAACTTCATTCCAGAGAAGTTTATAAATACGCTATCCAGGGCGGTGCCTGTGGCTCAAGGAGTAGGGTGCTGGCCTCATATACCAGATGTGGCGGGTTCAAACCTGGCCCTGGCTAGAAACTGCAAATAAATAAATAAATAAATACACTGTGCACCTTTTCAATGCTGTCCTTTTGAAAGTAAAATCAGAGTTTGATTCTTTTGAAGCATAAAACTGAATTTTGCCACGCAGCATACCTGAGGATTTCTCCTTATGTCAGCCTCTTAAATTATGAGCTGAACTTTTCCCAGTCATTCTAATTTAAAGTAATTTCTTGATCTCTCAACCAATAACACACTTGTTTACATTCTGGAATTATATCAACAACTTGAGAGGAATCTATAACAGGCTGTTACTGTAAACTGCAGCAGAGGAATCCACATCGACCCCTATTTCTTCTGGGTCCTGTCAGGATACCTGAATACTATGCGGCAGGTGTGTGTCCCTTCTCCATAATGTCATTTTGTATTGGAGTTACTTCTCACTCAGTCCTTTATAATCTACTGATAGAGTCGTCATTTACATGAATAAAACTGTCTAGATGTACACTTTGCAGCCAATGGAAGGGGAAAAGAAAGAGTGAGGGAAAATGACCTGCTCCCTGTAAAAAAAAGTCACACAATTTCACACCACTGGGGAACTGCCTGTTTAGAGTAATAAAACTCTAGCGAATATAAGAATTTCCCCTTCATGATTTACATTTTTCGTTTACTTATATGAAATAGTGGTACTTATATTAAAATACGGTACTACTCAGCCATAAAAAGGAATAAAATAACATCGTTTGCAACAATGTAGAGGGAACTGGAGACCATTAGCCTAAGTGAAGTATCTCACGGATGGCAACCCAAACACCACCTGTTCTCCCTGGTCAATGTGGGTTACTAGATGGTGAGGCACACACAGGCACCACGTGGTGTGAAGGACTTCAGGACCCAAGGCGGGGAGCAGAAGGGAGTGACATCACATTCATCCTGGAGCTGCTCAATATCACCTCATCGTGTTCACCATGACACAGTTTATGTCGTACAAATCAGTCTAAGTGATCCCAACTACACAGATAATTTCCCATAGCAAAGCACTGCTGTAATCACCTGTGACAATATCATTCCTTCCTTCCTCCAGCTTGTCTATCAGGCTTCTACATAACTTTATTACAAAACTTAATTCATACTGTTGCTGGAAATAGTTCAGACCGGGGTTGCAGAGATAAGATCAGCAGTCAGAATGTACAGAGGAGTGGAGGACTACGGCTCGCTTAGGCATGTAGCCTCTAACTTCATTTCTTGTAAGCTTATATATTTTTAATAACACCAAATTCTGTATGTACACTTGATAATCATAATAAGCAATCTGGCAGTAGGTAGTTTATATGATAAGAGTATAAAGAAATTATATAAAGAATAAAAACTTATTTAGTCGTTTATTTGTAAAAACAGGTGCAACTTGTTAAACTTCCCTGGATTTTACGTATTGTTTCGACAAAATATTGTATGTATGTACTTATTTCATTCAGTATGAAAAACAAAGCGTGTTAAACTTCCCTGGATTTTACATATTGTTTTGACAAAATATTGTATGTATGTACTTATTTCATTCAGTATGAAAAACTTTTATGTCTATAATAGAACCTCATTTGCAAAATTAAAAACAAATCCTGCACCAATTAGACAATTACAATTTACTTTATATCATAAAATCATGAAAGTCTCCAATTTTAAAGTAGATAAAATTGTTTATACATAGTATACATGGTTGGAAATACAATTACAATAAAAAAATCTATTTTGGAATATGCCTTTTAATTAGCATTACTAGTAGAATATTAAGTCATTATTAACATGACTTAGAACAACAATATAGGAAAAAGTTTTATAAGATAAATAAATCTGTAATATTGTTTCTTACTATTTAACTGTCAAAAATGCATAGCTGAAATTATAAGATTTTTATAAAAAGAGAATTAACAAAGAATTAAAGTTATTGGTTTAGGAAATAAATAAGCATTAGTGTATTGAAACATGGTGCTCTGGTTTAAAAATATTTAAGATTCATATGTAAATATTCAGGTACAGGTCCATTAATTTTGATTCAAACTCTATATAACTACGAAGACAAAGATATATAATATTTACAATGAGTAAGTTTAAGAAGTAGCATCTGAATTTAGAGTTATTTTAAATTAAAAGTTAGAATGTTTTCAACAATTAGAGACAAAATAAGGTGAGGGTAGTTTACAACGATAACAAAGACACCATAATGTGATTTAAGTAAGGTGCTAATGACCACTGTATATAATATACTATATATGAAGGAAAGTGTATAAAATCTTTAACCAAAGCCATATTCAGATCCAGTATAGCTAAAAACTGGGAAAGTTTTGAAGACATTCAGTTACATATCGTAGACTTAGTGTCACTAACCTGAATTTCTTTTGCTGCTTGAGCTACCTTCTCTTTTAAGAGTTTGAGAAAAAATAGCCAAGACAAATTTCTTACATTTACATTTGTGGAAAATGTATCTCTCCTTTTATTTTCAGTAGTTTTTTTTGCTTTGCTCTCAAAACACTCTCTAAGGGCCATATATAACTTGAAAATAGTTTTAACATGGATATTTTAAAGTATCTCACTGCAATATTCTGTTCAATATTAAATTTTAAAACATACCAACTAGCCAAAATACCCCATTTCTAACATCGTGCTTATGTAGAGAAAGATTAGTAGCCCCAGAGTGGTGCGCTGTGTCTTCGTTAACCATAAAAACAATCCTCTCTGAAAATCATATTTCCTGTTGTCCTTTTGTTTGTTTCACTGGGAAGTTTTCATACATGGAGGAACATGCCATAATAAGATTTATGTCAGGTGAGGGGATGTCTTTGTTTTTTAAAGTGGGAGAAGTCATTTTGCAAAAGAAGAAGTAGAACAGAAGTGCTAAGACACAGGAAATGTGAAAAGCTCCAGTACACTCTGACGATCTTGGCTTGTTTTGTGCTGACTGTAACAGAATACCACCGTCTGTGTAATTTATAAGGTACACAAATTTATTGGCTCGCATTTCTGGATGGTGGCTGTTCCAATGTCATGATGCAGCAGCTGGTAAGGGACTTCTTGCTGCATCATCACCTGGCATAGGTGAGGGGGGACAGAAATCAAGAAGGGGCTGAATGGCACCATTTGCAAGGGCAGGAATCCTACTCATGAGGGCAGAGCCCTCATGGCCTAATCCCATCCTGGAGGTCCCATCTCTAAATACTGATACAATGATAATTAAATTTAATCGTGAGTTTTGGAAGCAACAAACATTCAAAACCTATCAATTACCTTTGGAAAATTTTCATGAATTCCTCAGAAATAATTCTACCTGTTTGAGACAATGTCCTAAGTAATTGGCATTTAACTTGGTCATGATAAGTTTTGTTTGTTTTGCTTTTTAGTTAATAATTTATTAACTAATGAATGAAATAATTTATGTTGATTATCTGATTAATTTACCTAATTTTCTTTATTTTCACAAAGTAGAAAACAAAGTTGTCTGTTTTTAGTCCTAAGACAAAGTTAGGTGGTTTGGGATAGAGAACGTCTGGAACCTGGGGGAAGATAGGAGGCTGAAATAGTAGGATCAAGCACAGCTACTAATTACTGTAGCTATTTCCCATTTGATAATTCATCAAACCACTCCTGATTTTCTTCAGCTTTCTTAAGGAAGAATGTCTTTTCTCAATGTGTGAGGTAGAACAAGTAGAACAACATGGACATAATGTAAATGGAAAATGCTGGAAAGATAATTTTGCCTAATACCGCTACTTATAAAACTCTCTGACATTAAATGTCTTCACAATTTTGATGAATACTACAGTCAAAGAAAGAAGCAATCTTGAAAAAGGTCTTTCATCATTAAAATAATAATATTGTCATTGTTTCCCATAATGCTTAGCATGTTTTAATTGTTTTTTAACATCCAGGGGTAAAATACAGGTATAGTAAATAATCCCTGAAATCTCAATTTAATATGACTTATCACCAAATAAAAAAAATTATGTTAAGTCATGTTTATTTTATTTATTTATTTATTTATTTATTATTGAGACAGAGCCTCAAGCTGTTGGTCTGGGTGGAGTGCCGTGGCATCACAGGCTCACAGCAACCTCCAATTCCTGGGCTTAAGCTAATCTCTTGCCTCAGCCTCCAAGTAGCTGGGACTATAGGTGCCTGCCACAACACCTGGCTATTTTTTTGGTTGTAGTTTTCATTGCTGTTTGGTGGGCCTGGGCTGGATTCCACCCGCCAGCTCTGGTGTATGTGGCTGGTGTCTTAGCCACTTGAGCTACAGGTGCCGAGCTGTTAAGTCATGTTTAAATAACATACAACAGAGAAAGTATATTAAATATTCTATAACTTTTGAAATGCTATCTACTACAATTTAAAATATTTTCCTTGTGTCCTTTTTGTCTTCTGTGGGACACCTTTCCATTTTTTCATCTCATTCCACTAGCTTCCTTATAACCTGTTCAAATTCAACACTCTACTTACAGAACTGGACAGATCCTCCAAACAGAAAATAAACTAAGAAACAATGAACCTAAACCGAACTCTAGAACAAATAGACCAAAATGACATTTACAGAATATCGACCTCCAAACAATTGAATGTATGTTCTGACATCAGCACATGGAACATTCTCTAAGATTGATCATAACCTAGTTAACAAAACATGTCTCAACAAATATAAAACAATGGAAATTGTACCTTGTATCTTCTCAGACCACTGTGAAATAAAACTAGAAATCAATTCCAGTAAAAACACTCATACCCACACAAAGTTAAGGAATCTAAACAACCTAATGCTGTATGATAATTGGGGCAATGAATAGCTAATGATGGAAATCAAAAAATTCTTTGAACAAAATGAAAATGGGGACACAAGTTATCAAAACCTGTGGAATCCACCAGCACTATGCTCAGTGGAAAACTCATAGACTTAAATGCCCACATCCAAAAGGCAGAAAGATCACAAAGAATCTAATGAATCATCTCAGGGAATTGGAAAAGAAAGAGAAAAACAGTGTCAACCCCAACAGAAGAAAGGAAATAACCAGTATCAGAGAAGATCTAAATGAAATAGGGAGGGAAAAAATTACCTAGAAGATCAACAAAGCAAAAATGTTGTTCTTCACAAAGATAAACAAAATTGACAAGCATCTTACTAGAATAACTATTACTATAGAAAAAAGACTCTAATGAACTCAATTAAAAGTGAAAAAGAAGTTGCAACCAATGTCTGGAAATACAAAACATCATCTCAGGATATTATAAAAATCTCTATGCCCATAAACTTGAAAATGTGGAGGAAATGAGAAAATCCTTAGAAACACACAACATTCTGAGGCTCAACCAGGAAGAAGTAAAACTCTTGAACAGGCCTAGATCAAACACTGAAATTTATGCAGAAATTAAAAGTCTTCCATTGAAAAAGTCTTCCACTAAAAAGTTCTGGATCAGATGGTTTTTACACCTGAGTTTTACAAGTTTTAAGTCTAACTTGTAAAAAGACTGTAGAAATTGTTCTATAGCCCCAAGAAGGAAGGAATCCACCCCCAACATAATATATAAAGCCAATTTACCTTGATGCCAAAGTCAGAGAAGAGCACAACTGAAAAACAGAACTGCAACTAAGATCCCTTATAAATATAGGTGCAAAAATTCTCAGTGAAGTTTCTGCAGGCTGAACTCAACAATACATCAAGAAAAAAAAAATTCACTCCAACCAAATATGCTTCATCCCAGAGATTCAAAGATGCTTCTACATTCAGAATTCTATAAGTGCAATTCACCACGTAGATAGTTGCAAAAACAAAGATCTTATGATCCTTTTAATTGATGCATAGATGGCATTTGACAAAATTCTGCACCCTTTCAAGGTAAGAGTGGTCAGCAAAATCAGTATAGATGGGATATTTCTTAAAATTGTAAAGGCTATTAATAATAAGCCTACCATCAATGTCACAGTGAATAGAGAAAAATTAAAAGTATTCCCACTTTGAAATGGAAATAGACAAGGTTGCCCACTTCCACCACTTTTATTCAGCATAGTGTTGGTAGTTGTTTCCAGAGCACTTAGGCAAAATAAGAAAATCAGTGTCCAAAAGCAGAAATAAGAGATCAAACTATCACTTCTAGCTGATGATATGATCATCTCAAATATTCAACTAAGAGACTCCTGAATTAATAAATAAATTCAGCAAATTCTAAGATTATGAAATCAATGTACACAAACCATTTGCTTTCACCTATACCAATTAACAGTCGAACTGAGAATCAATTAAAAAATGCAATACTTTTTGCAGTAACAACAATGAAAATGAAATACCTAGGAATATACTTATCAAAAGAGGTGGAAAACTTCTATAGGGAGATTTATGAAACACTGAGGAAATAAGATAGCAGAGGATGTACACAGACGGAGAAACACACTCTGCTCATGGACCAGCAGAATCAACATTGTTAAAATGGCGATAAGACCCAGTTGAGTTAGAGTCCTTGAAATTTTGATTAAACTACCAGCAGCAATTTTTTTCAGATCTAGACAGAATGGTTCCATGCTTCATATGGAATCAGAAAGACCCACATAGCCCATGCAACCTTGCATAATAAGAAGAAAATAGGAGGCATCACTTTACCAGACTTCAGGCTATATTACTAGGATATAGTAACCCAAACAGCATGGTACTGGAAGAAAAAGACATAGACCTATGGATCACAACAAAGAACTCAGAGATGAAATTGTCTTCATTTACTCATTAGGTGTTGGAAAAAACAGATGAAAACACACACTGGGAAACAAAACCCCGTCAATAAAAGGTGCTGCAAAAACTGGATAGCCACATCTAAAAGAATGAAGCAAGATCCACGCCTCTCATTGCTCATAAAAAATTAACTCATGACAGATAAAAGGCGTAACACTAAGGTCGGAAACTATAAAAATCCTAGAAGAGAATGTTGGAAAACTTCTCACAGATATCAGCCTAGACAAGGAATTCATGAAGGGGACCCCCAAAGCAATCACAGCAAATCCACAAGTAAATAAACGGGACCTGATCAAATTAAAAATCTTCTGCATAGCCAAGGACTCAATCCAAAGAGTGAATAGACAATCCACAGAATGAGACAAAATATTCACATGCTATACCTCTGATAAAGAACTGATAACAAGATTCTACAAAGAACTTGGCAAACAAGTAAGAAACAACCTGACGAACAACCACATTAAAAAGTGGCCAAAAATTGGGCAGCACCTGTGTCTCAAAGGAGTAGGGCCCTGGTCCCATATGCCGGAGTTGGTGGGTTCAAACCCAACCCCAGTCAGAAACTACAAAAAAAAAAAAAAAAAAAAAGAATAAATAAATAAAAAGTGGGCAAACATCAGCCCATGAGTAGTTTGGTCAGAGTTACATATGTTGTACCATATTTCTTCTCTCTTTCAGCTATTTTTAATTATCAACCTAGCCCACTGTCCCTGTCCACAGCCACACCCCCAACAAAAGGAATTTGTAATTCCCTCTGATCTCTGAGTGAATTGATTAACCAGAAAATCAAAAGGAATATTTTAAAGTAGACATGTTCAAAATAGTTATGTAAGTGGGGCTCTAGAATGTAAAAAATATTATCATCTATCAATAAAACAAGGTTTTGTGAAATGTTGGAATTTACTTTCAGCCCTAGTATTTGCAGACAGTTGCCTACACTTAACGCCGTCCACTGCCCCTTGTTGACACTGTGATTTTATTGGCTTCCTGCAACAACCACAGCAAAAATTTACTATGATTCTTTTCTTTTATGACACCCATGAAAAAAAAAATTGACATTTTACTCAGGACCAAGAGCTAACTGAAATTATTTTAACCTATCAACATCGATGGGAGGCCCTCACTGCCAAGGTCACTCCTGAGTTTTCACATTTCATTGCAATCTGCCAACCCCATTGTGATGAAAGGATAGAACATTCATTATGAGGGAAGAAAGTAAGATTAATACTTATAATTATCACAATTTATTTAGCCTGTGGCAGAATTATTATTACTAGTGTCATCTTATAATTCCCCCTCATTTTGTTAAGCACAACTGTTTAATTTCCCTACCTAATACCACTCTGTATTTGCTAACTAGTTAGCAAGTATTCATGAAGATATCCATTAATAATACACATAAAATGCTGTATTAGCCTGCTGTTGATTCAGTTCAAGCTACTACACAATCATTCAGATTTGAGAATCAATTTACAGAGTGTTTCCTGGATGGATTTTCTCCACTATAACTGAAACCTTTATCATACTCAGAATCTATATATATTATCATTTTTACCATATTAAATCAGCAATTGCACTTTGGTTTTTACAACAAAAAAATATAAACATACATGAATTTGGATCATCCTTCTGTTACTGGTCTGGACTCTGAAGTCCTACTCTTCAGATTAATATATATCAAAGACTGGATTAAACAATGAGCCAGATACCACTTAGACACTGAGTCCAGGATTCCCCCAAAGACTGTACAACTCACTTCTTAATACAGTGCCTTACAGAGATCCATGTCTTAATTTTAACATTTTAAAAAAATCAATAAATGTTATTAACCCCTAGGGAAATATCGTATATAAACTTTTCTCCTTAATGCTTTTTTTCCACTTCTACTTTGTGCTTATTCAGAGTATTCTGATATTTAAAGAGTCTCTGTTAGAATCCGGGAACAGGGTGGCACCTATAGCTCAAGCGGCTAAGGCGCCAGCCACACACACCAGAGCTGGCGGGTTCGAATCTGGCTCGGCCCTGCCAAACAAGGACAACTACAACCAAAAAATAGCCAGGCATTGGGGTGGGTGCCTATAGTCCCAGCTACTTGGGAGGCTGAGGCAAGAGAATTGCTTAAGCCCAGGAGTTTGCTGTGAGCTATAACACCACAACACTCTACCCAGGGAAATAGCTTGAGGCTCTGTCTCAAAAAAAAAAAAAAAAAAAAAAAAAACTTGGAAAGCAATAGCTCTAACAACAAATTCAGGCCTTGATACAATGCCATTAACATCTCTTTTATTTTGTTTCTCCTGAAAGCAAAGGCTGGTGCGAAGATGAGCAGGATAAATATTTAGGAGATTATATTAGGCAGAAAAGTGAAGAACTGGAAAGACTGAGACAGAGAACACACAAATGTACCATAAAGGTGTATTACTGTGGCATTATTATAATAAGACAGTGAGGGTATGTGTCATTGGAATCTTAAGAAAGTTCCCAAGTCATCTCCCTCCATTAGCAAATATTAACTAAAGGATCAGTGGCTTTGGGTATCCCGAAGGTTATGGATAATTTTCACATTTTCTAAGAAACTGTAAGCTCTGATTAAATAACGGCAGTAAAGGCTTAGGGGCGAACAAATACAAATTCACAGGGAGTCAGAGCATGAGAGGGAAAGGAGTAAGGGAGAAGAATAAGGGAGAAGAAGAATCCACACTTGAGGAAGGTGGGATTGGACTAAGCAGAAGTTATGAAATTTTGAGACAGAAGGAACAAAAATATTAGGTCATAAAAAGGAGACAAATGTAACACAAGGTATGAAATTCTGGAAAGATAAAAACTTGAAATGGAAGGAGGGGGCTCTGTCTCAGGACACTTGCTCCTGGGGGAACATCAGAAGACGGCTTGACAAATTATATTTGGCATATTTAAGTGTACTGACATCTCTTCATTAAGTTTTGCAGAGTATAAAGTATCCTCCCTCTTCCGACTCAGGACACCAATGGTTTGAGATTAGGAGTTTCAGTGAGAATTTGCATTTTGCCCCATGTCACATAAACTGACTACAGCCAGTTAACTTTATTCTCTCTTGACTAAAAGGACTGGAGGGAGTGATTACTGATGCTGTTGCTTCACAGCCTTAAGGAAGGCAGTAAGTAAAATATTTTGAAGGTTTTCACCCAGAACAGTGGCTGCTGGAGTTCCAGTCATGCAGAAAGACTGAACTATCACAGAACCATGTATGTAATTGATTCATACCGTGTCATATGAACAAAAACTAACCACAAAGAAGTCAGATAAACATTTGCTATTGCTTTGAGCTTGCTTGATGCCAATCCCCCAATGAGTTTTGAAATGAAGGGAAATGGACATCCCTCAATATCTGCTAGTTACTCTTCGGGTAGGCTACATCTCCATATATACAACAGCAATTCAAGAGATTGCCTCAAAATAAAATTACAATGAATTGTAGTTCTCTCCGGATGAGCAAAATATCCTTCCTTACCATCTAGTGATGTATGAAATAAAAGATTTTCATGTTGCCTCTGATAATCCCAGATAAGATTGTGGAAGAGACACAGGAAGAGAAAGCACCCATGATTGCTGGTTTATAGTAATTTTCAATCATGCTACACAGGAGTAGCACAAACTTTGCTCATTAGCCAGAAAATATGGCAACACTGACTCAAACTGCAGTGGGAGTCATTCTTTCCAGCATGACCTGAATGCTGCAGCAGGAAGTTTATTAGAGATAATGCTTTTCCTTGGAGTAACCTTGATTTCACAGACACGTAACTACCGGAGCAAATTTGGGGGGCACTAGATTACATTAGATTACATTAAGAATTTGTTTAGCCCATCAATTTTTAATTAATTTTAAATGGGCTTCAATTCGTACAAACATTAGAACACCACTTTATTTTCCGTCGTTAATTGCCATGTGTCAATAATCAAAGCCAATGATCTTGTCTGTTGGAACTCTTGAATAATAATGATTATCCAAGTTTTTTTTTGTTTGTGGAACCAAAGAGCCTCACGTCCTGTGTGGGACTCATGCTGCTTTAAAGTGATTAAATAAATATTCTACAATGGGAGCGTAACACCTTTGGGACCCGCTTATTTTAGTGTACACAATTTCCTTTTTCTAGGAAGCAATATTTGAGAAAGGATGTTTGAGAAAATTCTCAGAAAACAACTTTAATTGGAGGTAAAAAATTTAATTGGTTTTCTTAAGTGTGTAGAGAAAAAAATGATGGGCCTTTCAGACAATCTACTGATTCCATTCTCAGTTCATTTTTTCTCTTTTTAAACAGCACATAGTATAAAATGTGATAAACAATAACAACTATGTGCCAATGGTCTACATTTTTTCTTTCTTTTTCTCCAAAAGTATTAACAGCACGATGCTCTTCAAGACTATTCCTGTGACAACCTCAGGGATAATTGCAAGAGCTCCCATAGTTACGCTAAGGTGTATTTTATTTTCTAGAAAGTCAAATGCATGATGATCATGTAAATATAAATACTTATTGTCAAGGATCTTCACTCAGTTCATTAATAAAATAGAAAACCAGTAAGATGTTAAAATTGGCTCACCTGAGAATTTGACTTACAAAAATTTATGCTTTCTAGGGGAAAATAATTTACTAGCATGACAATAAATGGAAATCAGTTGTATTACCACCAGTTTTCCAAATTCTAACTTCTCTCCCTGAAGAGGGTTATCAATAGCCCTGCCAACAGCAAACCAATTAACGTTGCACCCCTACGGAAGCAGGTAAGCCCCAGGGATTCTGCTGCACAATGCCCAGAACGCGCTGGGAAGAAGCCCTGGAATTTATTTTTTCAAATACTGCTTTTTATTTTTTTTCTCACAATTTCTACCCACTTTCCAAATGTAGTTCTTTTGTCTATCCCATAAGTCTGTGACCACCTCATATCAAACTAATTTATTATTTCTTTGAATGATTCTCAGGCTAATTTGCCACATTTGCTGCCTCTTGCTGACCCCTACGAGAAGTAACTTGCTGAGGTGACTTTATTGAGGTCTGAAAGCCTCTCCCTCATTATCTCCACATTGTAAACAAGTCAGAACAGCCTTCTGACAAAAAGGACATCATAGCTTGCTATTGGGAGAGAAAGTACATTTGAATACGTCAGATATGAAAATGATAAGGACTCTGAGAAAATATTACAAAACACTGCGACCTCTGTAAAAATATCAGTCATTATAGATAGTGTTTAATTTCTCTTAATGTTAATGCTCTGTCATTGAATGAGGTGTTTCCATGAACGACAAATTTTTCTAATGCATTACTTATGGCAGTTACTAATTTTTACCAAGAAAAACCTGTATGTATATTGTGAATCCACGACCAATATTTTGCAGATAAGAAAACTAGGATTTAGAGAAATGGACCTCTCTTAAAGTCTCACATATGGCACCTGCCTCTCATATATGGTATATGCCATGGAGGCAGAAAATTGAGTGATTACTTAAAATGATATTCCCTACTCTTCATAGTTTTAAAAAAGTTTTTCAGATTTTTTTTAACATGTATAACTTTTTAAAATTTGGACAGACATAGAATGTATTGAGAAAAAGAAGGTGGCACATCAGCGCTATCGTCTATGGTCTCTCTCTACCATCACCCTAGTTATGAGCTATAAAACAACAGGAATAACCAGAAGACAAATTACTTGTTGCTGAAGTCTAAAGAAAGTCCTAGGATATTGATTCTTGATGGTGTAGATGAAAATGTGACCCTGTTATTCCTAAAGTAGGATAAAATGAATGTATTTGCAAATTCACCCCTAACAAGTAGAATACACACTGTCTGGGTGACATGCTCACTTATAATTTTGTCACAAACTGTACAGAAGCACCTTATATAATCAAAAATCTGTACCCTCATAGTATTCTGATATTAAAAAAGATCAACCAAATATTGTACTATGTTTACATTTCCTGTATAATTTCTATTAATGTGCTATTTACATAGTCTGGAATGTTTAATTATTTTAGCTCATATGTTTTTTTTTTTTCAATTCTTTAAGTAAATTTTTCTAAAAACAGTCTATTTTGTAGGTTTGCTAGCAGAAAGGTGTTGCTATACACGGACATAACCAAAGAATTGAAGCTAAAATTTCTCTGTTAGGAAGCTATAATAATAGGAATAATTGTTTTGATTGTCACTTGGTTAAAAGGTATTTGTACTCAGTTCTAGGTCTACGTTTAAGTGTTCAGTCAATCCTGTCAGTTCTTTGGCTCAAGTTATTATTAACTCTGTCAGTTAGTACAACTTATTTAAGCTTTCTAAATCTCAAAATCTTCATCAGTAAAATAGCCGTAATGATAGTTTCTAAATGTGAGAGGAGTTTTGTGGGAGTAAAACAGAAGATGAATGTAGTTGTAAGCCCTCAAGAAATGATTGTACCACCATTTTATAAAACAATATTTCCAGCAGATAATATTTCTTCAAAATATTTGCTTTGTAACAGCAAGGGATTTTTTCACCTAGCCAATATTTGTATCCCTCTTCATCCGTTCTCAAATTTCTCCCTTCCTAACAAGAGCAAATGTGTAATTTAGGTTCTTTAGAGACCATGAGGATGAAGCTGCAGGAGCTCTGGTTAGTTTCTCGGTGGCACGTGGGCCACTCAGAGCTTAGACAAACCCACCACTGGTGGAGGCTCTATGCGCACAAGTTGTAAACACATAAATAATTGTGAATGATCTTTTGCGAAGTCCTGTATGATAACAGGTTGATCCGTTGGAACTAATTTTATTATCACATTCTGGGCCTAAGTACTTAGAAATATAAAATAGAATACTGTGTGTGGCATAGCTGAGAACTCGATCCTCATTTTGGAATCATCCTGAATGGACTAAAGAAAGAAAAGTAGATTTTGGTGTACAGGCATTAAAAACTTAATCTTCATGGTGGCTATAAGAAGCTTATCATGTGGTTTCAAGATTAGGAGAGCAAATATCAGCTAATTAATATTCCAGGTACCCCAGATTCAGAGAGACATTAAGTAAAGAGGCAACATAGTAAGATTTTGGAAGCCAGAGGCCAGTGATAATTTTGAGATTAAAAAGACACATGAACCTCATTTGTCTTCATGTCTTGCCATCAAAGTTGCTCCTAATCTCATTGGAGGGAAATTTAGGGGAAAATTACCAAAACATTAGAGGAAAGGTTGTCTCTGTGCTGGGGCCAAATCTCAGTGAATTATAATGTCTCCATCTTACATCTCCGTAAAATTCATGAGGTGCTATTATCACTCATTTTAAATATGAATTCTGCACCTATGTCATCGATTTCTTTCTTTTACTTCCATAATATCCTAACGTAAGCGAGCCGACTGTCTACGCAGTTTAACATGGTGAGAACTTCCAGAGGAATAGAGGCGATTAGAGTCATCAGTAAGTGTGATGTCAAAAATTGCCATGAGGCAGTGGCAACTACCAGGAACTAATACTTGCATCAGGGAACAATGTAGAGGAAACAAGGGGGTAAATGCCGCAGTCCTGGTAGAAAGAGCAAAGGCCGTCACAGGAGTTCTGCAAGACATACTCCACACATCTTCACTTGCTTAATCCAGAAGATCAGGATTTATGATTAAGTTTCCAGTTATGAATCAACTAGAGTCATAGTAACAGACTGAATCAGATATTCTCAGATATTTAATTTCTTAATTAAATTTAATTACAAGTGAAACTTGTAATTTCACTTAAGATAGGAGTGTCAGGTGAGCATATGCTGTTTGGGGGATTATATTTCTCTTGCAGACCTCTTGGATTTGTTGCTGCCTTTTTGTTCACTGGCTTTTGTTTACATCTTTTGTGATGTTTCAGATTATCTGCAATCTGTAAAACCACTATACAGCTAAGTCCTCATACACATTTAATTGTACATATTTCTTCTGAATTCATTTTAGTCTCAATATGCCCTTATCAATATGAAAATATGTATTTTTTCTTTTTAAAAATTGTTTGTTTCAGGTTAATTGAGGATATAATGAATTAGGTAACAATGTTTGCATTTTTTTAGGTAAAGTCCCTCTTATAATTGTGTCCTACCACCCCCAGCAGTGTGCCTGACACCTAACCTAGTGCCCATTAAGTTAGAGCAGCACCAATGCTCCCCTCCCCGTCCCTGGTTGTGCGCCACCCCCCACATTAAATTGATTTGTCTCACAGCCCCTATGGCTCTGGTCTTGACTGCGGGAAGGAACCAGGAGTGAAGCAGATTAGAAGTACAAGCTTGCAGGAGGCGGGCTAACCTTGATTGCAGGGTAGCCCTGAGCCACCACCACAGTAGCCTTTTATTGAGACAGTACAAGACAGGTGAGGGGAGTATTAGACAATGACTACGTGTCTAAGGATC
This sequence comes from Otolemur garnettii, assembly GCF_000181295.1. Classification (NCBI taxonomy): domain Eukaryota; kingdom Metazoa; phylum Chordata; class Mammalia; order Primates; family Galagidae; genus Otolemur; species Otolemur garnettii. The sequence goes on from NW_003852545.1 coordinate 2,642,537, forward strand.
ACCATGGGCTTGCAATGAGCACCTGCAGATGAATTGCCCAAGGGTCTGGCCCGCAAGCTGCAAATCATCTTGCTCAGAAGTCCTCTGGCCCTTGGCGTCCTCTACAGATTTGAGTTTTCCTCTTATGTAGGTTGTTATTAGATTGTCTACTGGCTTTGATACCGGAGTTTCAGGTTCTTGGTCTCCATAATTTGAAGAATGAATCCACGGACCTCAGATCAGTGGTAAGACAGGATTTATTTACAGAAACAAAGAGTACAAACCCTGCCAATGCTCCTGGCAGAGAGGACCCAGGTGAGGGAACAAGCTCTCTTGCTCCCTCTCTGAGTCTGTCTCAGGCCTCTGCTCAGGGGTGTTGTTTTGCTGGAACTCAATGTTTACTTTTAGGTTTTAGGTCTTCTAAAGTTACCACCAGCCTTCCATTTAGCAGCAGGGGCCTGAACTCTCAGGCCTCAGAAAGTCACATGAAATTGACCGTCATGAAATTGCTCAGCCCTAGAAAAGGTGGGTTTTCCCTTCCACCAGAAGTGCACATAAGGAAACACCAAGGTGCCAGTGTCCCCAGCAGTTGTCTGGCCTCTCCAGCTACTGGAGCCTCCCAGGGCCCCCTGTCCACCCTGCAGCTTACCTGGTTCCTCTGGCTGCTGCTGCACCAACACTGCCAGGGCTAAGGCTGCAGGTCTTGGTGCCACCTGTCCTGTATCAGCTTCAAATTAGACTTCAGTACTTTGGAATGTTGTTTTTGTTTTTGAAATTTCCTCTTGGACCTGTTATGGTTTTCATCACCAGTAGCACCACTCGAGAGTTTGTCAAAGGAATTCAAAATTGGTAAGATGTGAGTGAAAGTGTTTTGCCAAATACAAAAGGAAGAACATTGAGACATCCCACACTCCTGCTTCCACTTCAAAGCCTTGAAATTTTTGCTTCTTGCAAAAATCTCTACCTAATCTTCACTTTGAGGAACAATTTACCTTTATAATATTCTATCACTTTACCATCTACTATTTCCACTTAAATTACATTCTGATGTAATTTTATTAAAAAAAGATAAAAATGCAGTCTGTTCAATTAATGTACAATACTAATTAGAGACATTCTCTTGATTTTGAACCTATATGGTTTTCTATAGTTTTAAAACTTTGTTTCTAGCATTTTTCTCATGAATAGCAGGATGAGTGACTGTGATATAATAGCCATGAACAATGAGACAGGACCTAATAGAAACTGTCCTCAGCTGAAGGAAGTTGAAAATCTAGGAAAATCCAATACTCACTGATTAAGCAAACATTTATTAAGTGCCCATTCTGAGTTGAGCACACTTCTAGTTGTGTACACTTTTAGATATTAGGAATAAAATGGAAAAAGAAACAGCCCTTATACAGAATTACTTTATTGTGAGGGATAGATAATAGAGAAGTCAACTAAAAAAGGATGCATATTTTGTATAGTAATGCAGATTTTTGAAATAAATATAGCAGATTAAAATGGTAGCAGTGATTGGGGAGGGGAGTCTTCTAGCTAAGTGGTCAAAAAAGGTCTCTCTAAGGCCAACTTTGAATGTATTTTTGAATGATATCAAATGTAAAACCACACAAAAAACGCTGGGAGGGGGTTTTATTTGGGCATAAAGGATGTAAAGACTCTGAAGTCACAATACAGACTGAAAGTTTCTGTAATAAGGAAAATTCTAACAAAGAACAAAGAGATGTAACTAACTCCGGCTTGAGAGAAGAGGGAAGGACTCCCTGTAGAACGGATACTTAATTTAAACTCCAAAGGAGAAATAGGACTTAGTTTCCACAATGTTACCTCAAAAATCTCACATTCCACAAGACAAAACTGTAAACAAATACATGTGCAACAAACACAAAAAATGCAATTTAACTGATGATTATAATGAGGATGATAAATACATAGGGTTCAAAGGATCATTAATGAAGAGCAGATAGCCAGAACTTCGTAGGATGGTCATAAAAATGAAAGGGAAAGGGAAATGGCAGAGCACGGGTTCAATGAAGCCTTCCTGAGCTGTGCTTTGAAGGATGCGTAAGAGTTTGCTAAACTAATAAAAGGAGAAGGATACCTTGGTTGTATGAGGCACAAAGCCATAGAGGGTGAAAAAAAAAATCTGAAAACACTACAAATATTGGCTGCTGCTTCCAGTAATGGTTTAAATACTTAGAATACTTAGAACCAAACCTTTTGCTAAGTAATAACAACTAAAAAGACAGAGCAATTTTAAGTATAACAATTAACGTGATGATAATAATAAGTGAAGAGTTATTGGGCCAATATAAGGAAAATAAATAAGGAGAACTTAGAAATTTATTTCCTTAAGTCCACTTTTCCTGTAAGGGTACTTGTTCTTCGTGAAGGAACAGCTAAGATGCCCTGACTCGTGCTTCTGATGAACTCTTGAGAGGCAAATCTCAAAACTCAGAAGCAATCAAATTTGAGGACTTTGGTACAACCCTGATGTAAGCTGAGACCACAAAAGCAGACCCAGAAGCAGAAGTAAAACAGCCCACACAGCCTTGCTTATCTTTTGAATAATCAGAGAAAGTCAAGTGCTGAGCTTGGAATGTGATTGCCAAGTCCCAAGGATACAAGAAAATTCCTGTCAGGAGGTTTAAACCATTATTATAGGGCATAATAATTCCTAAAAAAAACAACAAAAAGTTTCAAAGACAATGTCTTGAATCCAGATAAAGAAGCCAAGGCATACAAGGAACAAGGAACGATGACACTATCAGTAAGATCCAGCATGGACAGTGGGTTAAGATGCTATGATGATCCAACGAGATTACTAAACAGAGTAAGCTTACTCTGCACAAAGATAGGAAAGTTATACGTAAAAATTCTAACAGAAAACCAGGAACTAAAAATGGTCCCATAGCAAACGTTTTATAAAAGGATCAAATGAGTATTCCAGATCTGCACACACGATAGCTAAATCTAAGATGAGCTAAATCATGAAAATAAACATGAAAAGGGAAAAAAATACACAAAAGTAAAATTGAGAAAATTCAAAAAGCCAAAGTTCATCCAAAAAATATAGGATTTTCTATAATTAATAATAATAAGAAGAAAATCCTAGCATGGCAGGTCATGTGTCAGGGCCCATGACTGGCCAGGTCTCCGCCCGGCTTAACTAGGTTCCAGATGCAAACCACCGAGATACCTTGCTCAGGAACAATTTCTTTGAGGTGCCTGAGGGCTATCTACTTTAGCAGGACAGAGAGAGAGAGTAAGGTAGTCTTCTTGGAAAGATAGATCTTAGTCTTTAGCAGAGCTTGGTAATCTTTAGCAAAGAGACGCTGTGGTGGCCTTCTGAAGGCAGGAGAGGAGACAGAATCAGAGTAAGCGTGTCCGTGATAGAATGCACATGCTCCCTACTGCCTCCACAGGTGTAGAGACTTCCAATTCACCAATGCTTTCATCCTGCAAGCTCTCGTGCTTGTTAGGAGAGCTAAATCCCTCTCCATACCCTTTTCACCAAGGTATTCCATTATTGAGCTATACAGTTACTTCTTATAACTCTCACTCCTCCTACCCATAGGCTATAAGGGCTGCTACAGTCATGCCTATAATCCCAGCACTCTGAAGGCTGAAGCAGGATGGTTGCTTGAGTCCAAGAATATGAGGCTATGTTAGAGCACACAGTATAACCCCATTGCTACAAGAAAATTTTAACATTGGACAGGTGTGGTGTCAAGTGCCTGTAGCCTTAGTTGCTTGGGAGGCCAAGGTAGAAGGATGATTTGAGCTCAGGAGTTCCAGGCTGCAGTGAGATGTGATTGCACCATTGTAGTCCAGCCTGGGCAGCAGAGCAATATCATGTCTAAAAACAAAAACAAAAACAAACAACAGAAATACAGTTCATTACTCCTATGTCAAAACATTTGAACATGTACTTCACCAGAAGGGTAATCATATGGTTTTGCATGAAAACTATCTTCACGAGGAATTTGGAATTACAAAGTGAGACCTATTACTCATTACTACTGCTCAGCCACAGGAAAAAATCTAACAAAAATGTGGGAAAAAGACAATTTTCATTTCATGGAGTGATGATAGGTTTATGTATTCACACAAGCACAGTGTTTCCATAACGTTTGTGTGCATGTTGAAATGTAAATGCATATGAATTTTATGGACATCCTATATGGTTGGGGAAGTTTGGGAATTCATAGAAAATCTGAAGATATTTATAATTCTGGCCCACTCCTAAAAATATGTCATAAAATAAAATGGATTTTTACACCAGGATGGGCATAAGGAGGATTATAGAAACTTTGTTCATAACAACCTAATAAATTCAGGTGTATTTTATACAATTGTATATTATACAGCCAAGTCCATTCACACGTTGGGAGAAAGAAGTAGATTGTCATTTAAAAGATTTTTAGGGTTCTATCTATGTTCAATTTCCAAGATGTTCCTGTTATGTTTTAATTTGTTTTTGAAATAGACATATCATCTGTGAAATAGACATGAAATATTAATGCAAATATATATTTAGTTATCATATTACAGCTCAGTGTTCAAGTTTTCCCATGTTTCCCCTTAGGTTCCTAACATTTTCTTAAGGTGATCTAATCTATAATTTTGGTTACCTTAGTCTAGACTCTTCTGTTTTACCAGCGTTTTTTTAAACCTAGTGCTTAAAACTTGTCAAAACAATCTGTTATCTCACCAGAGTTGAGTACAGATGTAGCCTTTAGCTAATTATATCAACATCTACATTGGACACGCTTCTCCCTTAATTCTTATCAAGCTTTTAGTTAAATGAATTTCCTGCAGCTGTCCTTATATGAAGTTTCAAGCTGTCACCGCATGAACCCTACTAAAAGACTAAGTGAGAACAGTCATCGTGTAAACAATAATAGAACGTGTGGTAGGAAGAATGCCATCCTTAAATCCTAAAGCCTGGTTTCGTGTGTTGGGTCTACCCTTTACTAGCCATGTAATTATAAACTAGTTATCTAAACACCATTAGTTTCAGTTTTTCACCCATAAAACAGTGATAATGCTACTATGCATAGATGTATGGATTTAATGAACCGTGCTATATGAAATGTTCATATTTGCTACTAAAATGATAGTTATCATACTTATAACTATTTAAATAATTAAATTGTTCATAATATTGTTCATATTGTGGCACTTTGCTGACTAATCATATGTATGCATTGACTGAAATATATTTCATTCTAATTTATCCTGTATAAGACTGCAAATTCCATAATTCAATACAAACCTCTATATGAATAATAATAAATATCATGAATGTTATAACTGAATTTTTTATATTTATTTTCAGGGCAGTACCCTGTATTGTTGAACATAAATAAGCTTTAACAAGCCTGTCTTGTTCCAAATCTGTATGGCACTTTCTCATGAAATTAGATTATAAAATTGCATAAAATAAATGCATGCAGTTAATACGTTTATCTTTAAAAGACCAGATGGTCAATTTAGCATTTTTTAAATAAGGTTTATAATTTAAACCTTAAAACTAAGTTATTTCTACATTATTTATAGTCTGTCTTCCATGCATCATAAATAATACTTTAACCTAAACTAAATAATATTAATGTTCAAATACACATTCACATACACACACACACACACACACTTATATAAAACTAAAATGAATTTTCTATTATATTTTTGCATGATTATTTTCAGTTCCTTCTTCCTTTTTTTTAATTTTTTTTTTTTGAAAATTACAGAAGTTAATTCTAGGAAAAATATTTCCCTTAAACTTTGCTTTATCAGATCTTGTACTGTATTTCTGCAAATAGTGACTGACAGTTTTACGGCTTTTCATTTTTGAGATTTTTATTTCTCCATAAAATAATAAGTATTTCCTTTACACTTTAAAATGCTCCTATGTTTGTGATTGCAACTTCAAAATCCATTTTAAAATCTAGAACGTAAACTCCATGATGGCAAGGATTTGTCTTGCTCATGGCACAGAAAGTGGGCCCTGAATGAATCTGTATTGATTAAATGAGTGAAAGATGTGTCGGACCCGAGCGAAGCTGACAGAAGCAGAGATGAAGCAGAAAAGATAATCACTGTCAAATGGGGATTCTGAAGATGAAAAGACACTGTTAGCTTAGTTACTTTGATATGCGCTCTGCATAACACTCCAATTTTGTATGAAGATTTGGAATGAAAACTGCTCCACTCCTAAATAATAAATGTATTAATTGCACTCCTTATGAGTCCTGACAGCAGTCAGCTTTGTGGGTTTCTGATTCCATTCCAAGCGGTGGAATGTCTCTGTGATTTATGTAACAGGCAGCAGTGTGTCATGAGGGAAGACTTGTAGGATAAAACTTCTAAAAGGTAGGGGCACAGATGGCTGCCTGTGAGTGTGGGGTAGGTGTTAATGAAAATGCATTGAACAGTGAAGAAAGGCCAGGGAACAATCACAGAAAGATGCCCACGTGTGTGTGTGTGTGTGTGTGTGTGTGTGTGTTTAAAGACACATTAGACCATTTATTTTTCTGTCATGGAAACTGAATTCTTTAAATTTATCTTTGCTTGACAACCCACAAACACTTAGGCCATTACAAACACAAGGCAGGCATTAAAGGATAAATACAAACAAAAAACTGAATGAATAAGAAGGACTCCTTCATTACAGCCACGCTTCTTTATGCTGAACTGCTTGCCCACGAAATCACACTGGATGTCTTTTAAAGACACTTTGATATCAGACTGTTAAGCCACCGAAAAAGGCCTATGCAATTTTCTTAGTCATCACGTAAATTTTTGGTTGTCTGTCCTGAAAATTCTCAGTTCATGAACATGCGTTGAACCGCCGTAGGTTTAATGTAATCACAGCACCCAGATAATCACTTATTTTACTAGTCTGTGTAGATCCTACCTACTCGTTTCGTTTTTCTCCCAAGTTTTTTTCCCTTGATTCCGTCAGGAGTCAATTCATTGCATGTAAGATAAAGTAAAACGAAGAGGAACGATTGCTCAGACAGGGACTTAATAAGTTCTTGTGCATGGGTGTGCGTGCACGCCCCTGTGAGACCTTGTTTCATCACAAGCAAGGTGTTTCCACAGCATATCTCCAATACCTTCATGGGATATTGCACACTTGGGGAGCTTTAATTCAGCAGCCATAGATCTTTCTTTGCATGTTTTTCTGACTCAACAGTCAGCCCACTGTGTCCCATGCGAAACCCATTCATTCTGTGTAACCATCACCTTATCTGCCCAGTCCAGTCTTTATTTAAGCCACTGCTCTGGGAGTCTAAAAGGAAATACTTTATAGTATGGTGTTTTTTCCTGACCAAACTGAAGAATCAATATAGGCATTCTCTGATTAGAGATCTAAGCAGTAATTCCAAACTGAACAAATAAACAATCAAACAAAATATTTGCTCTAAGCCCTTTATCATTGTTTCATTTACAGGAACCACAACAGCAAAGCCAGAAATATGAAAATGATTATTTTCCAATTTGTATTTATAGTTTTAAACTTTTATTGAATTTCTCTCTTTTGACTGTGGCTAGTGTGACAATAAATCCAAAGCCATGCACAAAACACAACTGCCTACGATGCTCCCCTTTAGAAAGTGTCAGCATAGCCTTTGTTAATGGCAGGAATCTGAAATTACGTCTGCGTGCTGTCTGCTTCCTGCGCTCTACTATCTCGTGCGTCTGATTTCCTGTGTCTATAGCTCTCGAAAAAGCCAGCTCCGTATTCCAAACACCCAGCAAATCTCCCTTCGGGAGCATATTTTAAAGTATACAAACAATTCAAAAATCTTACTGCACTAGAAACAGTGATTTCCACAACTCCTGCTGCCTTATTTCAATGCCTTCCCTGTGCTTATACCCATCACCACTTGGGATCACCAAAGAGTCATTATCTTCGCTTTCAAAGAATTCTTGAGGCAGATCCTTAGTCCAAACAGCCAGAGAGCTGTCTTTTTACTGATAAGTGGTAATGCAGCAGCTCTCCAAAATTATTGTCTTCAGTCTGTTTAGTGCTTGCGTCTATTAACCAAAATCTCTGATGACTGTGTCTGTTGAGTTATGTCGGGGGCAAAGTGTCAGACAACGACAAGGCGTGACTCTCAGAGTTGTATCCATCTGCTCAGGTGTCCTGTGATCTGACCCTTCTCTATCTCATATGACATGATTCCAAATGTATGACCTCGGTTTAATTAGAGCTTCTTTGTGAAGTTCTGTAGTAGGAATGATAACATCAACTATTTTTACCCTTAAAGGAAGAAAAACTGATGGAAGTGATTGATAACCACTATAATGCAAAATCCCAGGGCTTGCTACTCTCCTGGGCTGTGAATTTTGTTAAAGAAAACATTGCATGCCAATTATTTGATAATTTAGGGCCAATGAATCTCTAAATGTTTCATGTGATTTCTGCAAAGTTTAAAAATGCCCACTAAACTTTGAGCTTCTCACTCAATTTCCGGTGGACCCAAGGCAAGTAATAAATTATTCACTGGAATGAAGGATTTTATAGTTGTTGTAGACCAGGAAATAAACTCAATTCCCTCTTTGAGTAGAACACTGCGCTTGGCAATGAGTATATTGTTTCATATATTAACTTAGAAATAATTTTATAATACTCTAACAATTAGTAAATCAATTAATTTCTATATTAGCAATAACATAATTCATCATTTTCAAAAACAAAACAAAACATAACAAAAATCCTACCCCTCTCTTATAGATGAAATTGTGCTGGCAACAAAAATACAAAAGAGAGAGTCGCACTTTTCAGATCTTAATAAACTTCTGTCAGTATCTATGAGCCATCTGCTTTTCAAACCTGCCAAATGAGGCCCTCTTAGAAAGAATTAGTTAATTCTTAATTCAATTTTATTCCTCGAAAACCAATCTGTGTTTCCACTGAAATATTCCTTTTGTACTTCTGTGCCTTATACAGATAGATCTGTATGAGGTTGATACTAGCTCTGGTACCATTTAGAATTCTACATAATAAAGTTATTTTGTTAATAATTATCATGTAACTATAATTTATTATCCATTTTTTATTCATCTTCTTTCATTTGAACATATATTTAATAATAAAATTTTGTGTGTATTTATATAAACGATGCATTAAAAGTATAAGAATTGATTGAAGTTTTGTACTGATAATTGAGAAAAGCTTTTGAGATACACATTGAATTGTTGACATAGACTCGAGAACTGAGTTGAGAATCATTGTTTTACGTTTTGTTCTGAACATCATAAAAGGTGATAAAATTACTAAATTCCGGCTGGGATTCTTCCTTTCTTCCTTTGGGATGCCAGGCCATTCTCTTCCTCCTTTTTCTATCCTCCCTCCATCTTCCGTTTTCTACCTCTCTGTTCTCTTTCTTATTTCTTCCCCCAAGTGTCTTCCCTTTCTCTAATATAAAATAAACTCATACATTTACATCCTAAAATAAATTTTTAAATGAAGTTGATGGAGGTAACTTCCTTTATGAAATGTAGGCCACTTAATCTTATAGAAGGTACATTTTAAGTAGGGATGAAATAATAATTATAATAATTATTATAGTGATTGCCTATAATTAATTAATAGTACAATGAGAGCTCTGGTTAATCAAGGCACTTCCATTCCTTTAACAGTTCTCACAATTATTTTGCAAGGTAGCCCATTGCTAGGTCACTTTTCCATAAAGGAGATTGAAATTGAGAAACTGGTTCCTAATACATGAGGTTATTTATAGCATTTTCAGTTATTTTCAAAATTAAATGGTCAAATTTTTAGATACACAATTACATCATACAGAACCATGGTGTTTTTTTTTTTTTGCTTGATCAGAATAATGAAGGATCCCAAGACAACACTAATTCCTCCCCGTAAGGACGCAAGTACAGAAAGCTACGCAAAAAAATCTCCAACAGAAAAATCAGAGAGGACAAGAGGTCTCACTGTGCACTGAATAACCACGTGGGTCATGTAAAGGGGGCCAGACTGCCATGGCTACCATTAATGTAAAGGGGGCCAGACTGCCACGGCCACCATTACTGTAAAGGGGAACACACTGCCACGGCCACCATTACTGTAAAGGGGGCCAGACTGCCACGGCCACCATTACTGTAAAGG